>NW_027457660.1:1225000-1552084 GCF_050624435.1 Tenrec ecaudatus
TTGGACTATATAGGTTACCTTGCGGGCACTTGGACTATGTAGGTTAACCAAAGACACTTGGACGATCCAGGTTAAATAATGGGCCCTTGGACTCTGTAGGTTAACGAAGGGGCATTTGGACAATGTAAGTTACCTAGCAGGCACTTGGACTGTCTAGGTGACCTAGCGGGCACTTGGACTATCTAGGTTAATGAACGGGCACTTGGACTATCTAGGTTAACTAGCGGGCACTTGGACTATGTAGGTTACCTAGCGGGCACTTGCACTATCTAGGTTACCTAGCGGGCACTTGGACTATGTAGGTTAATTAGCGGGCACTTGGACTAACTAGGTTACCGAACGGGCATTTGGACTATGTAGGTTACCTAACGGGCACTTGGACTTCTAGGTTAACGAATGGGCACTTGGACTATGTATGTTGCATAGCGGGCAATTGGATTATCTAGGTTAGGTAACGGGCACTTGGACTATCTAGGTTACGTAGCGGGAACATGGACTATGTAGGTTACCTAGCGGGCACTTGGACTATCTTGGTTTCTTAGCGGGCACTTGGACTATATAGGTTACCTAGCGGGCCCTTGGACTATGTAGGTTACCTAGCGGGCACTTGGATTATCTAGGTTAGCTAACAGGAACTTGGACTATGTAGGTTAACTAGCGTACACTTGGACGATCTAGGTTAACAAGCGGGCACTTGGAATATCTAGGTTAACTAGCGGGCCCTTGGACTATGTAGGTTAACTAGCGGGCACTGGACTATCTAGGTTAACTAGCAGGTTCTTGGACTATGTAGGTTAACTAGCGGGCACTTGGACTATCTAGGTTAACTAGCTGACCTTGGACTATGTAGGTTAACTAGCGGGCACTTCGACAATCTAGGTTAACTAGCGGGCACTTGGACTATCTAGGTTAACTAGCGGGCACTTGCACAATGCAGGCTCCCTAGCGGGCACTTTAACTATGTAGGTTCCCTAGCGGGCACTTGGACTATATAGGTTCCCTACGGGCACTTGGACTATCTAGGTCCCTAACGGGCACTTGGACTATGTAGGTTCCTCTGCGGGCACTTGGACTATGTAGGTTCCCTAACAGGCACTTGGACTATGTAGGTTAACTAGCGGGCACTTGTATGATCAAGGTTAACCAGCGGGCACTTGGACTGTCTAGGTTAACTAGCGGGCACTTGGACTATCTAGGTTAATTAGCGGGCACTTGTACAATGCAGGTTCCCTAGCGGGCACTTTGACTATGTAGTTTCCCTAGCGGGCACTTGGACAATATAGGTTCCCTACGGGCACTTGGACTATCTAGGTTCCCTAATGGGCACTTGGAATATGTAGGTTCCCTATCGGGCACTTGGACTATGTAGGTTCCTCAGCGGGCACTTGGACTTTGTATGTTCACTATCGGGCATTGGACTATGTAGGTTAACTAGCAGGACCTTGGACTATCTAGGTTACCTAGCGGGCACTTGGACTATGTAGGTTAACTTGCGGACACTTGGACAATCTAGGTTACCTAGCGGGAACTTGAACTACGTACATACCCTAGCGGGCACTTGGACTATCTAGGTTTCCTAGCGGACACTTGGACTATCTAGATTAACTAGCGGGCCCTTGGACTATCTAGGTTTCCTAGCGGGCACTTCGACTATCTAGGTTAGCTAACGGGCAATTGGACTATCTAGGTTACCTAGCGGGCACTTGGACTATGTAGGTTCCCTAGCGAGCACTTGGACTATTTAAGTTACCTAGTAGGCACTTTGACTATCTAGGTTAACGAACGTGCACTTGGACTATGTAGGTAACCTAGCCGGCACTTGGACTGTCTAGGTTACCTAGCAGGCACTTGGCCCATCTAGGTTAACGAACGGGCACTTGGACTATGTAGGTTAACTAGCGGACACTTCGACTATCTAGGTTAGCTAACGGGCAATTGGACTATCTAAGTTACCTAGCGGGCACTTGGACTATGTAGGTTGCCTAGCGAGCACTTGGACTATGTAGGTTCCCTATCGGGTACTTGGACTGTCTAGGTTACCTAGTGGGCACTTGGACTGTGTAGTTTACCTAGGAGGCACTTGGACTATGTTGGTTAACTAGCGGGCATTTGGACTATCTAGGTTACCTAGCAGGCACTTGGACTATGTACGTTCCCTAGCGGGCACTTGGGCTATCTACGTTACCTAGCGGGCACTTGGACTATGTAGGTTAACGAACGGGCACTTGGAATATGTAGGTAACCTAAAGGTCACTTGGACTGTCTAGGTTACCTTGCGGGAACTTGGACTATGTAGGTTAACTAGCGGGCACTTGTACTATCAAGGTTAACTAGAGGGCCCTTACTCTATGTAGGTTAACTAGCAGGCCTTTGGACTATGTAAGTTAACTAGAGGGCACTTTGATGATCCTGGTTAACTAGCGGGCACTTGGACTATCTAGGTTAACTAGCGGGCACTTGGACTATCTAGGTTAACTAGCGGGCACTTGGACTATGTAGGTTCCCTAGCGGGATATTTGACTATGTAGGTTCCCTAGCGGGCACTTGGACTATATAAGTTAACTAGCGGGCCCTTGGACTATGTAGGTTAACTAGCGTGCACTTGGACGATCTAGGTTAACTAGCGGGTACTTGGACTATCTACGTTAACTAGCGGGCCCTTGGACTATGTAGATTCCCTAGCGGGCACTTGGATTCTGTGTGTTCCCTACGGACACTTGAACTATGTAGGTTCCCTAGCAGGCACTTGGACTATGTAGGTTCCAGAGGGGGCACTTGGACTATGTAAGTTAACTACCGGGCGCTTGGACTATGTAGGTTAACTAGCGGGCCCTTGGACTATCTAGGTTACCTAGCGGGCACTTGGACTATGTAGGTTAACTACCGGGCACATTCACTATCTAGGTTACCTAGCGGGCACTTGGACTATGTATGTTTCCTAGCGGACACTTGGACTATCTATGTTAACTAGTGGGCACTTGGACTATCTATGTCAACTACCGGCTACTTGGACTATGTAGGTTAACTAGGGGACACTTGCACTATGTAGGTTACCTAGCGGGACTTGGACTATGTAGGTTAACTAGCGTGCATTTGGACTATGTAGGTTAAGTAGAGGACACTTAGACGATCTAGGTTAACTAGTGGGCCCTTGGACTATGTAGGTTAACGAACGGGCATTTGGGCTATGTAGGTTACCTAGCAGACACTTGGACTGTCTAGTTTACCTAGCGGGCACTTGGCTATCTAGGTTAACGAACGGGCACTTGGACTATGTAGGTTGCCTAGCGGGCATTTGGACTATGTAAGTTACCTAGCGGGCACTTGGACTATCTAGGTTACCTAGTGGGCACTTGGACTATGTAGGTTAACTAGCGGGCACTTGGACTATGTATGTTGCATAGCGGGCAATTGGACTATCTAGGTTAGGTAACGGGCACTTGGACTATATAGGTTACCTAGCGGACCCTTTGACTCTGTAGGTTACCTAGCGGGCACTTGGACTATCTAGGTTAACGAAAGGGCACTTGGACTATGTAGGTTACCTAGCGGGCACTTGGATTATCTAGGTTAGTTAACAGGAACTTGGAATATCTAGGTTACCTAGCGGGCACTTGGACTATGTAGGTTACGTTGCGGGCACTTTTACTATCTAGGTTACCTAACGGGAACTTGGACTATGTAGGTTAACTAGTGGACACATGGACGATCTAGGTTAACTAGCGGGCACTTGGAATATCTAGGTTAACTAGCGAGCCCGAGAACTATGTAGGTTAACTATCGGGCACTTGGACTATCTAGGTTAACTAGCGGGTTCTTGGACTATGTAGGTTAACTAGCGGGCACTTGGACTATCTAGGTTAACTAGCGGGCACTTGCACAATGCAGGTTCCCTAGCGGGCACTTGGACTATATAGGTTCCCTGCGGGCACTTGGACTATCTAGGTTCCCTAACGGGCACTTGGAATATGTAGGTTCCCTATCGGGCACTTGGACTATGTAGGTTCCTCTGCGGGCACTTGGACTATGTAGGTTCCCTATCAGGCACTTGGACTATGTAGGTTAAATAGCGGGACCTTGAACTATGTAGATTAACTAGCGGCACTTGGACTATCTACGTTAACTAACGGGCCCTTGGACTATGTAGATTCCCTAGCGGGCACTTGAAATACGTAGGTTCCCTAGCGGGCACTTAGACTCTGAATGTTCCCTAGCGGGCACTTGGACTATATATGTTCCTTACGGACACTTGAACTATGTAAGTTAACTACCGGGCACTTGGACTATGTAGGTTAACTAGCGGGCCCTTAGACTATCTAGGTTACCTAGCGGGCACTTGGACTATGTAGGTTAACTACCGGGCACTTGCACTATCTAGGTTACCTAGCGGGCACTTGGACTATGTACGTTCCCTAGAGGGCACTTGGACTATCTATGTTAACTAGCGGGCACTTGGACTATGTAGGTTAACTAGGGGACACTTGCACTATGTAGGTTACCTAGCGGCACTTGGACTATCTAGGTTAACTAGCGGGCACTTGGACTATCTGGGTTAACTAGCGTGCACTTGGACTATGTAGGTTCCTTAGCGGGCACTTGGACTATCTAGTTTACCTAGCGGGCACTTGGACTATGTAGGTTAACTAGCGGGCCCTTGGACTATCTAGGTTACATAGCTGGAACTTGGACTATATAGGTTACCTTGCGGGCACTTGGACTATATAGGTTAACCAAAGACACTTGGACGATCCAGGTTAAATAATGGGCCCTTGGACTGTGTAGGTTAACGAAGGGGCATTTGGACAATGTAAGTTACCTAGCAGGCACTTGGACTGTCTAGGTGACCTAGCGGGCACTTGGACTATCTAGGTTAACGAACGGGCACTTGGACTATCTAGGTTAACTAGCGGGCACTTGGACTATGTAGGTTACCTAGTGGGCACTTGCACTATCTAGGTTACCTAGCGGGCACTTGGACTATGTAGGATAATTAGCGGGCACTTGGACTATCTAGGTTACCTAGCGGGCACTTGGACTATGTAGGTTAACTACCGGGCACATTCACTATCTAGGTTACCTAGCGGGCACTTGGACTATGTATGTTCCCTAGCGGACACTTGGACTATCTATGTTAACTAGTGGGCACTTGGACTATCTATGTCAACTACCGGCTACTTGGACTATGTAGGTTAACTAGGGGACACTTGCACTATGTAGGTTACCTAGCGGCACTTGGACTATGTAGGTTAACTAGCGTGCATTTGGACTATGTAGGTTAAGTAGAGGACACTTAGACGATCTAGGTTAACTAGTGGGCCCTTGGACTATGTAGGTTAACGAACGGGCATTTGGGCTATGTAGGTTACCTAGCAGACACTTGGACTGTCTAGTTTACCTAGCGGGCACTTGGCTATCTAGGTTAACGAACGGGCACTTGGACTATCTAGGTTGCCTAGCGGGCATTTGGACTATGTAAGTTACCTAGCGGGCACTTGGACTATCTAGGTTACCTAGTGGGCACTTGGACTATGTAGGTTAACTAGCGGGCACTTGGACTATGTATGTTGCATAGCGGGCAATTGGACTATCTAGGTTAGGTAACGGGCACTTGGACTATATAGGTTACCTAGCGGACCCTTTGACTCTGTAGGTCACCTAGCGGGCACTTGGACTATCTACGTTAACGAAAGGGCACTTGGACTATGTAGGTTACCTAGCGGGCACTTGGATTATCTAGGTTAGTTAACAGGAACTTGGAATATCTAGGTTACCTAGCGGGCACTTGGACTATGTAGGTTACGTTGCGGGCACTTTTACTATCTAGGTTACCTAACGGGAACTTGGACTATGTAGGTTAACTAGCGGACACATGGACGATCTAGGTTAACTAGCGGGCACTTGGAATATCTAGGTTAACTAGCGAGCCCGAGAACTATGTAGGTTAACTATCGGGCACTTGGACTATCTAGGTTAACTAGCGGGTTCTTGGACTATGTAGGTTAACTAGCGGGCACATGGACTATCTAGGTTAACTAGCTGACCTCGGACTATGTAGGTTAACTAGCGGGCACTTGGACTATCTAGGTTAACTAGCTGACCTTGGACTATGTAAGTTAACTAGCGGGCACTTGGACTATCTAGGTTAACTAGCGGGCACTTGCACAATGCAGGTTCCCTAGCGGGCACTTGGACTATATAGGTTCCCTGCGGGCACTTGGACTATCTAGGTTCCCTAACGGGCACTTGGAATATGTAGGTTCCCTATCGGGCACTTGGACTATGTAGGTTCCTCTGCGGGCACTTGGACTATGTAGGTTCCCTATCAGGCACTTGGACTATGTAGGTTAAGTAGCGGGACCTTGAACTATGTAGATTAACTAGCGGCACTTGGACTATCTACGTTAACTAACGGGCCCTTGGACTATGTAGATTCCCTAGCGGGCACTTGAAATACGTAGGTTCCCTAGCGGGCACTTAGACTCTGAATGTTCCCTAGCGGGCACTTGGACTATATATGTTCCTTACGGACACTTGAACTATGTAAGTTAACTACCGGGCACTTGGACTATGTAGGTTAACTAGCGGGCCCTTAGACTATCTAGGTTACCTAGCGGGCACTTGGACTATGTAGGTTAACTACCGGGCACTTGCACTATCTAGGTTACCTAGCGGGCACTTGGACTATGTACGTTCCCTAGAGGGCACTTGGACTATCTATGTTAACTAGCGGGCACTTGGACTATGTAGGTTAACTAGGGGACACTTGCACTATGTAGGTTACCTAGCGGCACTTGGACTATCTAGGTTAACTAGCGGGCACTTGGACTATCTGGGTTAACTAGCGTGCACTTGGACTATGTAGGTTCCTTAGCGGGCACTTGGACTATCTAGTTTACCTAGCGGGCACTTGGACTATGTAGGTTAACTAGCGGGCCCTTGGACTATCTAGGTTACATAGCTGGAACTTGGACTATATAGGTTACCTTGCGGGCACTTGGACTATGTAGGTTAACCAAAGACACTTGGACGATCCAGGTTAAATAATGGGCCCTTGGACTGAGTAGGTTAACGAAGGGGCATTTGGACAATGTAAGTTACCTAGCAGGCACTTGGACTGTCTAGGTGACCTCGCGGGCACTTGGACTATCTAGGTTAACGAACGGGCACTTGGACTATCTAGGTTAACTAGCGGGCACTTGGACTATGTAGGTTACCTAGTGGGCACTTGCACTATTTAGGTTACCTAGCGGGCACTTGGACTATGTAGGTTAATTAGCGGGCACTTGGACTATCTAGGTTACCGAACGGGCATTTGGACTATGTAGGTTACCTAACGGGCACTTGGACTTCTAGATTAACGAATGGGCACTTGGAGTATGTATGTTGCATAGCGGGCAATTGGATTATCTAGGTTAGGTAACGGGCACTTGGACTATCTAGGTTACGTAGCGGGAACATGGACTATGTAGGTTACCTAGCGGGCACTTGGACTATCTTGGTTTCTTAGCGGGCACTTGGACTATATAGGTTACCTAGCGGGCCCTTGGACTATGTAGGTTACCTAGCGGGCACTTGGATTATCTAGGTTAGCTAACAGGAACTTGGAATATCTAGGTTACCTAGCGGGCACTTGGACTATGTAGGTTACCTTGCAGGCACTTGTACTATCTAGGTTACCTAATGGGAACTTGGACCTTGTAGGTTAACTAGAGTACACTTGGACGATCTAGGTTAACAAGCGGGCACTTGGAATATCTAGGTTAACTAGCGGGCCCTTGGACTATGTAGGTTAACTAGCGGGCACTTGGACTATCTAGGTTAACTAGCAGGTTCTTGGACTATGTAGGTTAACTAGCGGGCACTTGGACTATCTAGGTTAACTAGCTGACCTTGGACTATGTAGGTTAACTATCGGGCACTTCGACAATCTAGGTTAACTAGCGGGCACTTGGACTATCTAGGTTAACTAGCGGGCACTTGCACAATGCAGGCTCCCTAGCGGGCACTTTAACTATGTAGGTTCCCTAGCGGGCACTTGGACTATATAGGTTCCCTACGGGCACTTGGACTATCTAGGTTCCCTAACGGGCACTTGGACTATGTAGGTTCCTCTGCGGGCACTTGGACTATGTAGGTTCCCTAACAGGCACTTGGACTATGTAGGTTAACTAGCGGGCACTTGTATGATCAAGGTTAACCAGCGGGCACTTGGACTGTCTAGGTTAACTAGCGGGCACTTGGACTATCTAGGTTAATTAGCGGGCACTTGTACAATGCAGGTTCCCTAGCGGGCACTTTGACTATGTAGTTTCCCTAGCGGGCACTTGGACAATATACGTTCCCTACGGGCACTTGGACTATCTAGGTTCCCTAATGGGCACTTGGAATATGTAGGTTCCCTATCGGGCACTTGGACTATGTAGGTTCCTCAGCGGGCACTTGAACTTTGTATGTTCACTATCGGGCATTGGACTATGTAGGTTAACTAGCAGGACCTTGGACTATCTAGGTTACCTAGCGGGCACTTGGACTATGTAGGTTAACTTGCGGACACTTGGACAATCTAGGTTACCTAGCGGGAACTTGAACTACGTACATACCCTAGCGGGCACTTGGACTATCTAGGTTTCCTAGCGGACACTTGGACTATCTAGATTAACTAGCGGGCCCTTGGACTATCTAGGTTTCCTAGCGGGCACTTCGACTATCTAGGTTAGCTAACGGGCAGTTGGACTATCTAGGTTACCTAGCGGGCACTTGGACTATGTAGGTTCCCTAGCGAGCACTTGGACTATTTAAGTTACCTAGTAGGCACTTTGACTATCTAGGTTAACGAACGTGCACTTGGACTATGTAGGTAACCTAGCCGGCACTTGGACTGTCTAGGTTACCTAGCAGGCACTTGGCCCATCTAGGTTAACGAACGGGCACTTGGACTATGTAGGTTAACTAGCGGACACTTCGACTATCTAGGTTAGCTAACGGGCAATTGGACTATCTAAGTTACCTAGCGGGCACTTGGACTATGTAGGTTGCCTAGCGAGCACTTGGACTATGTAGGTTCCCTATCGGGTACTTGGACTGTCTAGGTTACCTAGTGGGCACTTGGACTGTGTAGTTTACCTAGGAGGCACTTGGACTATGTTGGTTAACTAGCGGGCATTTGGACTATCTAGGTTACCTAGCAGGCACTTGGACTATGTACGTTCCCTAGCGGGCACTTGGGCTATCTACGTTACCTAGCGGGCACTTGGACTATGTAGGTTAACGAACGGGCACTTGGACTATGTAGGTAACCTAAAGGTCACTTGGACTGTCTAGGTTACCTTGCGGTAACTTTGACTATGTAGGTTAACTAGCGGGCACTTGTACTATCAAGGTTAACTAGAGGGCCCTTACTCTATGTAGGTTAACTAGCAGGCCTTTGGACTATGTAAGTTAACTAGAGGGCACTTTGATGATCCTGGTTAACTAGCGGGCACTTGGACTATCTAGGTTAACTAGCGGGCACTTGGACTATCTAGGTTAACTAGCGGGCACTTGGACTATCTAGGTTAACTAGCGGGCACTTGGACTATGTAGGTTCCCTAGCGGGCAATTTGACTATGTAGGTTCCCTAGCGGGCACTTGGACTATATAGGTTAACTAGCGGGCCCTTGGACTATGTAGGTTAACTAGCGTGCACTTGGACGATCTAGGTTTACTAGCGGGTACTTGGACTATCTACGTTAACTAGCGGGCCCTTGGACTATGTAGATTCCCTAGCGGGCACTTGGATTCTGTGTGTTCCCTACGGACACTTGAACTATGTAGGTTCCCTAGCAGGCACTTGGACTATGTAGGTTCCAGAGGGGGCACTTGGACTATGTAAGTTAACTACCGGGCACTTGGACTATGTAGGTTAACTAGCGGGCCCTTGGACTATCTAGGTTACCTAGCGGGCACTTGGACTATGTAGGTTAACTACCGGGCACATTCACTATCTAGGTTACCTAGCGGGCACTTGGACTATGTATGTTCCCTAGCGGACACTTGGACTATCTATGTTAACTAGTGGGCACTTGGACTATCTATGTCAACTACCGGCTACTTGGACTATGTAGGTTAACTAGGGGACACTTGCACTATGTAGGTTACCTAGCGGCACTTGGACTATGTAGGTTAACTAGCGTGCATTTGGACTATGTAGGTTAAGTAGAGGACACTTAGACGATCTAGGTTAACTAGTGGGCCCTTGGACTATGTAGGTTAACGAACGGGCATTTGGGCTATGTAGGTTACCTAGCAGACACTTGGACTGTCTAGTTTACCTAGCGGGCACTTGGCTATCTAGGTTAACGAACGGGCACTTGGACTATCTAGGTTGCCTAGCGGGCATTTGGACTATGTAAGTTACCTAGCGGGCACTTGGACTATCTAGGTTACCTAGTGGGCACTTGGACTATGTAGGTTAACTAGCGGGCACTTGGACTATGTATGTTGCATAGCGGGCAATTGGACTATCTAGGTTAGGTAACGGGCACTTGGACTATATAGGTTACCTAGCGGACCCTTTGACTCTGTAGGTTACCTAGCGGGCACTTGGACTATCTAGGTTAACGAAAGGGCACTTGGACTATGTAGGTTACCTAGCGGGCACTTGGATTATCTAGGTTAGTTAACAGGAACTTGGAATATCTAGGTTACCTAGCGGGCACTTGGACTATGTAGGTTACGTTGCGGGCACTTTTACTATCTAGGTTACCTAACGGGAACTTGGACTATGTAGGTTAACTAGTGGACACATGGACGATCTAGGTTAACTAGCGGGCACTTGGAATATCTAGGTTAACTAGCGAGCCCGAGAACTATGTAGGTTAACTATCGGGCACTTGGACTATCTAGGTTAACTAGCGGGTTCTTGGACTATGTAGGTTAACTAGCGGGCACTTGGACTATCTAGGTTAACTAGCTGACCTCGGACTATGTAGGTTAACTAGCGGGCACTTGGACTATCTAGGTTAACTAGCTGACCTTGGACTATGTAAGTTAACTAGCGGGCACTTGGACTATCTAGGTTAACTAGCGGGCACTTGCACAATGCAGGTTCCCTAGCGGGCACTTGGACTATATAGGTTCCCTGCGGGCACTTGGACTATCTAGGTTCCCTAACGGGCACTTGGAATATGTAGGTTCCCTATCGGGCACTTGGACTATGTAGGTTCCTCTGCGGGCACTTGGACTATGTAGGTTCCCTATCAGGCACTTGGACTATGTAGGTTAAGTAGCGGGACCTTGAACTATGTAGATTAACTAGCGGCACTTGGACTATCTACGTTAACTAACGGGCCCTTGGACTATGTAGATTCCCTAGCGGGCACTTGAAATACGTAGGTTCCCTAGTGGGCACTTAGACTCTGAATGTTCCCTAGCGGGCACTTGGACTATATATGTTCCTTACGGACACTTGAACTATGTAAGTTAACTACCGGGCACTTGGACTATGTAGGTTAACTAGCGGGCCCTTAGACTATCTAGGTTACCTAGCGGGCACTTGGACTATGTAGGTTAACTACCGGGCACTTGCACTATCTAGGTTACCTAGCGGGCACTTGGACTATGTACGTTCCCTAGAGGGCACTTGGACTATCTATGTTAACTAGCGGGCACTTGGACTATGTAGGTTAACTAGGGGACACTTGCACTATGTAGGTTACCTAGCGGCACTTGGACTATCTAGGTTAACTAGCGGGCACTTGTACTATCTGGGTTAACTAGCGTGCACTTGGACTATGTAGGTTCCTTAGCGGGCACTTGGACTATCTAGTTTACCTAGCGGGCACTTGGACTATGTAGGTTAACTAGCGGGCCCTTGGACTATCTAGGTTACATAGCTGGAACTTGGACTATATAGGTTACCTTGCAGGCACTTGGACTATGTAGGTTAACCAAAGACACTTGGACGATCCAGGTTAAATAATGGGCCCTTGGACTGTGTAGGTTAACGAAGGGGCATTTGGACAATGTAAGTTACCTAGCAGGCACTTGGACTGTCTAGGTGACCTAGCGGGCACTTGGACTATCTAGGTTAACGAACGGGCACTTGGACTATCTAGGTTAACTAGCGGGCACTTGGACTATGTAGGTTACCTAGTGGGCACTTGCACTATCTAGGTTACCTAGCGGGCACTTGGACTATGTAGGTTAATTAGCGGGCACTTGGACTATCTAGGTTACCTAGCGGGCACTTGGACTATGTAGGTTAACTACCGGGCACATTCACTATCTAGGTTACCTAGCGGGCACTTGGACTATGTATGTTCCCTAGCGGACACTTGGACTATCTATGTTAACTAGTGGGCACTTGGACTATCTATGTCAACTACCGGCTACTTGGACTATGTAGGTTAACTAGGGGACACTTGCACTATGTAGGTTACCTAGCGGCACTTGGACTATGTAGGTTAACTAGCGTGCATTTGGACTATGTAGGTTAAGTAGAGGACACTTAGACGATCTAGGTTAACTAGTGGGCCCTTGGACTATGTAGGTTAACGAACGGGCATTTGGGCTATGTAGGTTACCTAGCAGACACTTGGACTGTCTAGTTTACCTAGCGGGCACTTGGCTATCTAGGTTAACGAACGGGCACTTGGACTATCTAGGTTGCCTAGCGGGCATTTGGACTATGTAAGTTACCTAGCGGGCACTTGGACTATCTAGGTTACCTAGTGGGCACTTGGACTATGTAGGTTAACTAGCGGGCACTTGGACTATGTATGTTGCATAGCGGGCAATTGGACTATCTAGGTTAGGTAACGGGCACTTGGACTATATAGGTTACCTAGCGGACCCTTTGACTCTGTAGGTTACCTAGCGGGCACTTGGACTATCTAGGTTAACGAAAGGGCACTTGGACTATGTAGGTTACCTAGCGGGCACTTGGATTATCTAGGTTAGTTAACAGGAACTTGGAATATCTAGGTTACCTAGCGGGCACTTGGACTATGTAGGTTACGTTGCGGGCACTTTTACTATCTAGGTTACCTAACGGGAACTTGGACTATGTAGGTTAACTAGCGGACACATGGACGATCTAGGTTAACTAGCGGGCACTTGGAATATCTAGGTTAACTAGCGAGCCCGAGAACTATGTAGGTTAACTATCGGGCACTTGGACTATCTAGGTTAACTAGCGGGTTCTTGGACTATGTAGGTTAACTAGCGGGCACTTGGACTATCTAGGTTAACTAGCTGACCTCGGACTATGTAGGTTAACTAGCGGGCACTTGGACTATCTAGGTTAACTAGCTGACCTTGGACTATGTAAGTTAACTAGCGGGCACTTGGACTATCTAGGTTAACTAGCGGGCACTTGCACAATGCAGGTTCCCTAGCGGGCACTTGGACTATATAGGTTCCCTGCGGGCACTTGGACTATCTAGGTTCCCTAACGGGCACTTGGAATATGTAGGTTCCCTATCGGGCACTTGGACTATGTAGGTTCCTCTGCGGGCACTTGGACTATGTAGGTTCCCTATCAGGCACTTGGACTATGTAGGTTAAGTAGCGGGACCTTGAACTATGTAGATTAACTAGCGGCACTTGGACTATCTACGTTAACTAACGGGCCCTTGGACTATGTAGATTCCCTAGCGGGCACTTGAAATACGTAGGTTCCCTAGCGGGCACTTAGACTCTGAATGTTCCCTAGCGGGCACTTGGACTATATATGTTCCTTACGGACACTTGAACTATGTAAGTTAACTACCGGGCACTTGGACTATGTAGGTTAACTAGCGGGCCCTTAGACTATCTAGGTTACCTAGCGGGCACTTGGACTATGTACGTTCCCTAGAGGGCACTTGGACTATCTATGTTAACTAGCGGGCACTTGGACTATGTAGGTTAACTAGGGGACACTTGCACTATGTAGGTTACCTAGCGGCACTTGGACTATCTAGGTTAACTAGCTGACCTTGGACTATGTAAGTTAACTAGCGGGCACTTGGACTATCTAGGTTAACTAGCGGGCACTTGCACAATGCAGGTTCCCTAGCGGGCACTTGGACTATATAGGTTCCCTGCGGGCACTTGGACTATCTAGGTTCCCTAACGGGCACTTGGAATATGTAGGTTCCCTATCGGGCACTTGGACTATGTAGGTTCCTCTGCGGGCACTTGGACTATGTAGGTTCCCTATCAGGCACTTGGACTATGTAGGTTAAGTAGCGGGACCTTGAACTATGTAGATTAACTAGCGGCACTTGGACTATCTACGTTAACTAACGGGCCCTTGGACTATGTAAATTCCCTAGCGGGCACTTGAACTACGTAGGTTCCCTAGCGGGCACTTAGACTCTGAATGTTCCCTAGCGGGCACTTGGACTATGTAGGTTAACTAGCGGGCCCTTAGACTATCTAGGTTACCTAGCGGGCACTTGGACTATGTATGTTAACTACCGGGCACTTGCACTATCTAGGTTACCTAGCGGGCACTTGGACTATGTACGTTCCCTAGAGGGCACTTGGACTATCTATGTTAACTAGCGGGCACTTGGACTATGTAGGTTAACTAGGGGACACTTGCACTATGTAGGTTACCTAGCGGCACTTGGACTATCTAGGTTAACTAGCGGGCACTTGTACTATCTGGGTTAACTAGCGTGCACTTGGACTATGTAGGTTCCTTAGCGGGCACTTGGACTATCTAGTTTACCTAGCGGGCACTTGGACTATGTAGGTTAACTAGCGGGCCCTTGGACTATCTAGGTTACATAGCTGGAACTTGGACTATATAGGTTACCTTGCGGGCACTTGGACTATGTAGGTTAACCAAAGACACTTGGACGATCCAGGTTAAATAATGGGCCCTTGGACTGTGTAGGTTAACGAAGGGGCATTTGGACAATGTAAGTTACCTAGCAGGCACTTGGACTGTCTAGGTGACCTAGCGGGCACTTGGACTATCTAGGTTAACGAACGGGCACTTGGACTATCTAGGTTAACTAGCGGGCACTTGGACTATGTAGGTTACCTAGTGGGCACTTGCACTATCTAGGTTACCTAGCGGGCACTTGGACTATGTAGGTTAATTAGCGGGCACTTGTACTATCTAGGTTACCTAGCGGGCACTTGGACTATGTAGGTTAACTACCGGGCACATTCACTATCTAGGTTACCTAGCGGGCACTTGGACTATGTATGTTCCCTAGCGGACACTTGGACTATCTATGTTAACTAGTGGGCACTTGGACTATCTATGTCAACTACCGGCTACTTGGACTATGTAGGTTAACTAGGGGACACTTGCACTATGTAGGTTACCTAGCGGCACTTGGACTATGTAGGTTAACTAGCGTGCATTTGGACTATGTAGGTTAAGTAGAGGACACTTAGACGATCTAGGTTAACTAGTGGGCCCTTGGACTATGTAGGTTAACGAACGGGCATTTGGGCTATGTAGGTTACCTAGCAGACACTTGGACTGTCTAGTTTACCTAGCGGGCACTTGGCTATCTAGGTTAACGAACGGGCACTTGGACTATCTAGGTTGCCTAGCGGGCATTTGGACTATGTAAGTTACCTAGCGGGCACTTGGACTATCTAGGTTACCTAGTGGGCACTTGGACTATGTAGGTTAACTAGCGGGCACTTGGACTATGTATGTTGCATAGCGGGCAATTGGACTATCTAGGTTAGGTAACGGGCACTTGGACTATATAGGTTACCTAGCGGACCCTTTGACTCTGTAGGTTACCTAGCGGGCACTTGGACTATCTAGGTTAACGAAAGGGCACTTGGACTATGTAGGTTACCTAGCGGGCACTTGGATTATCTAGGTTAGTTAACAGGAACTTGGAATATCTAGGTTACCTAGCGGGCACTTGGACTATGTAGGTTACGTTGCCGGCACTTTTACTATCTAGGTTACCTAACGGGAACTTGGACTATGTAGGTTAACTAGCGGACACATGGACGATCTAGGTTAACTAGCGGGCACTTGGAATATCTAGGTTAACTAGCGAGCCCGAGAACTATGTAGGTTAACTATCGGGCACTTGGACTATCTAGGTTAACTAGCGGGTTATTGGACTATGTAGGTTAACTAGCGGGCACTTGGACTATCTAGGTTAACTAGCTGACCTCGGACTATGTAGGTTAACTAGCGGGCACTTGGACTATCTAGGTTAACTAGCTGACCTTGGACTATGTAAGTTAACTAGCGGGCACTTGGACTATCTAGGTTAACTAGCGGGCACTTGCACAATGCAGGTTCCCTAGCGGGCACTTGGACTATATAGGTTCCCTGCGGGCACTTGGACTATCTAGGTTCCCTAACGGGCACTTGGAATATGTAGGTTCCTCTGCGGGCACTTGGACTATGTAGGTTCCCTATCAGGCACTTGGACTATGTAGGTTAAGTAGCGGGACCTTGAACTATGTAGATTAACTAGCGGCACTTGGACTATCTACGTTAACTAACGGGCCCTTGGACTATGTAGATTCCCTAGCGGGCACTTGAAATACGTAGGTTCCCTAGCGGGCACTTAGACTCTGAATGTTCCCTAGCGGGCACTTGGACTATATATGTTCCTTACGGACACTTGAACTATGTAAGTTAACTACCGGGCACTTGGACTATGTAGGTTAACTAGCGGGCCCTTAGACTATCTAGGTTACCTAGCGGGCACTTGGACTATGTAGGTTAACTACCGGGCACTTGCACTATCTAGGTTACCTAGCGGGCACTTGGACTATGTACGTTCCCTAGAGGGCACTTGGACTATCTATGTTAACTAGCGGGCACTTGGACTATGTAGGTTAACTAGGGGACACTTGCACTATGTAGGTTACCTAGCGGCACTTGGACTATCTAGGTTAACTAGCGGGCACTTGGACTATCTGGGTTAACTAGCGTGCACTTGGACTATGTAGGTTCCTTAGCGGGCACTTGGACTATCTAGTTTACCTAGCGGGCACTTGGACTATGTAGGTTAACAGGCGGGCCCTTGGACTATCTAGGTTACATAGCTGGAACTTGGACTATATAGGTTACCTTGCGGGCACTTGGACTATGTAGGTTAACCGAAGACACTTGGACGATCCAGGTTAAATAATGGGCCCTTGGACTGTGTAGGTTAACGAAGGGGCATTTGGACAATGTAAGTTACCTAGCAGGCACTTGGACTGTCTAGGTGACCTAGCGGGCACTTGGACTATCTAGGTTAACGAACGGGCACTTGGACTATCTAGGTTAACTAGCGGGCACTTGGACTATGTAGGTTACCTAGTGGGCACTTGCACTATCTAGGTTACCTAGCGGGCACTTGGACTATGTAGGTTAATTAGCGGGCACTTGGACTATCTAAGTTACCGAACGGGCATTTGGACTATGTAGGTTACCTAACGGGCACTTGGACTTCTAGGTTAACGAATGGGCACTTGGACTATGTATGTTGCATAGCGGGCAATTGGATTATCTAGGTTAGGTAACGGGCACTTGGACTATCTAGGTTACGTAGCGGGAACATGGACTATGTAGGTTACCTAGCGGGCACTTGGACTATCTTGGTTTCTTAGCGGGCACTTGGACTATATAGGTTACCTAGCGGGCCCTTGGACTATGTAGGTTACCTAGCGGGCACTTGGATTATCTAGGTTAGCTAACAGGAACTTGGAATATCTAGGTTACCTAGCGGGCACTTGGACTATGTAGGTTACCTTGCAGGCACTTGTACTATCTAGGTTACCTAATGGGAACTTGGACTATGTAGGTTAACTAGCGTACACTTGGACGATCTAGGTTAACAAGCGGGCACTTGGAATATCTAGGTTAACTAGCGGGCCCTTGGACTATGTAGGTTAACTAGCGGGCACTTGGACTATCTAGGTTAACTAGCTGACCTTGGACTATGTAGGTTAACTATCGGGCACTTCCACAATCTAGGTTAACTAGCGGGCACTTGGACTATCTAGGTTAACTAGCGGGCACTTGCACAATGCAGGCTCCCAAGCGGGCAATTTAACTATGTAGGTTCCCTAGCGGGCACTTGGACTATATAGGTTCCCTACGGGCACTTGGACTATCTAGGTTCCCTAACGGGCACTTGGACTATGTAGGTTCCTCTGCGGGCACTTGGACTATGTAGGTTCCCTAACAGGCACTTGGACTATGTAGGTTAACTAGCGGGCACTTGTATGATCAAGGTTAACCAGCGGGCACTTGGACTGTCTAGGTTAACTAGCGGGTACTTGGACTATCTAGGTTAATTAGCGGGCACTTATACAATGCAGGTTCCCTAGCGGGCAATTTGACTATGTAGTTTCCCTAGCGGGCACTTGGACAATATAGGTTCCCTACGGGCACTTGGACTATCTAGGTTCCCTAATGGGCACTTGGAATATGTAGGTTCCCTATCGGGCACTTGGACTATGTAGGTTCCTCAGCGGGCACTTGGACTTTGTAGGTTTCTCAGCGGGCACTTGGACTTTGTATGTTCACTATCGGGCATTGGACTATGTAGGTTAACTAGCAGGACCTTGGACTATCTAGGTTACCTAGCGGGCACTTGGACTATGTAGGTTAACTTGCGGACACTTGGACAATCTAGGTTACCTAGCGGGAACTTGAACTACGTACATACCCTAGCGGGCACTTGGACTATCTAGGTTTCCTAGCGGACACTTGGACTATCTAGATTAACTAGCGGGCCCTTGGACTATCTAGGTTACCTAGCGGGCACTTGGACTATGTAGGTTAACTACCGGGCACATTCACTATCTAGGTTACCTAGCGGGCACTTGGACTATGTATGTTCCCTAGCGGACACTTGGACTATCTATGTTAACTAGTGGGCACTTGGACTATCTATGTTAACTACCGGCTACTTGGACTATGTAGGTTAACTAGGGGACACTTGCACTATGTAGGTTACCTAGCGGCACTTGGACTATGTAGGTTAACTAGCGTGCATTTGGACTATGTAGGTTAAGTAGAGGACACTTAGACGATCTAGGTTAACTAGTGGGCCCTTGGACTATGTAGGTTAACGAACGGGCATTTGGGCTATGTAGGTTACCTAGCAGACACTTGGACTGTCTAGTTTACCTAGCGGGCACTTGGCTATCTAGGTTAACGAACGGGCACTTGGACTATCTAGGTTGCCTAGCGGGATTTGGACTATGTAAGTTACCTAGCGGGCACTTGGACTATCTAGGTTACCTAGCGGGCACTTGGACTATGTAGGTTAACTAGCCGGCACTTGGACTATGTATGTTGCATAGCGGGCAATTGGACTATCTAGGTTAGGTAACGGGCACTTGGACTATATAGGTTACCTAGCGGACCCTTTGACTCTGTAGGTTACCTAGCGGGCACTTGGACTGTCTAGGTTACCTAGCAGGCACTTGGCTATCTAGGTTAACGAACGGGCACTTGGACTATCTAGGTTGCCTAGCGGGCATTTGGACTATGTAAGTTACCTAGCGGGCACTTGGACTATCTAGGTTACCTAGTGGGCACTTGGACTATGTAGGTTAACTAGCGGGCACTTGGACTATGTATGTTGCATAGCGGGCAATTGGACTATCTAGGTTAGGTAACGGGCACTTGGACTATATAGGTTACCTAGCGGACCCTTTGACTCTGTAGGTTACCTAGCGGGCACTTGGACTATCTAGGTTAACGAAAGGGCACTTGGACTATGTAGGTTACCTAGCGGGCACTTGGATTATCTAGGTTAGTTAACAGGAACTTGGAATATCTAGGTTACCTAGCGGGCACTTGGACTATGTAGGTTACGTTGCGGGCACTTTTATTATCTAGGTTACCTAACGGGAACCTGGACTATGTAGGTTAACTAGCGGACACATGGACGATCTAGGTTAACTAGCGGGCACTTGGAATATCTAGGTTAACTAGCGAGCCCGAGAACTATGTGGGTTAACTATCGGGCACTTGGACTATCTAGGTTAACTAGCGGGCACTTGGACTATCTAGGTTAACTAGCTGACCTCGGACTATGTAGGTTAACTAGTGGGCACTTGGACTATCTAGGTTAACTAGCTGACCTTGGACTATGTAAGTTAACTAGCCGGCACTTGGACTATCTAGGTTAACTAGCGGGCACTTGCACAATGCAGGTTCCCTAGCGGGCACTTGGACTATATAGGTTCCCTGCGGGCACTTGGACTATCTAGGTTCCCTAACGGGCACTTGGAATATGTAGGTTCCCTATCGGGCACTTGGACTATGTAGGTTCCTCTGCGGGCACTTGGACTATGTAGGTTCCCTATCAGGCACTTGGACTATGTAGGTTAAGTAGCGGGACCTTGAACTATGTAGATTAACTAGCGGCACTTGGACTATCTACGTTAACTAACGGGCCCTTGGACTATGTAGATTCCCTAGCGGGCACTTTAACTACATAGGTTCCCTAGCGGGCACTTAGACTCTGAATGTTCCCTAGCGGGCACTTGGACTATGTAGGTTAACTAGCGGGCCCTTAGACTATCTAGGTTACCTAGCGGGCACTTGGACTATGTAGGTTAACTACCGGGCACTTGCACTATCTAGGTTACCTAGCGGGCACTTGGACTATGTACGTTCCCTAGAGGGCACTTGGACTATCTATGTTAACTAGCGGGCACTTGGACTATGTAGGTTAACTAGGGGACACTTGCACTATGTAGGTTACCTAGCGGCACTTGGACTATCTAGGTTAACTAGCGGGCACTTGGACTATGTTGGTTCCTTAGCGGGCACTTGGACTATCTAGTTTACCTAGCGGGCACTTGGACTATGTAGGTTAACTAGCGGGCCCTTGGACTATCTAGGTTACATAGCTGGAACTTGGACTAAATAGGTTACCTTGCGGGCACTTGGACTATGTAGGTTAACCAAAGACACTTGGACGATCCAGGTTAAATAATGGGCCCTTGGACTGTGTAGGTTAACGAAGGGGCATTTGGACAATGTAAGTTACCTAGCAGGCACTTGGACTGTCTAGGTGACCTAGCGGGCACTTGGACTATCTAGGTTAATGAACGGGCACTTGGACTATCTAGGTTAACTAGCGGGCACTTGGACTATGTAGGTTACCTAGCGGGCACTTGCACTATCTAGGTTACCTAGCGGGTACTTGGACTATGTAGGTTAATTAGCGGGCACTTGGACTATCTAGGTTACCGAACGGGCATTTGGACTATGTAGGTTACCTAACGGGCACTTGGACTTCTAGGTTAACGAATGGGCACTTGGACTATGTATGTTGCATAGCGGGCAATTGTATTATCTAGGTTAGGTAACGGGCACTTGGACTATCTAGGTTACGTAGCGGGAACATGGACTATGTAGGTTACCTAGCGGGCACTTGGACTATCTTGGTTTCTTAGCGGGCACTTGGACTATATAGGTTACCTAGCGGGCCCTTGGACTATGTAGGTTACCTAGCGGGCACTTGGATTATCTAGGTTAGCTAACAGGAACTTGGAATATCTAGGTTACCTAGCGGGCACTTGGACTATGTAGGTTACCTTGCAGGTATATGTACTATCTAGGTTACCTAATGGGAACTTGGACTATGTAGGTTAACTAGCGTACACTTGGACGATCTAGGTTAACAAGCGGGCACTTGGAATATCTAGGTTAACTAGCGGGCCCTTGGACTATGTAGGTTAACTATCGGGCACTTGGACTATCTAGGTTAACTAGCAGGTTCTTGGACTATGTAGGTTAACTAGCGGGCACTTGGACTATCTAGGTTAACTAGCTGACCTTGGACTATGTAGGTTAACTATCGGGCACTTCGACAATCTAGGTTAACTAGCGGGCACTTGGACTATCTAGGTTAACTAGCGGGCACTTGCACAATGCAGGCTCCCTAGCGGGCACTTTAACTATGTAGGTTCCCTAGCGGGCACTTGGACTATATAGGTTCCCTACGGGCACTTGGACTATCTAGGTTCCCTAACGGGCACTTGGACTATGTAGGTTCCTCTGCGGGCACTTGGACTATGTAGGTTCCCTAACAGGCACTTGGACTATGTAGGTTAACTAGCGGGCACTTGTATGATCAAGGTTAACCAGCGGGCACTTGGACTGTCTAGGTTAACTAACGGGCACTTGGACTATCTAGGTTAATTAGCGGGCACTTGTACAATGCAGGTTCCCTAGCGGGCACTTTGACTATGTAGTTTCCCTAGCGGGCACTTGGACAATATAGGTTCCCTACGGGCTCTTGGACTATCTAGGTTCCCTAATGGGCACTTGGAATATGTAGGTTCCCTATCGGGCACTTGGACTATGTAGGTTCCTCAGCGGGCACTTGGACTTTGTATGTTCACTATCGGGCATTGGACTATGTAGGTTAACTAGCAGGACCTTGGACTATCTAGGTTACCTAGCGGGCACTTGGACTATGTAGGTTAACTTGCGGACACTTGGACAATCTAGGTTACCTAGCGGGAACTTGAACTACGTACATACCCTAGCGGGCACTTGGACTATCTAGGTTTCCTAGCGGACACTTGGACTATCTAGATTAACTAGCGGGCCCTTGGACTATCTAGGTTTCCTAGCGGGCACTTCGACTATCTAGGTTAGCTAACGGGCAATTGGACTATCTAGGTTACCTAGCGGGCACTTGGACTATGTAGGTTCCCTAGCGAGCACTTGGACTATTTAAGTTACCTAGTAGGCACTTTGACTATCTAGGTTAACGAACGTGCACTTGGACTATGTAGGTAACCTAGCCGGCACTTGGACTGTCTAGGTTACCTAGCAGGCACTTGGCCCATCTAGGTTAACGAACGGGCACTTGGACTATGTAGGTTAACTAGCGGACACTTCGACTATCTAGGTTAGCTAACGGGCAATTGGACTATCTAAGTTACCTAGCGGGCACTTGGACTATGTAGGTTGCCTAGCGAGCACTTGGACTATGTAGGTTCCCTATCGGGTACTTGGACTGTCTAGGTTACCTAGTGGGCACTTGGACTGTGTAGTTTACCTAGGAGGCACTTGGACTATGTTGGTTAACTAGCGGGCATTTGGACTATCTAGGTTACCTAGCAGGCACTTGGACTATGTACGTTCCCTAGCGGGCCCTTGGGCTATCTACGTTACCTAGAGGGCACTTGGACTATGTAGGTTAACGAACGGGCACTTGGACTATGTAGGTAACCTAAAGGTCACTTGGACTGTCTAGGTTACCTTGCGGGAACTTGGACTATGTAGGTTAACTAGCGGGCACTTGTACTATCAAGGTTAACTAGAGGGCCCTTACTCTATGTAGGTTAACTAGCAGGCCTTTGGACTATGTAAGTTAACTAGAGGGCACTTTGATGATCCTGGTTAACTAGCGGGCACTTGGACTATCTAGGTTAACTAGCGGGCACTTGGACTATCTAGGTTAACTAGCGGGCACTTGGACTATGTAGGTTCCCTAGCGGGCAATTTGACTATGTAGGTTCCCTAGCGGGCACTTGGACTATATAGGTTAACTAGCGGGCCCTTGGACTAAGTAGGTTAACTAGCGTGCACTTGGACGATCTAGGTTAACTAGCGGGTACTTGGACTATCTACGTTAACTAGCGGGCCCTTGGACTATGTAGATTCCCTAGCGGGCACTTGGATTCTGTGTGTTCCTTACGGACACTTGAACTATGTAGGTTCCCTAGCAGGCACTTGGACTATGTAGGTTCCAGAGGGGGCACTTGGACTATGTAAGTTAACTACCGGGCACTTGGACTATGTAGGTTAACTAGCGGGCCCTTGGACTATCTAGGTTACCTAGCGGGCACTTGGACTATGTAGGTTAACTACCGGGCACATTCACTATCTAGGTTACCTAGCGGGCACTTGGACTATGTATGTTCCCTAGCGGACACTTGGACTATCTATGTTAACTAGTGGGCACTTGGACTATCTATGTCAACTACCGGCTACTTGGACTATGTAGGTTAACTAGGGGACACTTGCACTATGTAGGTTACCTAGCGGCACTTGGACTATGTAGGTTAGCTAGCGTGCATTTGGACTATGTAGGTTAAGTAGAGGACACTTAGGCGATCTAGGTTAACTAGTGGGCCCTTGGACTATGTAGGTTAACGAACGGGCATTTGGGCTATGTAGGTTACCTAGCAGACACTTGGACTGTCTAGTTTACCTAGCGGGCACTTGGCTATCTAGGTTAACGAACGGGCACTTGGACTATCTAGGTTGCCTAGCGGGCATTTGGACTATGTAAGTTACCTAGCGGGCACTTGGACTATCTAGGTTACCTAGTGGGCACTTGGACTATGTAGGTTAACTAGCGGGCACTTGGACTATGTATGTTGCATAGCGGGCAATTGGACTATCTAGGTTAGGTAACGGGCACTTGGACTATATAGGTTACCTAGCGGACCCTTTGACTCTGTAGGTTACCTAGCGGGCACTTGGACTATCTAGGTTAATGAAAGGGCACTTGGACTATGTAGGTTACCTAGCGGGCACTTGGATTATCTAGGTTAGTTAACAGGAACTTGGAATATCTAGGTTACCTAGCGGGCACTTGGACTATGTAGGTTACGTTGCGGGCACTTTTACTATCTAGGTTACCTAACGGGAACTTGGACTATGTAAGTTAACTAGCGGACACTTGGAAGATCTAGGTTAACTAGCGAGCACTTGGAATATCTAGCTTAACTAGCGAGTTCGAGGACTATGTAGGTAAACTATCCGGCACTTGGACTATCTAGGTTAAATAGCGGGTTCTTGGACTATGTAGGTTAACTAGCGGGCACTTGGACTATCTAGGTTAACTAGCTGACCTTGGACTATGTAGGTTAACTAGCGGGCACTTGGACTATCTAGGTTAACTAGCTGACCTTGGACTATGTAAGTTAACTAGCGGGCACTTGGACTATCTAGGTTAACTAGCGAGCACTTGCCCAATGCAGGTTCCCTAGCGGGCACTTTGAATATGTAGGTTCCCTAGCGGACACTTGGACTATATAGGTTCCCTGCGGGCACTTGGATTATTTAGGTTCCCTAACGGGCACTTGGAATATGTAGGTTCCCTTTCGGCACTTGGACTATGTAGGTTAACTAGCGGGCCCTTGAACTATGTAGATTAACTAGCGGCACTTGGACTATCTACGTTAACTAACGGGCCCTTGGACTATGTAGATTCCCTAGCGGGCACTTGGACTACATAGGTTCCCTAGCGGGCACTTAGACTCTGTATGTTCCCTAGCGGGCACTTGGACTATATATGTTCCTTACGGGCACTTGAACTATGTAAGTTAACTACCGGGCACTTGGACTATGTAGGTTAACTAGCGGGCCCTTAGACTATCTAGGTTACGTAGCGGTCACTTGGACTATGTAGGTTAACTACCGGGCACTTGCACTATCTAGGTTACCTAGCGGGCACTTGGACTATGTACGTTCCCTAGAGGGCACTTGGACTATCTATGTTAAATAGCGGGCACTTGGACTATGTAGGTTAACTAGGGGACACTTGCACTATGTAGGTTACCTAGCGGCACTTGGACTATCTAGGTTAACTATCGTGCACTTGGACTATGTAGGTTCCTTAGCGGGCACTTGGACAATCTAGGTTGCCTAGCAGGCACTTGTACTATGTAGGTTAACTAGCGTGCCCTTGGACTATCTAGGTTACGTAGCGGGCACTTGGTATATAGGTTAACTAGCGGGCATTTGGACTATGTAGGTTAACTAGCGGACACTTACACGATCTAGGTTAACTAGTGGGCCCTTGTACTATATAGGTTAACTAGCGGGCCATGGATTATGTAGGTTTACTAGCAGGCACTTGGACTATCTAGGCAAACTAGCGGGCACTTGGACTATGTAGCTTCCCTAGCGGGCATTTGGACTATCTAGGTTACCTAGCGGGCACTTAGACTATCTAGCTTACCTAGCGAGCACTTGGACTATCTAAGTTACCTAGCAGGCCCTTTGACTATCTACGTTAACTAACGGGCACTTGGACAATGTAGGTGGTCTAGCGGGCACTTGGATTATGTAGGTTCCCTAGCGGGCACTTGAACTATCTAGGTTAACGAACGGGCACTTGGACTGTCTAGGTTACATAGCGGGCACTTGGACTTCTAGGTTAACGAACGGGCACTTGGACTATGTATGTTGCCTAGCGGGCACTTGGACTATCTAGGTTAGCTAACGGGCACTTAGACTATCTAAGTAACCTAGCGGGAACTTGGACAATGTAGGTTACCTAGCAGGCTCTTGGACTATCTAGGTTACCTAACGGGCACTTTCACTATCTAGGTTACCTAGCTGGCACTTGGACTATGTAGGTTAACTAGCGGGCACTTGGACGATCTAGGTTAACTAGTGGGCCCTTGTACTATATAGGTTAACTAGCGGGCCATGGATTATGTAGGTTTACTAGCAGGCACTTGGACTATCTAAGTAACCTAGCGGGAACTTGGACAATGTAGGTTACCTAGCAGGCACTTGGACTATCTAGGTTACCTAATGGGCACTTTCACTATCTAGGTTACCTAGCTGGCACTTGGACTATGTAGGTTAACTAGCGGGCACTTGGACGATCTAGGTTAACTACCGGGCACTTGGACTATATAGGTTACCTAGCGGGCACTTGGACTATCAAGGTTAACAAACGGGTACTTGGACTATGTAGGTTACCTAGCAGGCACTTGGACTATCTAGGTTAACGAAAGGGCACTTGGACTATGCAGGTAACCTAGCGGCACTTGGACTGTCTAGGTTACATAGCGCGCACTTGGATTTCTAGGTTAACGAACGGGCACTTGGACTATGTATGTTGCCTAGCGGGCACTTGGACTATCTAGGTTAGGTTACGGGCACTTGGACTATCTAGGTTACCTAGCGGGAACTTGGACTATCTAGGTTACCTAGCAGGCACTTGGACTATCTAGGTTACCTAACGGGCACTTTCACTATCTAGGTTACCTAGCTGGCACTTGGACTATGTAGGTTACCTAAAGGGCACTTTGACTATCTAGGTTACCTAGCGGGCACTTGGACTATCTAGGTTACCTAGCGGTCCCCTGGACTATGTAGGTTACCTAGCGGGCACTTGGACTATCTAGGTTAACGAAAGGGCACTTGGACTACGTAGGTACCTAGCGGGCACTTGGACTGTCTAGGTTACCTAGCGGGCACTTTTACTATCTAGGTTAACTAGCAGACCTTGAACAATGTAGGTTAACTAGCGGGCCCTTGGACTATCTAGGTTTCCTGGCAGGCCCTTGGACTATGTACATACCCTAGCGCGCACTTGGACTATCTAGCTTACCTAGCGGGCACTTGGACTATGTACTTCCCCTAGTGGGCATGTGGACTATCTAGGTTAACTAGCGGGCACTTGGACTATGTAGGTTAACTAGCGGACACTTGCACGATCTAGGTTAACTAGCGGGCCCTTGCACTATGTAGGTTAACTAGCGGGCCCATGGATTATGTAGGTTTACTAGCAGGCACTTGGACTATCTAGGTTAACTAGCGGGCCCTTGGACTGTCTAGGTTACCTAGCGGGCACTTGGATTATCTAGGTTAGCTAACAGGCACTTGGACTATCTAGGATCCCTAGCGGGCACTTGCACTATCTAGGTTACCTAGCTGGCACTTGGACTATATAGGTCAACTAGCGGGCCCTTATACTGCCTAGGTTAGCTAACGGGCACTTAGATTATGTAGTTGAACTAGGGGGCACTTGGAATTTGTAGGTTAACTAGCGGACACTTGCACTATGTAGGTTAACTAGTGGGCCCATGGACTATGTAGTTTCACTAGCGGGCCTTTGGACTATCTAGGTTCCCTTAAGGGCACTTGGGGTATCTTGGTTACCGAACGGGCACTTGAACTATCTAGGTTATCTAGCGGGCACTTGGACTATGTAGGCTAACTAGGGGGCCCTTGAACGATCGAGGTTACCTAGCGGGTACTAGAACTATCTAGGTTAACTAGCGGGCACTTGCACTATCTAAGTTACCTAGCGGGCACTTGGAATAAGTACGTTCCCTAGCGGGAACTTGGACTATGTAGGTTACCTAGTGGGCACTTGGACTATCTAAGTTACGTAGCAGGCACTTTGATTATCTAGGTTAACTAACGGGCACTTGGACTATGTAGGTTACCTAGCGGTCACTTGGACTATGTAGGTTACCTAGCGGGCACTTGGATTATGTAGGTTCCCTATCAGGCACTTGGACTATGTAAGTTAACTAGCGCGCACTGGGACTATCTAGGTTACCTAGCGGGCACTTGGACTATGTACATCCCCCAGTGGGCACTTAGACTATCTAGGTTAACTAACGGTCACGAGGACTATCTAGGTTAACTAGCGGGCACTTGGACTATCTAGGTTACCTAGCAGGCACTTGGATTATGAAGGATCCCTAGCGGGCACTTGGACTATCTAGGTTAACTAGCGGGCACTTGGACTATGTACGTTAACTAGCGGACACTTGCACGATCTAGGTTAACTAGCGGGCCCTTGCACTATGTAGGTTAACTAGCGGGCCCATGGATTATGTAGGTTTACTAGCAGGCACTTGGACTATCTAGGTTAACTAGCGGGCCCTTGGACTATGTAGTTTCCCTAGCGGGCATTTGGATTATTAAGGTTATCAAGCGGGAACTTGGACTATGTAGTTTCCCTAGCGGGCACTTGGATTACGTAGGTTCCCTATCGGGCACTTGGACTATGTAGGTTACCTAGCAGGCACTTTGACTATCTAGGTTAAATAACGGGCACTTGGACTATGTAGGTTGCCTAGCGGGCACTTGGACTATGTAGGTTCCCTAGCGGGCACTTGGATTATGTAGGTTCCCTATCGGGCACTTGGACTATGTAGGTTAACTAGCGGGCACTTGGATTATCTAGGTTAGCTAACAGGCACTTGGACTATCTAGGATCCCTAGCGGGCACTTGTACTATCTAGGTTACCTAGCTGGCACTTGGACTATGTAGGTCAACTAGCGGGCCCTCTTACTACCTAGGTGAGCTAACGGGCACTTAGATTATGTAGTTTAACTAGGGGGCACTTGGAATTTGTAGGTTAACTAGCGGACACTTGCACTATGTAGGTTAACTAGCGGGCCCATGGACTATGTAGGTTTACTAGCGGGCCTTTGGACTATCTAGGTTCCCTCAAGGGCACTAGGGGTATCTTGGTTACCGAACGGGCACTTGAACTATCTAGGTTAACTAGCGGGCACTTGGACTATGTAGGCTAACTAGGGGGCCCTTGAACGATCGAGGTTACCTAGCGGGTACTAGAACTATCTAAGTTAACTAGCGGGCACTTGCACTATCTAAGTTACCTAGCGGGCACTTGGAATAAGTACGTTCCCTAGCGGGAATTTGGACTATGTACGTTCCCTAGCGGGCACTTGGACTATCTATGTTAACTGGCGGGCACTTGGAATATGTAGGTTAACTAGAGGACACTTGCACTGTGTCGGTTACCTAGCAGGCACTTGGACTATCTAGGTTAACTAGCGGGCACTTGGACTATCTAGGTTAACTAGCGTGCACTTGGACTATGTAGGTTCCTTAGCGGGCACTTGGACTATCTAGGTTGCCTAGCGGGCTCTTGGACTATGTAGGTTAACTAGCGTGCCCTTGGATTATCTAGGTTACGTAGCGGGCACTTGGTATATAGGTTAACTAGCGGGCACTTGGACTATGTAGGTTAACTAGAGCACACGTGGACTATCTAGGTTAACTAGTGGACTCTTGGACTATGTAGGTTAACGAGCAGGCACTTGGACAATATAGGTTAACTAGCGGGCACTTGGACTATCAAAGTTAACAAGTGAGCCCTTGGACTATCTAGGTTACCTAGCGGGCACATGGACTATATAGGTTACCTAGCGGGCACTTGGACTATGTAGGTTACCTAGTGGGCAACTGGACTATCTAGGTTGACGAACGGGCACTTGGAATATGCAGGTAACCTAGCGGGCACTTGAACTGTCTAGGTTACCTAGCGGGCACTTGGACTTCTAGGTTAACGAATGGGCTCTTGGACAATGTAGGTTGCCTAGTGGGCACTTGGACTATCTAGGTTAGGTAACGGGCACTTGGACTATCTAGGTTACCTAATGGGCACTTTGACTATCTAGGTTACATAGCGGGCACTTGGACTATGTAGGTTAAATAGCGAGCACTTGGACTCTAGGTTACCTAGCGGGCACTTGGACTATCAAGGTTACCTAGCGGGCCCTTGGACTATGTAGGTTTCCTAGCGGGCACTTGCACTATCTAGGTTAACGAACGGGCACTTGGACTATGTAGGTAACCTTGCGGGCACTTGGACAATATAGGTTACCTAGCAGGCACTTGGACTATCTAGGTTAACGAACGGGCACTTGGACTAAGTAGGTTACCTAGCGGGCACTTGGACTATGTAGGATCCCTATTGGACATTTGGACTACTTTGGTTACCTAGCGGGCACTTGGACTATCTAGGTTAACTAGCGGGCACTTGGACTATCTAGGTCAACTAGCGGGCCCTTGTACTATGTAGGTTAACTAGCGAGCACTTGGACTATCTAGGTTAACTAGGGGACCTTGGACTATGTGGGTTAACTAGCGGGCACTTGGACGATCTATGTTAACTAGAGGGCACTTGGACTATCTAGGTTACCTAGCGGGCACTTGGACTATGTAGGTTCCCAGGCGGGCATTTGGACTATATAGATAACCTAGTGGGCACTTAGACTTTGTAGGTTACCTAGCAGGCACTTGGACTATCTAGGTTACCTAGCTGGCACTTTAACTATCTATGTTTCCTAGCGGGTTCTAGGAGTATGTAGGTTACCTAGAGGGCTGTTGGACTATCTAGGTTACCTCGCAGGCATTTGGACTATCTAGGTTAACTAACGGCCACTTGGACTATGTAGGTTCCCTAGCGGGCACTTGGACTATGTAAGATCCCTATTGGACATTTGGACTACTTTGGTTACCTAGCGGGCACTTGGACTATCGAGGTTAACTAGCGGGCACTTGGACTATCTAGGTCAACTAGCGGGCCTTTGTACTATGTAGGTTAACTAGCGAGCACTTGGACTATCTAGGTTAACTAGCGGACCTTGGACTTTGTGGGTTAACTAGCGGGCACTTGGACGATCTAATTTAACTAGAGGGCACTTGGACTATCTAGGTTACCTAGCGGGCATTTGGACCATGTAGGTTCCCAGGCGGGCATTTGGACTATATAGATAACCTAGCGGGCACTTCGACTTTGTAGGTTACCTAGCAGGCACTTGGACTATCTAGGTTACCTAGCTGGCACTTTAACTATCTATGTTGCCTAGCAGGTTCTTGGAGTATGTAGGTTACCTAGAGGGCTGTTGGACTATCTAGGTTACCTAGCAGGCACTTGGACTATCTAGGTTAACTAACGGGCACTTGGACTATGTAGGTTCCCTAGCGGGCACTTGGACTATGTAAGATCCCTATTGGACATTTGGACTACTTTGGTTACCTAGCGGGCACTTGGACTATCTAGGTTAACTAGCGGGCACTTGGACTATCTAGGTCAACTAGCTGGCCCTTGTACTATGTAGGTTAACTAGCGAGCACTTGGACTATCTAGGTTAACTAGCGGACCTTGGACTATGTGGGTTAACTAGCGGGCCCTTGGACTATGTAGGTTAACTAGCGGGCACTTGGACGATCTAGGTTAACTAGAGGGCACTTGGACTATCTAGGTTACCTAGTGGGCACTTGGACTATGTAGGTTCCCAGGCGGGCATTTGGACTATATAGATAATCTAGTGGGCACTTAGACTTTGTAGGTTACCTAGCAGGCACTTGGTCTATCTAGGTTACCTAGCTGGCACTTTAACTATCTATGTTGCTTAGCGGGTTCTTGGAGTATGTAGGTTACCTAGAGGGCTGTTGGACTATCTAGGTTACCTAGCGGGCACTTGGACTATCTAGGTTAACTAACGGGCACTTGGACTATGTAGGTTCCCTATCGGGCACTTGGACTATGTAGGATCCCTATTGGACATTTGGACTAATTTGGTTACCTAGCGGGCACTTGGACTATCTAGGTTAACTAGCGGGCACTTGGACTATCTAGGTCAACTAGCGGGCCCTTGTACTATGTAGGTTAACTAGCGAGCACTTGGACTATCTAGGTTAACTAGCGGACCTTGGAAGATCTAGGTTAACTAGAGGGCACTTGGACTATCTAGGTTACCTAACGGGTTTGGACCATGTAGGTTCCCAGGCGGGCATTTGGACTATATAGATAACCTAGCGGGCACTTAGACTTTGTAGGTTACCGAGCAGCCACTTGGACTATCTAGGTTACCTAGCAGGCACTTGGAATATGAAGGATCCCTAGCGGGCACTTGGACTATGTAGGTTAACTAGCGGGCACTTGGACTATGTAGGTTAACTAGTGGACACTTGCACGATCTAGGTTAAATAGCGGGCCCTTGCACTATGTAGGTTAACTAGCGGGCCCATGGATTATGTAGGTTTACTAGTAGGCACTTGGACTATCTAAGTTAACTAGCGGGCACTTGGAATATGTAGTTTCCCTAGCGGGCTTTTGGACTATTAAAGTTACCAAGCGGGAACTTGGACTATGTAGGTTACCTAGTGGGCACTTGGACTATCTAAGTTACCTAGCAGGCACTTTGATTATCTAGGTTAACTAACGGGCACTTGGACTATGTAGGTTGCCTAGCGGGCACTTGGACTATGTAGGTTCCCTATCGGGCACTTGGACTATGTAGGTTAACTAGCGGGCACTTAGACTGTCTAGGTTACCTAGCGGTCACTTGGATTATCTATGTTAACGAACGGGCACGTGGACTATGTAGGTTACCTAGCCACCACTTGGACTATCGAGGTTAGCTAACATGCACTTGGACTATCTAGGTTCCCTAGCGGACACTTGTACTATCTAGGTTACCTAGCTGGTAGTTGGACTATGTAGGTCAACTAGCGGGCCCTTGGACTACCTAGGTTAGCTAACGGGAACTTAGATTATGTAGGTTAACTAGGGGGCACTTGGAATATGTAGGTTAACTAGGGGACACTTGCACTATGTAGGTTAACTAGCGGGCCCATGGACTATGTAGGTTTACTAGCGGGCCCTTGGACTATGTAGGTTCCCTAAAGGGCACTTGGACTATCTAGGTTACCTAGCGGGCACTTGGACTATGTAGGCTAACTATGGGGGCCCTTGGACGATCTAGGTTACGTAGCGGGTACTAGAACTATCTAGGTTAACTAGCGGACACTTGCACTATGTAGGTTACCTAGCAGGCACTTGGACTATCTAGGTTAACTAGCGGGCACTTGGACTATCTAAGTTAACTAGCGTGCACTTGGACTATGTAGGTTCCTTAGCGGGCACTGGGACAATCTAGGTTGCCTAGCGTGCACTTGTACTATGTAGGTTAACTAGAGTGCCCTTGGACTATCTAGGTTACGTAGCGGGCACTTGGTATATAGGTTAACTAGCGGGCACTTGGACTGTGTAGGTTAACTAGCGGACACTTGGACTATCTAGGTTAACTAGCGTGCACTTGGACTATCTAGATTCCCTAGCGGGCACTTGTACTATCTAAGTTACCTAGCTGGCACTTGGACTATATAGGTCAACTAGCAGGCCCTTGGACTACCTAGGTTACCTAACGGGAACTTAGATTATGTAGGTTAATTAGGGGGCACTTGGAAAATGTAGGTTAACTAGCGGACACTTGCACTATGTAGGTTAACTAGCGGGCCCATGGACTATGTAGGTTTACTAGCGGGCCCTTGGACTATCTAGGTTCCCTAAAGGGCACTTTGACTATCTAGGTTACCGAACGGGCACTTGGACTATCTAGGTTACCTAGCGGGCACTTGGACTATGTAGGCTAACTAGGGGGCCCTAGGACGATCTAGGTTACCTAGCGGGTACTTGAACTATCTAGTTTAACTAGCGGACACTTGCACTATGTAGGTTACCTAGCAGGCACTTGGACTATCTAGGATAACTAGCGGGCACTTGGACTATCTAGGTTAACTAGCGTGCACTGGTCTATGTAGGTTCCCAAGCGGACACTTGTACTATCTAGGTTACCTAGCTGGTACTTGGACTATGTAGGTCAACTAGCGGGCCCTTGGACTACCTAGGTTAGCTAACGGGAACTTAGATTATGTAGGTTAACTAGGGGGCACTTGGAATATGTAGGTTAACTAGGGGACACTTGCACTATGTAGGTTAACTAGCGGGCCCATGGACTATGTAGGTTTACTAGCGGGCCCTTGGACTATGTAGGTTCCCTAAAGGGCACTTGGACTATCTAGGTTACCTAGCGGGCACTTGGACTATGTAGGCTAACTATGGGGGCCCTTGGACGATCTAGGTTACGTAGCGGGTACTAGAACTATCTAGGTTAACTAGCGGACACTTGCACTATGTAGGTTACCTAGCAGGCACTTGGACTATCTAGGTTAACTAGCGGGCACTTGGACTATCTAAGTTAACTAGCGTGCACTTGGACTATGTAGGTTCCTTAGCGGGCACTGGGACAATCTAGGTTGCCTAGCGTGCACTTGTACTATGTAGGTTAACTAGAGTGCCCTTGGACTATCTAGGTTACGTAGCGGGCACTTGGTATATAGGTTAACTAGCGGGCACTTGGACTGTGTAGGTTAACTAGCAGACACTTGGACTATCTAGGTTAACTAGCGTGCACTTGGACTATCTAGATTCCCTAGCGGGCACTTGTACTATCTAAGTTACCTAGCTGGCACTTGGACTATATAGGTCAACTAGCAGGCCCTTGGACTACCTAGGTTACCTAACGGGAACTTAGATTATGTAGGTTAATTAGGGGGCACTTGGAATATGTAGGTTAACTAGCGGACACTTGCACTATGTAGGTTAACTAGCGGGCCAATGGACTATGTAGGTTTATAGCGGGCCCTTGGACTATCTAGGTTCCCTAAAGGGCACTTGGACTATCTAGGTTACCGAACGGGCACTTGGACTATCTAGGTTACCTAGCGTGCACTTGGACTATGTATGCTAACTAGGGGGCCCTAGGACGATCTAGGTTACCTAGCGGGTACTTGAACTATCTAGTTTAACTAGCGGACACTTGCACTATGTAGGTTACCTAGCAGGCACTTGGACTATCTAGGTTAACTAGCGGGCACTTGGACTATCTAAGTTAACTAGCGTGCACTTGGACTATGTAGGTTCCTTAGCGGGCACTGGGACAATCTAGGTTGCCTAGCGTGCACTTGTACTATGTAGGTTAACTAGAGTGCCCTTGGACTATCTAGGTTACGTAGCGGGCACTTGGTATATAGGTTAACTAGCGGGCACTTGGACTGTGTAGGTTAACTAGCGGACACTTGGACTATCTAGGTTAACTAGCGTGCACTTGGACTATCTAGATTCCCTAGCGGGCACTTGTACTATCTAAGTTACCTAGCTGGCACTTGGACTATATAGGTCAACTAGCAGGCCCTTGGACTACCTAGGTTACCTAACGGGAACTTAGATTATGTAGGTTAATTAGGGGGCACTTGGAAAATGTAGGTTAACTAGCGGACACTTGCACTATGTAGGTTAACTAGCGGGCCCATGGACTATGTAGGTTTACTAGCGGGCCCTTGGACTATCTAGGTTCCCTAAAGGGCACTTTGACTATCTAGGTTACCGAACGGGCACTTGGACTATCTAGGTTACCTAGCGGGCACTTGGACTATGTAGGCTAACTAGGGGGCCCTAGGACGATCTAGGTTACCTAGCGGGTACTTGAACTATCTAGTTTAACTAGCGGACACTTGCACTATGTAGGTTACCTAGCAGGCACTTGGACTATCTAGGATAACTAGCGGGCACTTGGACTATCTAGGTTAACTAGCGTGCACTGGTCTATGTAGGTTCCCAAGCGGACACTTGTACTATCTAGGTTACCTAGCTGGTACTTGGACTATGTAGGTCAACTAGCGGGCCCTTGGACTACCTAGGTTAGCTAACGGGAACTTAGATTATGTAGGTTAACTAGGGGGCACTTGGAATATGTAGGTTAACTAGGGGACACTTGCACTATGTAGGTTAACTAGCGGGCCCATGGACTATGTGGGTTTACTAGCGGGCCCTTGGACTATGTAGGTTCCCTAAAGGGCACTTGGACTATCTAGGTTACCTAGCGGGCACTTGGACTATGTAGGCTAACTATGGGGGCCCTTGGACGATCTAGGTTACGTAGCGGGTACTAGAACTATCTAGGTTAACTAGCGGACACTTGCACTATGTAGGTTACCTAGCAGGCACTTGGACTATCTAGGTTAACTAGCGGGCACTTGGACTATCTAAGTTAACTAGCGTGCACTTGGACTATGTAGGTTCCTTAGCGGGCACTGGGACAATCTAGGTTGCCTAGCGTGCACTTGTACTATGTAGGTTAACTAGAGTGCCCTTGGACTATCTAGGTTACGTAGCGGGCACTTGGTATATAGGTTAACTAGCGGGCACTTGGACTGTGTAGGTTAACTAGCGGACACTTGGACTATCTAGGTTAACTAGCGTGCACTTGGACTATCTAGATTCCCTAGCGGGCACTTGTACTATCTAAGTTACCTAGCTGGCACTTGGACTATATAGGTCAACTAGCAGGCCCTTGGACTACCTAGGTTACCTAACGGGAACTTAGATTATGTAGGTTAATTAGGGGGCACTTGGAAAATGTAGGTTAACTAGCGGACACTTGCACTATGTAGGTTAACTAGCGGGCCCATGGACTATGTAGGTTTACTAGCGGGCCCTTGGACTATCTAGGTTCCCTAAAGGGCACTTTGACTATCTAGGTTACCGAACGGGCACTTGGACTATCTAGGTTACCTAGCGGGCACTTGGACTATGTAGGCTAACTAGGGGGCCCTAGGACGATCTAGGTTACCTAGCGGGTACTTGAACTATCTAGTTTAACTAGCGGACACTTGCACTATGTAGGTTACCTAGCAGGCACTTGGACTATCTAGGATAACTAGCGGGCACTTGGACTATCTAGGTTAACTAGCGTGCACTGGTCTATGTAGGTTCCCAAGCGGACACTTGTACTATCTAGGTTACCTAGCTGGTACTTGGACTATGTAGGTCAACTAGCGGGCCCTTGGACTACCTAGGTTAGCTAACGGGAACTTAGATTATGTAGGTTAACTAGGGGGCACTTGGAATATGTAGGTTAACTAGGGGACACTTGCACTATGTAGGTTAACTAGCGGGCCCATGGACTATGTAGGTTTACTAGCGGGCCCTTGGACTATGTAGGTTCCCTAAAGGGCACTTGGACTATCTAGGTTACCTAGCGGGCACTTGGACTATGTAGGCTAACTATGGGGGCCCTTGGACGATCTAGGTTACGTAGCGGGTACTAGAACTATCTAGGTTAACTAGCGGACACTTGCACTATGTAGGTTACCTAGCAGGCACTTGGACTATCTAGGTTAACTAGCGGGCACTTGGACTATCTAAGTTAACTAGCGTGCACTTGGACTATGTAGGTTCCTTAGCGGGCACTGGGACAATCTAGGTTGCCTAGCGTGCACTTGTACTATGTAGGTTAACTAGAGTGCCCTTGGACTATCTAGGTTACGTAGCGGGCACTTGGTATATAGGTTAACTAGCGGGCACTTGGACTGTGTAGGTTAACTAGCAGACACTTGGACTATCTAGGTTAACTAGCGTGCACTTGGACTATCTAGATTCCCTAGCGGGCACTTGTACTATCTAAGTTACCTAGCTGGCACTTGGACTATATAGGTCAACTAGCAGGCCCTTGGACTACCTAGGTTACCTAACGGGAACTTAGATTATGTAGGTTAATTAGGGGGCACTTGGAATATGTAGGTTAACTAGCGGACACTTGCACTATGTAGGTTAACTAGCGGGCCAATGGACTATGTAGGTTTATAGCGGGCCCTTGGACTATCTAGGTTCCCTAAAGGGCACTTGGACTATCTAGGTTACCGAACGGGCACTTGGACTATCTAGGTTACCTAGCGTGCACTTGGACTATGTATGCTAACTAGGGGGCCCTAGGACGATCTAGGTTACCTAGCGGGTACTTGAACTATCTAGTTTAACTAGCGGACACTTGCACTATGTAGGTTACCTAGCAGGCACTTGGACTATCTAGGTTAACTAGCGGGCACTTGGACTATCTAAGTTAACTAGCGTGCACTTGGACTATGTAGGTTCCTTAGCGGGCACTGGGACAATCTAGGTTGCCTAGCGTGCACTTGTACTATGTAGGTTAACTAGAGTGCCCTTGGACTATCTAGGTTACGTAGCGGGCACTTGGTATATAGGTTAACTAGCGGGCACTTGGACTGTGTAGGTTAACTAGCGGACACTTGGACTATCTAGGTTAACTAGCGTGCACTTGGACTATCTAGATTCCCTAGCGGGCACTTGTACTATCTAAGTTACCTAGCTGGCACTTGGACTATATAGGTCAACTAGCAGGCCCTTGGACTACCTAGGTTACCTAACGGGAACTTAGATTATGTAGGTTAATTAGGGGGCACTTGGAAAATGTAGGTTAACTAGCGGACACTTGCACTATGTAGGTTAACTAGCGGGCCCATGGACTATGTAGGTTTACTAGCGGGCCCTTGGACTATCTAGGTTCCCTAAAGGGCACTTTGACTATCTAGGTTACCGAACGGGCACTTGGACTATCTAGGTTACCTAGCGGGCACTTGGACTATGTAGGCTAACTAGGGGGCCCTAGGACGATCTAGGTTACCTAGCGGGTACTTGAACTATCTAGTTTAACTAGCGGACACTTGCACTATGTAGGTTACCTAGCAGGCACTTGGACTATCTAGGATAACTAGCGGGCACTTGGACTATCTAGGTTAACTAGCGTGCACTGGTCTATGTAGGTTCCCAAGCGGACACTTGTACTATCTAGGTTACCTAGCTGGTACTTGGACTATGTAGGTCAACTAGCGGGCCCTTGGACTACCTAGGTTAGCTAACGGGAACTTAGATTATGTAGGTTAACTAGGGGGCACTTGGAATATGTAGGTTAACTAGGGGACACTTGCACTATGTAGGTTAACTAGCGGGCCCATGGACTATGTGGGTTTACTAGCGGGCCCTTGGACTATGTAGGTTCCCTAAAGGGCACTTGGACTATCTAGGTTACCTAGCGGGCACTTGGACTATGTAGGCTAACTATGGGGGCCCTTGGACGATCTAGGTTACGTAGCGGGTACTAGAACTATCTAGGTTAACTAGCGGACACTTGCACTATGTAGGTTACCTAGCAGGCACTTGGACTATCTAGGTTAACTAGCGGGCACTTGGACTATCTAAGTTAACTAGCGTGCACTTGGACTATGTAGGTTCCTTAGCGGGCACTGGGACAATCTAGGTTGCCTAGCGTGCACTTGTACTATGTAGGTTAACTAGAGTGCCCTTGGACTATCTAGGTTACGTAGCGGGCACTTGGTATATAGGTTAACTAGCGGGCATTTGGACTGTGTAGGTTAACTAGCGGACACTTGGACTATCTAGGTTAACTAGCGTGCACTTGGACTATCTAGATTCCCTAGCGGGCACTTGTACTATCTAAGTTACCTAGCTGGCACTTGGACTATATAGGTCAACTAGCAGGCCCTTGGACTACCTAGGTTACCTAACGGGAACTTAGATTATGTAGGTTAATTAGGGGGCACTTGGAATATGTAGGTTAACTAGCGGACACTTGCACTATGTAGGTTAACTAGCGGGCCCATGGACTATGTAGGTTTACTAGCGGGCCCTTGGACTATCTAGGTTCCCTAAAGGGCTCTTGGACTATCTAGGTTACCGAACGGGCACTTGGACTATCTAGGTTACCTAGCGGGCACTTGGACTATGTAGGCTAACTAGGGGGCCCTAGGACGATCTAGGTTACCTAGCGGGTACTTGAACTATCTAGTTTAACTAGCGGACACTTGCACTATGTAGGTTACCTAGCAGGCACTTGGACTATCTAGGATAACTAGCGGGCACTTGGACTATCTAGGTTAACTAGCGTGCACTTGGACTATGTAGGTTCCTTAGCGGGCACTTGGACTATCTAGGTTGCCTAGCGGGCTCTTGGACTAAGTAGGTTAACTAGCGTGCCCTTGGATTATCTAGGTTACGTAGCGGGCACTTGGTATATAGGTTAACTAGCGGGCACTTGGACTATGTAGGTTAACTAGAGCACACGTGGACTATCTAGGTTAACTAGTGGACACTTGGATATGTAGGTTAACGAGCAGGCACTTGGACAATATAGGTTAACTAGCGGGCACTTGGACTATCAAAGTTAACAAGTGAGCCCTTGGACTATCTAGGTTACCTAGCGGGCACTTGGACTATATAGGTTACCTAGCGGGCACTTGGACTATGTAGGTTACCTAGTGGGCAACTGGACTATCTAGGTTGACGAACGGGCACTTGGAATATGCAGGTAACCTAGCGGGCACTTGGACTGTCTAGGTTACCTAGCGGGCACTTGGACTTCTAGGCTAACGAATGGGCTCTTGGACAATGTAGGTTGCCTAGTGGGCACTTGGACTATCTAGGTTAGGTAACGGGCACTTGGACTATCTAGGTTACCTAATGGGCACTTTGACTATCTAGGTTACATAGCGGGCACTTGGACTATGTAGGTTAAATAGCGAGCACTTGGACTCTAGGTTACCTAGCGGACACTTGGACTATCAAGGTTACCTAGCGGGCCCTTGGACTATGTAGGTTTCCTAGCAGGCACTTGCACTATCTAGGTTAACGAACGGGCACTTGGACTATGTAGGTAACCTTGCGGGCACTTGGACAGTATAGGTTACCTAGCAGGCACTTGGACTATCTAGGTTAACGAACGGGCACTTGGACTAAGTAGGTTACCTAGCGGGCACTTGGACTATGTAGGATCCCTATTGGACATTTGGACTACTTTGATTACCTAGCGGGCACTTGGACTATCTAGGTTAACTAGCGGGCACTTGGACTATCTAGGTCAACTAGCGGGCCCTTGTACTATGTAGGTTAACTAGCGAGCACTTGGATTATCTAGGTTAACTAGCGGACCTTGGACTATGTGGGTTAACTAGCGGGCACTTGGATGATCTATGTTAACTAGAGGGCACTTGGACTATCTAGGTTACCTAGCGGGCACTTGGACTATATAGGTTCCCAGGCGGGCATTTGGACTATATAGATAACCTAGTGGGCACTTAGACTTTGTAGGTTACTTAGCAGGCACTTGGACTATCTAGGTTACCTAGCTGGCACTTTAACTATCTATGTTGCCTAGCGGGTTCTAGGAGTATGTAGGTTACCTAGAGGGCTGTTGGACTATCTAGGTTACCTCGCAGGCATTTGGACTATCTAGGTTAACTAACGGGCACTTGGACTATGTAGGTTCCCTAGCGGGCACTTGGACTATGTAGGATCCCTATTGGACATTTGGACTACTTTGGTTACCTAGCGGGTACTTGGACTATCGAGGTTAACTAGCGGGCACTTGGACTATCTAGGTCAACTAGCGGGCCCTTGTACTATGTAGGTTAACTAGCGAGCACTTGGACTATCTAGGTTAACTAGAGGGCACTTGGACTATCTAGGTTACCTAGCGGGCATTTGGACCATGTAGGTTCCCAGGCGGGCATTTGGACTATATAGATAACCTAGCGGGCACTTAGATTTTGCAGGTTACCTAGCGGGCACTTGGACTATCTAGGTTACCTAGCTGTCACTTGAAATATCTACGTTGCCTAGCGGGTTCTTGGAGTATGTAGGTTACCTAGAGGGCTGTTGGACTATCTAGGTTACCTAGCGGGCACTTGGACTATGTAAGTTCCCTAGCGGGCACTTGAAGAATGTAGGTTAACTAGGGGGCACTAGGACTATGTAGGTTACGTAGAGGGCCCTTGGACTATCTAGGTTACCTAGCGGGCATTTGGATTATGCAGGCTCCCTAGCGGGCATTTGGACTATATAGATTCCTTAGCGGGCACTTAGACTTTTTAGGTTACCTAGCGGGCACTTGGACTACTTTGGTTACCTAGCAGGCACTTGGACTATCTAGGTTACCTAGTGGGCCCTTGGACTACGTAGGTTACCAGCGGGCACTTGGACAATCTAGGTTAACGAACGTGCACTTGGACTATGTAGCTAACCTAGCGGGCACTTGGACTGTCTAGGTTACCTAGCGGACACTTGGACTATCTAGGTTACCTAGCTGACACTTGAACTATCTACGTTGCCTAGCGGGTTCTTGGACTATGTAGGTAACCTAGCGGGCACTTGGACTGTCTAGGTTACCTAGCGGGCACTTGGACTTTTTAGGTTAACGAACGGGCACGTGGACTATGTAGGTTAACTAGCGGACACTTCGACTATCTAGGTTAGCCCGTTACCTAACCTAGATAGTCCAAGTGCCTGCTAAGCAACCTACATAGTCCAAGTTCCCGTCGTTCACCTAAAAGTCCAAGTGCCAGCTAGGTAACCTAGACAGTCCAAGTACCCGCTAGGTTACCTGCACATACCAAGTGCCCGTTCGTTAACCTAGATAGTCCAAGTGCCCATTAGTTAACCTAGATAGTACAAGTGCCCGCTAGTAAACCTGGATAGTCCAAGGGCCTGCTAGTTAACCTAGATAGTCCAACTGCCCGCTAGTTAACCTAAATTGTCCAAGTGTCCGCTAGGTAACCTAGATAGTCCAAGTGCCTGATATAGCTAACCTACATAGTCCAAGTGTCCGTTCGTTAACCTAGAGAGTCCAAGTGCCCATTGGGTAACCTACATAGTCCAAGTGCCCGCTAGTTAACCTACATAGTCCAAGTGCCTTCTAGGGAGCCTACATAGTCCACGTGACCGCTAGGGAACCTACATAGTCCAAGTGCCCGTTAGGGAACGTACATAGTCCAAGTGCCCGCTAGGTAACCTACATAGTCCAAATGCCCGCAAGGAAACCTACATAGTCTAAATGTCCGCTAGGCAACCTACATAATCCAAGTGCCCGCTCTGGAACATACATAGTCCAAGTGCCCGTTAGCTAACCTAGATAGTCCAAGGGCCCGCTAGTTGACCTACATAGTCCAAGTGCCAGCTAGGTAACCTAGATAGTACAAGTGCCCGCTAGAGAACCTAGATAGTCCAAGTGTCTTTTAGCTAACCTAGATAGTCCAAGTGGTGGCTGGGTAACCTACATAGTCCAAGTGCCCGTTCGTTAACCTAGATAATCCAAGTGCCCGTTAGGTAACATAGACACTCCAAGTGCCCGCTAGTTACCCTACATAGTCCAAGTGCCCATTAGTTAACCTAGATAGTCAAAGTGCCTGCTAGGTAACCTACATAGTCCAAGTGCCCGCTGGGTAACCTACATAGTCCAAGTGCCCGCTAGGCAACCTAAATAGTCCAAATGCCCGCTAGGGAAACTACATAGTCCAAGTGCCCGCTCGTTAACCTAGAAAGTCCAAGTGCCCCCTAGTAAACCTACATAATCCATGGGCCCGCTAGTTAACCTACATAGTGCAAGGGCCCGCTAGTTAACCTAGATCGTGCAAGTGTCCGCTAGTTAACCTACATAGTCCAAGTGCCAGCTAGGTAACCTAGATAGTCCAAGGGCCCGCTAGGGATCCTTCATAATCCAAGTGCCTGCTAGGTAACCTAGATTGTCCAAGTGCACGCTAGTTAACCTAAATCGTCCATGTGTCCGCTAGGTAAACTACATAGTCCAAGTGCCTGCTAGGTAACCTAGATAGTCCAAGTGCCTGATAGCTAACTTACATAGTCCAAGTGTCCGTTCGTTAACCTAGATAGTCTAAGTGCCCATTGGGTAACCTACATAGTCCAAGTGCCCGCTTGGTAACCTGGTTAGTCCAAGTTCCCGCCTGTTAACCTACATAGTCCAAGTGCCTTCTAGGGAGCCTTCATAGTCCACGTGACCGCTAGGGAACCGACATAGTCCAAGTGCCCGTTAGGGTACCTACATAGTCCAAGTGCCCGCTAGGTAACCTACATAGTCCAAATGCCCGCAAGGAAACCTACATAGTCTAAATGTCCGCTAGGCAACCTACATAATCCAAGTGCCCACTCTGGATCATACATAGTCCAAGTGCCCGTTAGCTAACCTAGATAATCCAAGGGCCCGCTAGTTGACCTACATAGTCCAAGTGCCAGCAAGGTAACCTAGATAGTACAAGTGGCCGCTAGGGAACCTAGATAGTTCAAGTGCCTTTTAGCTAACCTAGATAGTCCAAGTGGTGGCTAGGTAACCTACATAGTCCAAGTGCCCGTTCGTTAACCTAGATAATCCAAGTGCCCGTTAGGTAACCTAGACAGTCCAAGTGCCCGCTAGTTACCCTACATAGTCCAAGTGACCACTAGGTCACCTACATAGTCCAAGTGCCCGTTCGTTAACCTACATAGTCCAAGTGCCCGCTAGGTAACGTAGATAGCCCAAGTGCCCACTAGGGAAGGTACATAGTCCAAGTGCCCGTAGGTAACCTAGATAGTCCAAGTGCCCGCTAGTTAACCTACATAGTCCAAGTACCTGCTAGGTAAACTACATAATCCAAGTGCCCGTTTGTTAACCTACATAGTCCAAGTGCCCGTTCGTTAACCTACATAGTCCAAGTGCCCGCTAGGTAACGTAGAAAGCCCAAGTGCCCGCTAGGGAACGTACATACTCCAAGTGCCCACTAGGTAACCTAGACAGTCCAATTGCCTGCTAGTTAACCTAGACAGTCCAAGTACCCGATAGGGAACCTACATAGTCCAATTGCCCGCTAGGGAACCTACATACTCCAAGTGCTCGCTAGGCAACCTACATAGTCCAAGTGCCCGTTAGTTAACCTAGATAGTCAAAGTGCCTGCTAGGTAACCTAAATAGTCCAAGTGCCCGCTAGGGAACCTACATAGTCCAAGTGCCCGCTAGGTAACCTAGATAGTCCAATTGCCCGTTAGCTAACCTACATAGTCGAAGTGTCCACTAGTTAACCTACATAGTCCAAGTGCCCGTTCGTTAACCTAGAAAGTCCAAGTGCCCGCTAGGTAACCTAGACAGTCCAAGTGCCCGCTAGGTTACCTACATAGTCCAAGTGCACGTTCGTTAACCTAGATTGTCCAAGTGCCCGCTGGTAACCTACATAGTCCAAATGCCCGCAAGGAAACCTACATAGTCTAAATGTCCGCTAGGCAACCTACATAATCCAAGTGCCCACTCTGGAACATACATAGTCCAAGTGCCCGTTAGCTAACCTAGATAGTCCAAGGGCCCGCTAGTTGACCTACATAGTCCAATTGCCAGCTAGGTAACCTAGATAGTACAAGTGCCCGCTAGGGAACCTAGATAGTCCAAGTGCCTGTTAGCTAACCTAGATAGTCCAATTGGTGGCTAGGTAACCTACATAGTCCAAGTGCCCGTTCGTTAACCTAGATAATCCAAGTGCCCTTTAGGTAACCTAGAGAGTCCAAGTGCCCGCTAGTTGCCCTACATAGTCCAAGTGCCCGTTAGTTAATCCAGATAGTCAAAGTGCCTGCTAGGTAACCTAGATAGTCCAAGTGCCCGCTAGATAACCTACATAGTCCAAGTGCCCGCTAGGTAACCTAAATAGTCCAAATGTCCGCTAGGGAAACTACGTAGTCCAAGTGCCCGCTAGTTAACCTAGATAGTCCAAGTGCCCCCTAGTAAACCTACATAATCCATGGACCCGCTAGTTAACCTAGATAGTCCAAGTGCCCGCTAGTTAACCTAGATAGTCCAAATGCCCGCTAGTTAACCTAGATAGTCCAAGTGCCCGCTAGTTAACCTAGATAGTCCAAGTGCCCGCTAGTTAACCTACATAGTCCAAGTGCCCGCTAGGTAACCTAGACAGTCCAAGTGACCACTAGGTTACCTACATAGTCCAAGTGCCCATTCGTTAACCTACATTGTCCAAGTGCCCGCTAGGTAACGTAGATAGCCCAAGTGCCCGCTAGGGAACGTACATAGTCCAAGTGCCCGCTAGGTAACCTAGATAGTCTAAGTGCCTGCTAGTAAACCTACATAGTCCAAGTGCCTGCTAGGTAAACTACATAGTCCAAGTGCCCACTAGGTAACCTAGACAGTCCAATTGCCCGCTAGTTAACCTAGACAGTCCAAGTACCGCTAGGGAATCTACATAGTCCAAGCGCCCGCTAGGGAACCTACATAGTCCAGGTGCTCGCTAGGCAACCTACATAGTCCAAGTGCCCGTTAGTTAACCTAGATAGTCAAAGCGCCTGCTAGGTAACCTAGATAGTCCAAGTGCCCGCTAGGTAACCTACATAGTCCAAGTGCCCGTTAGGTAACCTTGATAGTCCAATTGCCCGTTAGCTATCCTAGATAGTCCAAGTGTCCGCTAGTTAACCTACATAGTCCAAGTGCCCGTTCGTTAACTTACATTGTCCTAGTGCCCGCTAGGTAACATAGATAGCCCAAGTGCCCGCTAGGGAACGTACATAGTCCAAGTGGCAACTAGGTAACCTAGACAGTCCAATTGCCCCCTAGTTAACCTAGACAGTCCAAGTACCCGATAGGGAAACTACATAGTCCAAGTGCCCACTAGGTAACCTACATAGTCCAAGTGCTCGCTAGGCAACCTACATAGTCCAAGTGCCCGTTAGTTAACCTAGATTGTCCAATTGCCCGTTAGCTAACCTAGATAGTCGAAGTGTCCGCTAGTTAACCTACATAGTCCAAGTGCCCGTTCGTTAACCGAGATAGTCCAAGTGCCCGCTAGGTAACCTAGACAGTCCAAGTGCCCGCTAGGTTACCTACATAGTCCAAGTGCACGTTCGTTAACCTAGATAATCCAAGTGCACGTTAGGTAACCTAGACAGTCCAAGTGCCCGCTAGTTACCCTACATAGTCCAAGTGCCCGTTAGTTAACCTAGATAGTCAAAGTGCCTGCTAGGTAACCTAGATAATCCAAGTGCCCGCTAGTTAACCTACATAGTCCAAGTGCCCGCTAGGTAACCTAGACAGTCCAAGTGACCACTAGGTTACCTACATAGTCCAAGTGCCCATTCGTTAACCTACATTGTCCAAGTGCCCGCTAGGTAACGTAGATAGCCCAAGTGCCCGCTAGGTAACCTAGATAGTCCAAGTGTCCGCTAGATAACCTACATAGTTCAAGTGACCACTAGGTTACCTACATAGTCCAAGTGCCCGTTCGTTAACCTACATAGTCCAAGTGCCCGCTAGATAACGTAGATAACCCAAGTGCCCGCTAGGGAAGGTACATAGTCCAAGTGCCCGTAGGTAACCTAGATAGTCCAAGTGCCCGCTAGTTAACCTACATAGTCCAAGTACCTGCTACGTAAACTACATAATCCAAGTGCCCGTTTGTTAACCTACATAGTCCAAGTGCCCGTTCGTTAACCAACATAGTCCAAGTGCCCGCTAGGTAATGTAGAAAGCCCAAGTGCCCGCTAGGGAACGTACTTACTCCAAGTGCCCACTAGGTAACCTAGACAGTCCAATTGCCCGCTAGTTAACCTAGACAGTCCAAGTACCCGAAAGGTGACCTACATAGTTCAATTGCCCGCTAGGGAACCTACATACTCGAAGTGCTCGCTAGGCAACCTACATAGTCCAAGTGCCCGTTAGTTAACCTAGATAGTCAAAGTGCCTGCTAGGTAACCTAAATAGTCCAAGTGCCCGCTAGGGAACCTACATAGTCCAAGTGCCCGCTAGGTAACCTAGATAGTCCAATTGCCCGTTAGCTAACCTAGATAGTCGAAGTGTCCGCTAGTTAACCTACATAGTCCAAGTGCCCGTTCGTTAACCTAGAAAGTCCAAGTGCCCGCTAGGTAACCTAGACAGTCCAAGTGCCCGCTAGGTTACCTACATAGTCCAAGTGCACGTTCGTTAACCTAGATTGTCCAAGTGCCCGCTGGTAACCTACATAGTCCAAATGCCCGCAAGGAAACCTACATAGTCTAAATGTCCGCTAGTCAACCTACATAATCCAAGGGCCCACTCTGGAACATACATAGTCCAAGTGCCCGTTAGCTAACCTAGATAGTCCAAGGGCCCGCTAGTTGACCTACATAGTCCAAGTGCCAGCTAGGTAACCTAGATAGTACAAGTGCCCGCTAGGGAACCTAGATAGTCCAAGTGCCTGTTAGCTAACCTAGATAGTGCAAGTGGTGGCTAGGTAACCTACATAGTCCAAGTGCCCGTTCGTTAACCTAGATAATCCAAGTGCCCGTTAGGTATCCTAGACAGTCCAAGTGCCCGCTAGTTGCCCTACATAGTCCAAATGCCCGTTAGTTAACCTAGATAGTCAAAGTGCCTGCTAGGTAACCTAGATAGTCCAAGTGCCCGCTAGATAACCTACATATTCCAAGTGCCCGCTAGGTAACCTAAATAGTCCAAATGTCCGCTACGGAAACTACACAGTCCAAGTGCCCGCTAGTTAACCTAGATAGTCCAAGTGCCCCCTAGTAAACCTACAAAATCCATGGGCCCGCTAGTTAACCTAGATAGTCCAAGTGCCCGCTAGTTAACCTAGATAGTCCAAGTGCCCGCTAGTTAACCTAGATAGTCCAAGTGCCCGCTAGTTAACCTACATAGTCCAAGTGCCCGCTAGGTAACCTAGACAGTCCAAGTGACCACTAGGTTACCTACATAGTCCAAGTGCCCATTCGTTAACCTACATAGTCCAAGTGCCCGCTAGGTAACGTAGATAGCCCAAGTGCCCGCTAGGGAACGTACATAGGCCAAGTGCCCGCTAGATAACCTAGATAGTCTAAGTGCCTGCTAGTAAACCTACATAGTCACAGTACCTGCTAGGTAAACTACATAGTCCAAGTGCCCACTAGGTAACCTAGACAGTCCAATTGCCCGCTAGTTAACCTAGACAGTCCAAGTACCGCTAGGGAATCTACACAGTCCAAGCGCCCGCTAGGGAACCTACATAGTCCAGGTGCTCGATAGGCAACCTACATAGTCCAAGTGCCCGTTAGTTAACCTAGATAGTCAAAGTGCCTGCTAGGTAACCTAGATAGTCCAAGTGCCCGCTAGGTAACCTACATAGTCCAAGTGCCCGTTAGGTAACCTTGATAGTCCAATTGCCCATTAGCTATCCTAGATAGTCCAAGTGTCCCCTAGTTAACCTACATAGTCCAAGTGCCCGTTCGTTAACTTACATTGTCCAAGTGCCCGCTAGGTAACGTAGATAGCCCAAGTGCCCGCTAGGGAACGTACATAGTCCAAGTGCCCACTAGGTAACCTAGACAGTCCAATTGCCCCCTAGTTAACCTAGACAGTCCAAGTACCCGATAGGGAACCTACATAGTCCAAGTGCCCACTAGGGAACCTACATAGTCCAAGTGCTCGCTAGGCAACCTACATAGTCCAAGTGCCCGTTAGTTAACCTAGATTGTCCAATTGCCTGTTAGCTAACCTAGATAGTCGAAGTGTCCGCTAGTTAACCTACATAGTCCAAGTGCCCGTTCGTTAACCTAGATAGTCCAAGTGCCCGCTAGGTAACCTAGACAGTCCAAGTGTCCGCTAGGTTACCTACATAGTCCAAGTGCACGTTCGTTAACCTACATAATCCAAGTGCCCGTTAGGTAACCTAGACAGTCCAAGTGCCCGCTAGTTACCCTACATAGTCCTAGTGCCCGCTAGTTACCCTACATAGTTCAAGTGCCCGTTAGTTAACCTAGATAGTCAAAGTGCCTGCTAGGTAACTTAGAGAGTCCAAGTGTCCGCTAGATAACCTACATAGTCCAAGTGCCCGTTCGTTAACCTACATAGTCCAAGTGCCCGATCGGTAACGTAGATAGCCCAAGTGCCCGCTAGGGAAGGTATATAGCCCCAGTGCCCGTAGGTAACCTAGATAGTCCAAGTGCCCGCTAGTTAACCTACATAGTCCAAGTACCTGCTAGGTAAACTACATAATCCAAGTGCCCGTTCGTTAACCTACATAGTCCAAGTGCCCGTTCGTTAACCTACATAGTCCAAGTGCCCGCTAGGTAACCTACATAGTCCAAGTGCCCGCTAGGCAACCTAAATAGTCCAAATGCCCGCTAGGGAAACTACATAGTCCAAGTGCCCGCTAGTTAACCTAGATAGTCCAAGTGCCCCCTGGTAAACCTACATAATCCATGGGCCCGCTAGTTAACCTACATAGTTCAAGGGCCCGCTAGTTAACCTAGATCGTGCAAGATTCCGCTAGTTAACCTACATAGTCCAAGTGCCAGCTAAGTAACCTAGATAGTCCAATTGCCCGCTAGGGAAGGTACATAGTCCAAGTGTCCGCTATGTAACCTAGAGAGTGCAAGTGCCCGCTAGTTAACCTACATAGTCCAAGTGCCCGCTAGTTAACCTAGATAGTACAAGTGCCCGCTAGTAAACCTAGATAGTCCAAGGGCCTGCTAGTTAACCTAGATAGTCCAAGTGCCCGCTAGTTAACCTAAATCGTCCATGTGTCCGCTAGGTAAACTACATAGTCCAAGTGCCTGCTAGGTAACCTAGATAGTCCAAGTGCCCGCTAGGTAACCTACATAGTCCAAGTGCCCGCTAGGCAACCTAAATAGTCCAAATGCTCGCTAGGGAAACAACATAGTCCAAGTGCCCGCTAGTTAACCTAGATAGTCCAAGTGCCCCCTAGTAAACCTACATAATCCATGGGCCCGCTAGTTAACCTACATAGTGCAAGGGCCCGCTAGTTAACCTAGATCGTGCAAGTGTCCGCTAGTTAACCTACATAGTCCAAGTGCCAGCTAGGTAACCTAGATAGTCCAAGGGCCCGCTAGGGATCCTTCATAATCCAAGTGCCTGCTAGGTAACCTAGATAGTCCAAGTGCCCGCTAGGGAAGGTACATAGTCCAAGTGCCCGTTAGGGAACCTACATAGTCCAAGTGCCCGCTCTGTAACCTACATAGTCCAAATGCCCGCAAGGAAACCTACATAGTCTAAATGTCCGCTAGGCAACCTACATAATCCAAGTGCCCACTCTGGAACATACATAGTCCAAGTGCCCGTTAGCTAACCTAGATAGTCCAAGGGCCCGCTAGTTGACCTACATAGTCCAAGTGCCAGCTAGGTAACCTAGATAGTACAAGTGCCCGCTAGGGAACCTAGATAGTCCAAGTGCCTTTTAGCTAACCTAGATAGTCCAATTGGTGGCTGGGTAACCTACATAGTCCAAGTGCCCGTTCGTTAACCTAGATAATCCAAGTGTCCGTTAGGTAACCTAGACAGTCCAAGTGCCTGCTAGTTACCCTACATAGTCCAAGTGCCCATTTGTTAACCTCGATAGTCAAAGTGCCTGCTAGGTAACCTAGATAGTCCAAGTGCCCGCTAGGCAACCTAAATAGTCCAAATGCCCGCTAGGGAAACTACATAGTCCAAGTGCCCGCTAGTTAACCTAGATAGTCCAAGTGCCCCCTAGTAAACCTACATAATCCATGGGCCCGCTAGTTAACCTACATAGTGCAAGGGACCGCTAGTTAACCTAGATCGTGTAAGATTCCGCTAGTTAACCTACATAGTCCAAGTGCCAGCTAGGTAACCTAGAGAGTCCAATTGCCCGCTAGGGATCCTTCATAATCCAAGTGCCTGCTAGGTAACTTAGATAGTCCAAGTGCCTGCTAGGGAAGGTACATAGTCCAAGTGTCCGCTATGTAACCTAGAGAGTACAAGTGCCCGCTAGTTAACCTACATAGTCCAAGTGCCCGCTAGTTAACCTAGATAGTCCAAGTGCCCGCTAGTAAACCTAGATAGTCCAAGGGCCTGCTAGTTAACCTAGATAGTCCAAGTGCCCGCTAGTTAACCTAAATCATCCATGTGTCCGCTAGGTAAACTACATAGTCCAAGTGCCTGCTAGGTAACCTAAATAGTCCAAGTGCCTGATAGCTAACCTACATAGTCCAAGTGTCCATTCGTTAACCTAGATAGTCCAAGTGCCCATTGGGTAACCTACATAGTCCAAGTGCCCGCTTGGTAACCTGGTTAGTCCAAGTTCCCGCCTGTTAACCTACATAGTCCAAGTGCCTTCTAGGGAGCCTTCATAGTCCACGTGACCGCTAGGGAACCGACATAGTCCAAGTGCCCGTTAGGGTACCTACATAGTCCAAGTGCCCGCTAGGTAACCTACATAGTCCAAATGCCCGCAAGGAAACCTACATAGTCTAAATGTCCGCTAGGCAACCTACATAAACCAAGTGCCCTCTCTGGATCATACATAGTCCAAGTGCCCGTTAGCTAACCTAGATAGTCCAAGGGCCCGCTAGTTGACCTACATAGTCCAAGTGCCAGCTAGGTAACCTAGATAGTACAAGTGCCCGCTAGGGAACCTCAATAGTTCAAGTGCCTTTTAGCTAACCTAGATAGTCCAAGTGGTGGCTAGGTAACCTACATAGTCCAAGTGCCCGTTCGTTAACCTAGATAATCCAAGTGCCCGTTAAGTAACCTAGACAGTCCAAGTGCCCGCTAGTTAACCTACATAGTCCAAGTGCCCGTTCGTTAACCTAGAAAGTCCAAGTGCCCGCTAGGTAACCTAGACAGTCCAAGTGCCCGCTAGGTTACCTACATAGTCCAAGTGAATGTTCGTTAACCTAGATTGTCCAAGTGCCGCTGGTAACCTACATAGTCCAAATGCCCGCAAGGAAACCTACATAGTCTAAATGTCCGCTAGGCAACCTACATAATCCAAGGGCCCACTCTGGAACATACATACTCCAAGTGCCCGTTAGCTAACCTAGATAGTCCAAGGGCCCGCTAGTTGACTTACATAGTCCAAGTGCCAGCTAGGTAACCTAGATAGTACAAGTGCCCGCTAGGGAACCTAGATAGTCCAAGTGCCTGTTAGCTAACCTAGATAGTCCAATTGGTGGCTAGGTAACCTACATAGTCCAAGTGCCCGTTCGTTAACCTAGATAATCCAAGTGCCCGTTAGGTAACCTAGACAGTCCAAGTGCCCGCTAGTTGCCCTACATATTCCAAGTGCCCGTTAGTTAACCCAGACAGTCAAAGTGCCTGCTAGGTAACCTAGATAGTCCAAGTGCCCGCTAGATAACCTACATAGTCCAAGTGCCCGCTAGGTAACCTAAAGAGTCCAAATGTCCGCTAGGGAAACTACGTAGTCCAAGTGCCCGCTAGTTAACCTAGATAGTCCAAGTGCCCCCTAGTAAACCTACATAATCCATGGGCCCGCTAGTTAACCTAGATAGTCCAAGTGCCCGCTAGTTAACCTAGATAGTCCAAGTGCCCGCTAGTTAACCTAGATAGTCCAAGTGCCCGCTAGTTAACCTAGATAGTCCAAGTGCCCGCTAGTTAACCTACATAGTCCAAGTGCCCGCTATGTAACCTGGACAGTCCAAGTGACCACTAGGTTACCTACATAGTCCAAGTGCCCATTCGTTAACCTACATTGTCCAAGTGCCCGCTATGTAACGTAGATAGCCCAAGTGCCCGCTAGGGAACGTACATAGTCCAAGTGCCCGCTAGGTAACCTAGATAGTCTAAGTGCCTGCTAGTAAACCTACATAGTCCAAGTGCCTGCTAGGTAAACTACATAGTCCAAGTGCCCACTAGGTAACCTAGACAGTCCAATTGCCCTCTAGTTAACCTAGACAGTCCAAGTACCGCTAGGGAATGTACATAGTCCAAGCGCCCGCTAGGGAACCTACATAGTCCAGGTGCTCGCTAGGCAACCTACATAGTCCAAGTGCCCGTTAGTTAACCTAGATAGTCAAAGTGCCTGCTAGGTAACCTAGATAGTCCAAGTGCCCGCTAGGTAACCTACATAGTCCAAGTGCCCGTTAGGTAACCTTGATAGTCCAATTGCCCTTTAGCTATCCTAGATAGTCCAAGTGTCCGCTAGTTAACCTACATAGTCCAAGTGCCCGTTCGTTAACTTACATTGTCCAAGTGCCCGCTAGGTAACATAGATAGCCCAAGTGCCCGCTAGTGAACGTACATAGTCCAAGTGCCCACTAGGTAACCTAGACAGTCCAATTGCCCCCTAGTTAACCTAGACAGTCCAAGTACCCGATAGGGAACCTACATAGTCCAAGTGCCCAGTAGGGAACCTACATAGTCCAAGTGCTCGCTAGGCAACCTATATAGTCCAAGTGCCCGTTAGTTAACCTAGATTTTCCAATTGCCCGTTAGCTAACCTAGATAGTCGAAGTGTCCGCTAGTTAACCTACATAGTCCAAGTGCCCGTTCGTTAACCGAGATAGTCCAAGTGCCCGCTAGGTAACCTAGACAGTCCAAGTGCCCGCTAGGTTACCTACATAGTCCAAGTGCACGTTCGTTAACCTAGATAATTCAAGTGCCCGTTAGGTAACCTAGACAGTCCAAGTGCCCGCTAGTTACCCTCCATAGTCCAAGTGCCCGTTAGTTAACCTAGATAGTCAAAGTGCCTGCTAGGTAACCTAGATAGTCCAAGTGTCCGCTAGATAACCTACATAGTCCAAGTGACCACTAGGTTACCTACATAGTCCAAGTGCCCGTTCGTTAACCTACATAGTCCAAGTGCCCGCTAGGTAACGTAGATAGCCCAAGTGCCCGCTAGGGAAGGTACATAGTCCAAGTGCCCGTAGGTAACCTAGATAGTCCAAGTGCCCGCTAGTTAACCTACATAGTCCAAGTACCTGCTAGGTAAACTACATAATCCAAGTGCCCGTTTGTTAACCTACATAGTCCAAATGCCCGTTCGTTAACCTACATAGTCCACGTGCCCGCTAGGTAACGTAGAAAGCCCAAGTGCCCGCTAGGGAACGTACATACTCCAAGTGCCCACTAGGTAACCTAGACAGTCCAATTGCCCACTAGTTAACCTAGACAGTCCAAGTACCCGATAGGGAACCTACAGAGTCCAATTGCCCGCTAGGGACCTACATACTCCAAGTGCTCGCTAGGCAACCTACATAGTCCAAGTGCCCGTTAGTTAACCTAGATAGTCAAAGTGCCTGCTAGGTAACCTAAATAGTCCAAGTGCCCGCTAGGGAACCTACATAGTCCAAGTGCCCGCTAGGTAACCTAGATAGTCCAATTGCCCGTTAGCTAACCTAGATAGTCGAAGTGTCCGCTAGTTAACCTACATAGTCCGAGTGCCCGTTTGTTAACCTAGAAAGTCCAAGTGCCCGCTAGGTAACCTAGACAGTCCAAGTGCCCGCTAGGTTACCTACATAGTCCAAGTGCACGTTCGGTAACCTAGATTGTCCAAGTGCCCGCTGGTAACCTACATAGTCCAAATGCCCGCAAGGAAACCTACATAGTCTAAATGTCCGCTAGGCAACCTACATAATCCAAGTGCCCACTCTGGAACATACATAGTCCAAGTGCCCGTTAGCTAACCTAGATAGTCCAAGGGCCCGCTAGTTGACCTACATAGTCCAAGTGCCAGCTAGGTAACCTAGATAGTACAAGTGCCCGCTAGGGAAGCTAGATAGTCCAAGTGCATGTTAGCTAACCTAGATAGTCCAAGTGGTGGCTAGGTAACCTACATTGTCCAAGTGCCCGTTCGTTAACCTAGATAATCCAAGTGCCCGTTAGGTATCCTAGACAGTCCAAGTGCCCGCTAGTTGCCCTACATAGTCCAAATGCCCATTAGTTAACCTAGATAGTCAAAGTGCCTGCTAGGTAACCTAGATAGTCCAAGTGCCCGCTAGATAACCTACATAGTCCAAGTGCCCGCTAGGTAACCTAAATAGTCCAAATGTCCGCTAGGGAAACTACACAGTCCAAGTGCCCGCTAGTTAATCTAGATAGTCCAAGTGCCCCCTAGTAAACCTACAAAATCCATGGGCCCGCTAGTTAACCTAGATAGTCCAAGTGCCCGCTAGTTAACCTAGATAGCCCAAGTGCCCGCTAGTTAACCTAGATAGTCCAAGTGCCCGCTAGTTAACCTACATAGTCCAAGTGCCCGCTAGGTAACCTAGACAGTCCAAGTGACCACTAGGTTAACTACATAGTCCAAGTGCCCATTCGTTAACCTACATAGTCCAAGTGCCCGCTAGGTAACGTAGATAGCCCAAGTGCCCGCTAGGTAACGTACATAGTCCAAGTGCCCGCTAGGTAACCTAGATAGTCTAAGTGCCTGCTAGTAAACCTACATAGTCCAAGTGCATGCTAGGTAAACTACATAGTCCAAGTGCCCACTAGGTAACCTAGACAGTCCAATTGCCCGCTAGTTAACCTAGACAGTCCAAGTACCGCTAAGGAATCTACATAGTCCAAGCGCCCGCTAGGGAACCTACATAGTCCAAGTGCTCGCTAGGCAACCTACATAGTGCAAGTGCCCGTTAGTTAACCTAGATAGTCAAAGTGCTTGCTAGGTAACCTAGGTAGTCCTAGTGCCCGCTAGGTAACCTACATAGTCCAAGTGCCCGTTAGGTAACCTTGATAGTCCTATTGCCCGTTAGCTATCCTAGATAGTCCAAGTGCCCGCTAGTTAACCTACATAGTCCAAGTGCCCGCTAGTTAACCTAGATAGTCCAAGTGCCCACTAGTAAACCTAGATAGTCCAAGGGCCTGCTAGTTAACCTAGATAGTCCAAGTGCCCGCTAGTTAACCTAAATGGTCCAAGTGTCCGCTAGGTAACCTACATAGTCCAAGTGCCTGCTAGGTAACCTAGATAGTCCAAGTGCCTGATACCTAACCTACATAGTCCAAGTGTCCGTTCGTTAACCTAGATAGTCCAAGTGCCCATTGGGTAACCTACATAGTCCATGTGCCCGCCTGGTAACCTGGTTAGTCCAAGTGCCCGCTAGTTAACCTACATAGTCCAAGTGCCTTCTAGGGAGCCTACATAGTCCACTTGACCGCTAGGGAACCTACATAGTCCTAGTGCCCGCTAGGAACCCTACATAGTCCAAATGCCCGCAAGGAAACCTACATAGTCTAAATGTCCGCTAGGCAACCTACATAATACAAGTGCCCACTCTGGAACATACATAGGCCAAGTGCCCGTTAGCTAACCTAGATAGTCTAAGGGCCCGCTAGTTGACCTACATAGTCCAAGTGCCAGCTAGGTAACCTAGATAGTACAAGTGCCCGCTAGGGAACCTAGATAGTCCAAGTGCCTGTTAGCTACCCTAGATAGTCCAAGTGGTGGCTAGGTAACCTACATAGTCCAAGTGCCCGTTCGTTAACCTAGATAATCCAAGTGCCCGTTAGGTAACCTAGACAGTCCAAGTGCCCGCTATTTACCCTACATAGTCCAAGTGCCCGTTAGTTAACCTAGATAGTCAAAGTGCCTGCTAGGTAACCTAGATAGTCCAAGTGTCCGCTAGATAACCTACATATTCCAAGTGACCACTAGATTACCTACATAGTCCAAGTGCCCGTTCGTTAACCTACATAGTCCAAGTGCCCGCTAGGTAGCGTAGATAGCCCAAGTGCCCGCTAGGGAAGTTACATAGTCCAAGTGCCCGTAGGTAACCTAGATAGTCCAAGTGCCCGCTAGTTAACCTACATAGTCCAAGTACCTGCTAGGTAAACTACATAATCCAAGTGCCCGTTCGTTAACGTACATAGTCCAAGTGCCCGTTCGTTAACCTACATAGTCCAAGTGCCCGCTAGGTAACGTAGATAACCCAAGTGCCCGCAAGTGAACGTACATAGTCCAATTGGCCGCTAGGTAACCTTGATAGTCTAAGTGCCTGCTAGTAAACCTACATAGTCCAAGTGCCTGCTAGGTAAACTACATAGTCCAAGTGCCCACTAGGTAACCTAGACAGTCCAATTGCCCGCTAGTTAACCTAGACAGGCCAAGGACCGCTAGGGAATCTACATAGTCCAAGCGTCCGCTAGGGAACCTACATAGTCCAGGTGCTCGATAGGCAACCTACATAGTCCAAGTGCCCGTTAGTTAACCTAGATAGGCAAAGTGCCTGCTAGGTAACCTAGATAGTCCAAGTGCCCGCTAGGTAACCTACATAGTCCAAGTGCCCGTTAGGTAACCTTGATAGTCCAATTGCCCGTTAGCTATCCTAGATAGTCCAAGTGTCCGCTAGTTAACCTACATAGTCCAAGTGCCCGTTCGTTAACTTACATTGTCCAAGTGCCCGCTAGGTAACGTAGATAGCCCAAGTGCCCGCTAGGGAACGTACATAGTCCAAGTGCCCACTAGGTAACCTAGACAGTCCAATTGCCCCCTAGTTAACCTAGACAGTCCAAGTACCCAATAGGGAACCTACATAGTCCAAGTGCCCACTAGGGAACCTACATAGTCCAAGTGCTCGCTAGGCAACCTACATAGTCCAAGTGCCCGTTAGTTAACCTAGATTGTCCAATTGCCCGTTAGCTAACCTAGATAGTCGAAGTGTCCGCTAGTTAACCTACATAGTCCAAGTGCCCGTTCGTTAACCTAGATAGTCCAAGTACCCGCTAGGTAACCTAGACAGTCCAAGTGCCCGCTAGGTTACCAACATAATCCAAGTGCACGTTCGTTAACCTAGATAATCCAAGTGCCCGTTAGGTAACCTAGACAGTCCAAGCGCCCGCTAGTTACCCTACATAGTCCAAGTGCCCGTTAGTTAACCTAGATAGTCAAAGTGCCTGCTAGGTAACCTAGATAGTCCAAGTGTCCGCTAGATAACCTACATATTCCAAGTGACCACTAGATTACCTACATAGTCCAAGTGCCCGTTCGTTAACCTACATAGTTCAAGTGCCCGCTAGGTAGCGTAGATAGCCCAAGTGCCCGCTAGGGAAGTTACATAGTCCAAGTGCCCGTAGGTAACCTAGATAGTCCAAGTGCCCGCTAGTTACCCTACATAGTCCAAGTACCTGCTAGGTAAACTACATAATCCAAGTGCCCGTTCGTTAACGTACATAGTCCAAGTGCCCGTTCGTTAACCTACATAGTCCAAGTGCCCGCTAGGTAACGTAGATAGACCAAGTGCCCGCTAGGGAAGGTATATAGTCCAAGTGCCCGTAGGTAACCTAGATAGTCCAAGTGCCCGCTAGTTAACCTACATAGTCCAAGTACCTGCTAGGTAAACTACATAATCCAAGTGCCCGTTCGTTAACCTACATAGTCCAAGTGCCCGTTCGTTAACCTACATAGTCCAAGTGCCCGCTAAGTAACGTAGAAAGCTCAAGTGCCCGCTAGGGAACTTACATACTCCAAGTGCCCACTAGGTAACCTAGACAGTCCAATTGCCCGCTAGTTAACCTAGACAGTCCAAGTACCCGATAGGGAACCTACATAGTCCAATTGCCCGCTAGGGAACCTACATACTCCAAGTGCTCGCTAGGCAACCTACATAGTCCAAGTGCCCGTTAGTTAACCTAGATAGTCAAAGTGCCTGCTAGGTAACCTACATAGTCCAAGTGCCCGCTAGGGAACCTACATAATCCAAGTGCCCGCTAGGGAACCTACATAGTCCAAGTTTCCGCTTGGTAACCTTAATAGTCCAAATGCCCGCTAGGGAAACTACATAGTCCAAGTGCCCGCTAAGTAACCTAGATAGTCCAATTGCCCGTTAGCTAACCTAGATAGTCGAAGTGTCCGCTAGTTAACCTAAATAGTCCAAGTACCCGTTCGTTAACCTAGAATGTCCAAGTGCCCGCTAGGTAACCTAGACAGTCCAAGTGCCTGCTAGGTTACCTACATAGTCCAAGTGCACATTCGTTAACATAGATTGTCCATGTGCCCGCTGGTAACCTACATAGTCCAAATGCCCGCAAGGAAACCTACATAGTCTAAATGTCCGCTAGGCAACCTACATAATACAAGTGCCCACTCTGGAACATACATAGTCCAAGTGCCCGTTAGCTAACCTAGATAGTCCAAGGGCCCGCTAGTTGACCTACATAGTCCAAGTGCCAGCTAGGTAACCTAGATAGTACAAGTGCCCGCTAGGGAACCTAGATAGTCCAAGTGCCTGTTAGCTAACCTAGATAGTCCAAGTGGTGGCTAGGTAACCTACATAGTCCAAGTGCCCGTTCGTTATCCTAGATAATCCAAGTGCCCGTTAGGTAACCTAGACAGTCCAAGTGCCCGCTAGTTGCCCTACATAGTCCAAATGCCCGTTAGTTAACCTAGATAATCATAGTGCCTGCTAGGTAACCTAGATAATCCAAGTGCCCGTTAGGTAACCTAGAGAGTCCAAGTGCCCGCTAGCTGCCCTACATAGTCCAAATGCCCGTTAGTTAACCTAGATAGTCCAAGTGCCCGCTAGATAACCTACATAGTCCAAGTGCCCGCTGGGTAACCTAAATAGTCCAAATGTCCGCTAGGGAAACTACATAGTCCAAGTGCCCGCAAGTTAACCTAGATAGTCCAAGTGCCCCCTAGTAAACCTACATAATCCATGGGCCCGCTAGTTAACCTACATAGTGCAAGGGCCCACTAGTTAACCTAGATAATCCAAGTGCCCGCTAGTTAACCTAGATAGTCCAAGTGCCCGCTAGTTAACCTACATAGTCCAAGTGCCCGCTAGGTAACCTAGACAGTCCAAGTGACCACTAGGTTACCTACATAGTCCAAGTGCCCATTCGTTAACCTACATAGTCCAAGTGCCCGCTAGGTAACGTTGATAGCCCAAGTGCCCGCTAGGGAACGTACATAGTCCAAGTGCCCGCTAGGTAACCTAGATAGTCTAAGTGCCTGCTAGTAAACCTACATAGTCCAAGTGCCTGCTAGGTAAACTACATAGTCCAAGTGCCCACTAGGTAACCTAGACAGTCCAATTGCCCGCTAGTTAACCTAGACAGTCCAAGTACCGCTAGGGAATCTACATAGTCCAAGTGCCCGCTAGGGAACCTACATAGTCCAGGTGCTCGCTAGGCAACCTACATAGTCCACGTGCCCGTTAGTTAACCTAGATAGTCAAAGTGCCTGCTAGGCAACCTAGATAGTCCAAGTGCCCGTTAGATAACCTTGATAGTCCAATTGCCCGTTAGCTATCCTAGATAGTCCAAGTGTCCGCTAGTTAACCTACATAGTCCAAGTGCCCGTTCGTTAACTTACATTGTCCAAGTGCCCGCTTGGTAACGTAGATAACCCAAGTGACCGCTAGGGAACGTACATAGTCCAAGTGCCCACTAGGTAACCTAGACAGTCCAATTGCCCCCTAGTTAACCTAGACAGTCCAAGTACCCGATAGGGAACCTACATAGTCCAAGTGCCCACTAGGGAACCTACATAGTCCAAGTGCTCGCTAGGCAACTTACATAGTCCAAGTGCCCGTTAGTTAACCTAGATTATCCAATTGCCCGTTAGCTAACCTAGATAGTCGAAGTGTCCGCTGGTTAACCTACATAGTCCAAGTGCCCGTTCATTAACCTAGATAGTCCAAGTGCCCGCTAGGTAACCTAGAGAGTCCAAGTGCCCGCTAGGTTACCTACATAGTCCAAGTGCACGTTCGTTAACCTAGATAGTCCAAGTGCCCGCTGGTAACCTACATAGTCCAAGGGCCCGCTAGGTAACCTTGATAGTCCAAGGGCCTTCTAGTTAACCTACGTAGTCCAAGTGCCCGCTAGATAACCTACATAGTCCAAGTGCCCACTAGGTAACCTAAATAATCCAAATGCCCGCTAGGGAAACTACATAGTCCAAGTGCCCGTTAGTTAACCTAGATAGTCCAAGTGCCCGCTAGTAAACCTAGATAGTCCAAGGGCCTGCTAGTTAACCTAGATAGTCCAAGTGCCCGCTAGTTATCCTAAATCATCCAAGTGTCCGCTAGGTAACCTAGATAGTCCAAGTGCCTGATAGCTAACCTACATAGTCCAAGTGTCGGTTCGTTAACCTAGATAGTCCAAGTGCCCATTGGGTAACCTACATAGTCCAAGTGCCCGCTAGTTAAACTACATAGTCCAAGTGCCTTCTAGGGAGCCTACATAGTCCACGTGACCCCTAGGGAACCTACATAGTCCAAGTGCCCGTTAGGGAACCTACATAGTCCAAGTGCCCGCTAGGGAACCTACATAGTCCAAATGCCGCAAGGAAACCTACATAGTCTAAATGTCCGCTAGGCAACCTACATAATCCAAGTGCCCGCTCTGGAACATGCATGGTCCAAGTGCCCGTTAGCTAACCTAGATAGTCCAAGGGCCCGCTAGTTGACCTACATAGTCCAAGTGCCAGCTAGGTAACCTAGATAGTACAAGTGCCCGCTAGGGAACCTAGATAGTCCAAGTGGTGGCTAGGCAACCTACATAGTCCAAGTGCCCGTTCGTTAACCTAGATAGTCCAAGTGCCCGTTAGGTAACCTAGACAGTCCAAGTGCCCGCAAGTTACCCTACATTGTCCAAGTGCCCGTTAGTTAACCTAGATAGTCAAAGTGCCTGCTAGGTAACCTACATAGTCCAAGTGCCCGCTAGGCAACCTAAATAGTCCAAATGCCCGCTAGAGAAACTACATAGTCCAAGTGCCCGCTAGTTAACCTAGATGTCCCAAGTGCCCCCTAGTAAACCTACATAATCCATGGGCCCGCTAGTTAACCTACATAGTGCAAGGGCCCGCTAGTTAACCTAGATCGTGCAAGTGTCCGCTAGTTAACCTACATAGTCCAAGTGCCAGCTAGGTAACCTAGATAGTCCAATTGCCCGCTAGGGATCCTTCATAATCCAAGTGCCTGCTAGGTAACCTAGATAGTCCAAGTGCCCGCTAGGGAAGGTACATAGTCCAAGTGTCCGCTAGGTAACCTAGAGAGTTCAAGTGCCCGCTAGTTAACCTACATAGTCCAAGTGCCCGCTAGTTAACCTAGATAGTCCAAGTGCCCGCTAGTAAACCTAGATAGTCCAAGGGCCTGCTAGTTAACCTAGATAGTCCAAGTGCCCGCTAGTTAACCTAAATCGTCCAAGTGTCCGCTAGGTAACCTACATAGTCCAAGTGCCTGCTAGGTAACCTAGATAGTCCAAGTGCCTGATACCTAACCTACATAGTCCAAGTGTCAGTTCGTTAACCTAGATAGTCCAAGTGCCCATTGGGTAACCTACATAGTCCATGTGCCCGCCTGGTAACCTGGTTAGTCCAAGTGCCCGCTAGTTAACCTACATAGTCCAAGTGCCTTCTAGGGAGCCTACATAGTCCACGTGACCGCTAGGGAACCTACATAGTCCAAGTGCCAGCTAGGTAACCTACATAGTCCAAATGCCCGCAAGGAAACCTACATAGTCTAAATGTCCGCTAGGCAACCTATATAATACAAGTGCCCACTCTGGAACATACATAGTCCAAGTGCCCGTTAGCTAACCTAGATAGTCCAAGGGCCCGCTAGTTGACCTACATAGTCCAAGAGCCAGCTAGGTAACCTAGATAGTACAAGTGCCCTCTAGGGAACCTAGATAGTCCAAGTGCCTGTTAGCTAACCTAGATAGTCCAAGTGGTGGCTAGGTAACCTACAAAGTCCAAGTGCCCGTTCGTTAACCTAGATAATCCAATGCCCATTAGGTAACCTAGACAGTCCAAGTGCCCGCTAGTTACCCTACATAGTCCAAGTGCCCATTAGTTAACCTAGATAGTCAAAGTGCCTGCTAGGTAACCTAGATAGTCCAAGTGTCCGCTAGATAACCTACATAGTCCAAGTGACCACTAGGTTACCTACATAGTCCAAGTGCCCGTTCGTTAACCTACATAGTCCAAGTGCCCGTTCGTTAACTTACATTGTCCAAGTGCCCGCTATGTAACATAGATAACCCAAGTGCCCGCTAGGGAACGTACATAGTTCAGGTGCCCACTAGGTAACCTAGACAGTCCAATTGCCCCCTAGTTAACCTAGACAGTCCAAGTACCCGATAGGGAACCTACATAGTCCAAGTGCCCACTAGGGAACCTACATAGTCCAAGTGATCGCTAGGCAACCTACATAGTCCAAGTGCCCGTTAGTTAACCTAGATTGTCCAATTGCCCGTTAGCTAACCTAGATAGTCGAAGTGTCCGCTAGTTAACCTACATAGTCCAAGTGCCCGTTCGTTAACCTAGATAGTCCAAGTGCCCGCTAGGTAACCTAGACAGTCCAAGTGCCCGCTAGGTTACCTACATAGTCCAAGTGCACGTTCGTTAACCTAGATAGTCCATGTGCCCGCTGGTAACCTACATAGTCCAAGGGCCCGTTAGGTAACCTTGATAGTCCAAGTGCCTTCTATTAACCTACGTAGTCCAAGTGCCCGCTAGATAACCTACATAGTCCAAGTGCCCACTAGGTAACCTAAATAATCCAAATGCCCGCTAGGGAAACTACATAGTCCAAGTGCCGTTAGTTAACCTACATAGTCCAAGTGCCCGCTAGTAAACTTAGATAGTCCAAGGGCCTGCTAGTTAACCTAGCTAGTCCAAGTGCCCGCTAGTTAACCTAAATCGTCCACGTGTCCGCTAGGTAACTTAGATATTCCAAGTGCCTGATAGCTAACCTACATAGTCCAAGTGTCCGTTCGTTAACCTAGATAGTCCAAGTGCCCATTGGGTAACCTACATAGTCCAAGTGCCCGCTAGTTAACCTACATAGTCCAAGTGCCTTCTAGGGAGCCTACATAGTCCACTTGACCGCTAGGCAACCTACATAGTCCAAGTGCCCGTTAGTTAACCTAGATTGTCCAATTGCCCGTTAGCTAACCTAGATAGTCGAAGTGTCCGCTAGTTAACCTACATAGTCCAAGTGCCCGTTCGTTAACCTAGATAGTCCAAGTGCCCGCTAGGTAACCTTGACAGTCCAAGTGCCCGCTAGGTTACCTACATAGTCCAAGTGCACGTTCGTTAACCTAGATAGTCCAAGTGCCCGCTGGTAACCTACATAGTCCAAGGGCCTGCTAGGTAACCTTGATAGTCCAAGTGCCTTCTAGTTAACCTACGTAGTCCAAGTGCCCGCTAGATAACCTACATAGTCCAAGTGTCCACTAGGTAACCTAAATAATCCAAATGCCCGCTAGGGAAACTACATAGTCCAAGTGCTCGTTAGTTAACCTAGATAGTCCAAGTGCCCGCTAGTAAACCTAGATAGTCCAAGGGCCTGCTAGTTAACCTAGATAGTCCAAGTGCCCGCTAGTTAACCTAAATCGTCCACGTGTCCGCTAGGTCACCTAGATAGTCCAAGTGCCTGATAGCTAACCTACATAGTCCAAGTGTCCGTTCGTTAACCTAGATAGTCCAGTGCTCATTGGGTAACCTACATAGTCCAAGTGCCCGCTAGTTAACCTACATAGTCCACGTGCCTTCTAGGGAGCCTACATAGTCCACGTGACCGCTAGGGAACCTACATAGTCCAAGTGCCCGTTAGGGAACCTACATAGTCCAAGTGCCTGCTAGGTAACCTACATAGACCAAATGCCCGCAAGGAAACCTACATAGTCTCAATGTCCGCTAGGCAACCTACATAATCCAAGTGCCCGCTCTGGAACATACATAGTCCAAGTGCCAGTTAACTAACCTAGATAGTCCAAGGGCCCGCTAGTTGACCTACATAGTCCAAGTGCCAGCTAAGTAACCTAGATAGTACAAGTGCCCGCTAGGGAACCTAGATAGTCCAAGTGGTGGCTAGGTAACCTACATTGTCCAAGTGCCCGTTCGTTAACCTAGATAATCCAAGTGCCCGTTAGGTAACCTAGACAGTCCAAGTGCCCGCTAGTTACCCTACATTGTCCAAGTGCCCGTTAGTTAACATAGATAGTGAAAGTGCCTGCTAGGTAACCTACATAGTCCAAGTGCCCGCTAGGCAACCTAAATAGTCCAAATGCCCGCTAGGGAAACTACATAGTCCAAGTGCCCGCTAGTTAACCTAGATGTCCCAAGTGCCCCCTAGTAAACCTACATAATCCATGGGCCCGCTAGTTAACCTACATAGTGCAAGGGCCCGCTAGTTAACCTAGATCGTGCAATTGTCCGCTAGTTAACCTACATAGTCCAAGTGCCAGCTAGGTAACCTAGATAGTCCAATTGCCCGCTAGGGATCCTTCATAATCCAAGTGCCTGCTAGGTAACCTAGATAGTCCAAGTGCCCGCTAGGGAAGGTACATAGTCCAAGTGTCCGCTAGGTAACCTAGAGAGGTCAAGTGCCCGCTAGTTAACCTACATAGTCCAAGTGCCCGCTAGTTAACCAAGATAGTCCAAGTGCCCGCTAGTAAACCTAGATAGTCCAAGGGCCTGCTAGTTAACCTAGATAGTCCAAGTGCCCGCTAGTTAACCTAAATCGTCCAATTGTCCGCTAGGTCACCTACATAGTCCATGTGCCTGCTAGGTTACTTAGATATTCCAAGTGCCTGATACCTAACCTACATAGTCCAAGTGTCCGTTCGTTAACCTAGAAAGTCCAAGTGCCCATTGGGTAACCTACATAGTCCAAGTGCCCGCCTGGTAACCTGGTTAGTCCAAGTGCCCGCTAGTTAACCTACATAGTCCAAGGGCCTTCTAGGGAGCCTACATAGTCCACGTGACCGCTAGGGAACCTACATAGTCCAAGTGCCCGCTAGGTAACATACATAGTCCAAATGCCCACAAGGAAACCTACATAGTCTAAATGTCCGCTAGGCAACCTACAAAATACAAGTGCCCGCTCTGGAACATACATAGTCCAAGTGCCCGTTAGCTAACCTAGATAGTCCAAGGGCCCACTAGTTGACCTACATAGTCCAAGTGCCAGGTAGGTAACTTAGATAGTACAAGTGCCCGCTAGGGAACATAGATAGTCCAAGTGCCTGTTAGCTAACCTAGATAGTCCAAGAGGTGGCTAGGTAACCTAGATAGTCCAGATGCCCGCTAGGTAACCTACATAGTCCAAGTGCCCGTTAGGTAACCTTGATAGTCCAATTGCACGTTAGCTATCCTAGATAGTCCAAGTGTCCGCTAGTTAACCTACATAGTCCAAGTGCCCGTTCGTTAACTTACATTGTTCAAGTGCCCGCTAGGTAACGTAGATAGCCCAAGTGCCCGCTAGGGAATGTACATAGTCCAAGTGCCCACTAGGTAACCTAGACAGTCCAATTGCCCCCTAGTTAACCTAGACAGTCCAAGTACCCGATAGGGAAACTACATAGTCCAAGTGCCCACTAGGGAACCTACATAGTCCAAGTGCTCGCTAGGCAACCTACATAGTCCAAGTGACCGTTAGGTAACTTAGACAGTCCAAGTGCCCGCTAGTTACCCTACATAGTCCAAGTGCCCGTTAGTTAACCTAGATAGTCAAAGTGCCTGCTAGGTAACCTAGATAGTCCAAGTGTCCGCTAGATAACCTACATAGTCCAAGTGACCACTAGGTTACCTACATAGTCCAAGTGCCCGTTCGTTAACCTACATAGTCCAAGTGCCAGCTAGGTAACGTAGATAGCCCAAGTGCCCGCTAGGGAAGGTACATAGACCAAGTGCCCGTAGGTAACCTAGATAGTCCAAGTGCCCGCTAGTTAACCTACATATTCCAAGTACCTGCTAGGTAAACTACATAATCCAAGTGCCCGTTCGTTAACCTACATAGTCCAAGTGCCCGCTAGGTAACTTAGAAAGCCCAAGTGCCCGCTAGGGAACGTACATACTCCAAGTGCCCACTAGGTAACCTAGACAGTCCAATTACCCGCTGGTTAACCTAGACAGTCCAAGTACCCGATAGGGAACCTACATAGTCCAATTGCCCGCTAGGGAACCTACATACTCCAAGTGCTCGCTAGGCAACCTACATAGACCAAGTGCCCGTTAGTTAACCTAGATAGTCAAAATGTCTGCTAGGTAACCTAAATAGTCCAAGTGCCCGCTAGGGAACCTACATAGTCCAAGTGCCCGCTAGGTAACCTAGATAGTCCAATTGCCCGTTAGCTAACCTAGATAGTCGAAATGTCCGCTAGTTAACCTACATAGTCCAAGTGCCCGTTCGTTAACCTAGAAAGTCCAAGTGCCCGCTAGGTAACCTAGACATTCCAAGTGCCCGCTAGGTTACCTACATTGTCCAAGTGCACATTCGTTAACCTAGATTGTCCAAGTGCCCGCTGGTAACATACATAGTCCAAATGCCCGCAAGGAAACCTACATAGTCTAAATGTCCGCTAGGCATCCTACATAATCCAAGTGCCCACTCTGGAACATACATAGTCCAAGTGCCCGTTAGCTAACCTAGAAAGTCCAAGGGCCCGCTAGTTGACCTACATAATCCAAGTGCCAGCTAGGTAACCTAGATAGTACAAGTGCCCGCTAGGGAACCTAGATAGTCCAAGTGCCTGTTAGCTAACCTAGATAGTCCAAGTGGTGGCTAGGTAACCTACATAGTCCAAGTGCCCGTTCGTTAACCTAGATAATCCAAGTGCCCGTTAGGTAACCTAGACAGTCCAAGTGCCCGCTAGTTGCCCTACATAGTCCAAATGCCCGTTAATTAACCTAGATAGTCAAAGTGCCTGCTAGGTAACCTATATAGTCCAAGTGCCCGCTAGATAACCTACATAGTCCAAGTGCCCGCTAGGTAACCTAAATAGTCCAAATGTCCGCTAGGGAAACTACATAGTCCAAGTGCCCGCAAGTTAACCTAGATAGTCCAAGTTCCCCCTAGTAAACCTACATAATCCATGGGCCCGCTAGTTAACCTACATAGTGCAAGGGCCCGCTAGTTAACCTAGATAGTCCAAGTGCCCGCTAGTTAACCTAGATAGTCCAAGTGCCCACTAGTTAACCTAGATAGTCCAAGTGCCCGCTAGTTAACCTACATAGTCCAAGTGCCTGCTAGGTAACCTAGACAGTCCAAGTGACCACTAGGTTACCTACATAGTCCAAGTGCCCATTCGTTAACCTACATAGTCCAAGTGCCCGCTAGGTAACGTAGATAGCCCAAGTGCCCGCTAGGGAACGTACATAGTCCAAGTGCCCGCTAGGTAACCTAGATAGTCTAAGTGCCTGCTAGTAAACCTACATAGTCCAAGTGCCTGCTAGGTAAACTACATAGTCCAAGTGCCCACTAGGTAACCTAGACAGTCCAATTGCCCGATAGTTAACCTAGACAGTCCAAGTACCGCTAGGGAATCTACATAGTCCAAGCGCCCGCTAGGGACCTACATAGTCCAGGTGCTCGCTAGGCAACCTACATAGTCCACGTGCCCGTTAGTTAACCTAGATAGTCAAAGTGCCTGCTAGGTAACCTAGATAGTCCAAGTGCCCGCTAAGTAACCTACATAGTCCAAGTGCCCGTTAGGTAACCTTGATAGTCCAATTGCCCGTTAGCTATCCTAGATAGTCCAAGTGTCCGCTAGTTAACCTACATAGTCCAAGTGCCCGTTCGTTAACTTACATTGTCCAAGTGCCCGCTAGGTAACGTAGATAACCCAAGTGCCCGCTAGGGAACGTACATAGTCCAAGTGCCCACTAGGTAACCTAGACAGTCCAATTGCCCCCTAGTTAACCTAGACAGTCCAAGTACCCAATAGGGAACCTACATAGTCCAAGTGCCCACTAGGGAACCTACATAGTCCAAGTGCTCGCTAGGCAACCTACATAGTCCAAGTGCCCGTTAATTAACCTAGATTGTCCAATTGCCCGTTAGCTAACCTAGATAGTCGAAGTGTCCGCTACTTAACCTACATAGCCCAAGTGCCCGTTCGTTAACCTAGATAGTCCAAGGGCCCGGTAGGTAACCTAGACAGTCCAAGTGCCCGCTAGGTTACCTACATAGTCCAAGGGCACGTTCGTTAACCTAGATAGTCCAAGTGCCCGCTGGTAACCTACATAGTCCAAGGGCCCGATAGGTAACCTTGATAGTCCTAGTGCCTTCTAGTTAACCTACGTAGTCCAAGTGCCCGCTAGATAACCTACATAGTCCAAGTGCCCACTAGGTAACCTAAATAATCCAAATGCCCGCTAGGGAAACTACATAGTCCAAGTGCCCGTTAGTTAACCTAGATAGTCCAAGTGCCCGCTAGTAAACCTAGATAGTCCAAGGGCCTGCTAGTTAACCTAGATAGTCCAAGTGCCCGCTAGTTATCCTAAATCGTCCAAGTGTCCGCTAGGTAACCTAGATAGTCCAAGTGCCTGATAGCTAACCTACATAGCCCAAGTGTCCGTTCGTTAACCTAGATAGTCCAAGTGCCCATTGGGTAACCTACATAGTCCAAGTGCCCGCTAGTTAACCTACATAGTCCAAGTGCCTTCTAGGGAGCCTACATAGTCCACGTGACCCCTAGGGAACCTACATAGTCCAAGTGCCCTTTAGGGAACCTACATAGTCCAAGTACCCGCTAGGTAACCTACATAGTCCAAATGCCCGCAAGGAAACCTACATAGTCTAAATGTCCGCTAGGCAACCTACATAATCCAAGTGCCCGCTCTGGAACATACGTAGTCCAAGTGCCCGTTAGCTAACCTAGATAGTCCAAGGGCCCGCTAGTTGACCTACATAGTCCAAGTGCCCGCTAGGGAACCTAGATAGTCCAAGTGGTGGCTAGGTAACCTACATAGTCCAAGTGCCCGTTCGTTAACCTAGATAATCCAAGTGCCCGTTAGGTAACCTAGACAGTCCAAGTGCACGCTAGTTACCCTACATAGTCCAAGTGCCCGTTAGTTAACCTAGATAGTCAAAGTGCCTGCTAGGTAACCTACATAGTCCAAGTGCCCGCTAGGCAACCTATATAGTCCAAATGCCCGCTAGGGAAACTACATAGTCCAAGTGCCCGCTAGTTAACCTAGATGTCCCAAGTGCCCCCTAGTAAACCTACATAATCCATGGGCCCGCGAGTTAACCTACATAGTGCAAGGGCCCGCTAGTTAACCTAGATCGTGCAAGTGTCCGCTAGTTAACCTACATAGTCCAAGTGCCAGCTAGGTAACCTAGATAGTCCAATTGCCCACTAGGGATCCTTCATAATCCAAGTGCCTGCTAGGTAACCTAGATAGTCCAATTGCCCGCTAGGGAAGGTACATAGTCCAAGTGTCCGCTAGGTAACCTAGAGAGTTCAAGTGCCCGCTAGTTAATCTACATAGTCCAAGTGCCCCGCTAGTTAACCTAGATAGTCCAAGTGCCCGCTACTAAACCTAGATAGTCCAAGGGCCTGCTAGTTAACCTAGATAGTCCAAGTGCCCGCTAGTTAACCTAAATCGTCCAAGTGTCCGCTAGGTAACCTACATAGTCCAAGTGCCTGCTAGGTAACCTAGATAGTCCAAGTGCCTGATACCTAACCTAAATAGTCCAAGTGTCCGTTCGTTAACCTAGATAGTCCAAGTGCCCATTGGGTAACCTACATAGTCCATGTGCCCGCCTGGTTACCTGGTTAGTCCAAGTGCCCGCTAGTTAACCTACATAGTCCAAGTGCCTTCTAGGGCGCCTACATAGTCCACGTGACCGCTAGGAAACCTACATAGTCCAAGTGCCCGCTAGGTAACCTACATAGTCCAAATGCCCGCAAGGAATCCTACATAGTCTAAATGTCCGCTAGGCAACCTACATAATACAAGTGCCCACTCTGGAACATACATAGTCCAAGTGCCCGTTAGCTAACCTAGATAGTCCAAGGGCCCGCTAGTTGACCTACATAGTCCAAGTGCCAGCTAGGTAACCTAGATAGTACAAGTGCCCGCTAGGGAACCTAGATAGTCCAAGTGCCTGTTAGCTAACCTAGAAAGTCCAAGTGGTGGCTAGGTAACCTACATAGTCCAAGTGCCCGTTAGTTAACCTAGATAATCCAAGTGCCCGTTAGGTAACCTAGACAATCCAAGTGCCCGCTAGTTACCCTACATAGTCCAAGTGCCCGTTAGTTAACCTAGATAGTCAAAGTGCCTGCTAGGTAACCTAGATAGTCCAAGTGTCCGCTAGATAACCTACATAGTCCAAGTGACCACTAGGTTACCTACATAGTCCAAGTGCCCGTTCGTTAACCTACGTAGTCCAAGTGCCCGCTAGGTAACGTACATAGCCCAAGTGCCCGCTAGGGAAGGTACATAGTCCACGTGCCCGTAGGTAACCTAGATAGTCCAAGTGCCCGCTAGTTAACCTAGACAGTCCAAGTACCGCTAGGGACCTACATAGTCCAGGTGCTCGCTAGGCAACCTACATAGTCCACGTGCCCGTTAGTTAACCTAGATAGTCAAAGTGCGTGCTAGGTAACCTAGATAGTCCAAGTGCCCGCTAAGTAACCTACATAGTCCAAGTGCCCGTTAGGTAACCTTGATAGTCCAATTGCCCGTTAGCTATCCTAGATAGTCCAAGTGTCCGCTAGTTAACCTACATAGTCCATGTGCCCGTTCGTTAACTTACATTGTCCAAGTGCCCGCTAGGTAACGTAGATAACCCAAGTGCCCGCTAGGGAACGTACATAGTCCAAGTGCCCACTAGGTAACCTAGACAGTCCAATTGCCCCCTAGTTAACCTAGACAGTCCAAGTACCCAATAGGGAACCTACATAGTCCAAGTGCCCACTAGGGAACCTACATAGTCCAAGTGCTCGCTAGGCAACCTACATAGTCCAAGTGCCCGTTAATTAACCTAGATTGTCCAATTGCCCGTTAGCTAACCTAGATAGTCGAAGTGTCCGCTACTTAACCTACATAGCCCAAGTGCCCGTTCGTTAACCTAGATAGTCCAAGGGCCCGGTAGGTAACCTAGACAGTCCAAGTGCCCGCTAGGTTACCTACATAGTCCAAGTGCACGTTCGTTAACCTAGATAGTCCAAGTGCCCGCTGGTAACCTACATAGTCCAAGGGCCCGCTAGGTAACCTTGATAGTCCAAGTGCCTTCTAGTTAACCTACGTAGTCCAAGTGCCCGCTAGATAACCTACATAGTCCAAGTGCCCACTAGGTAACCTAAATAATCCAAATGCCCGCTAGGGAAACTACATAGTCCAAGTGCCCGTTAGTTAACCTAGATAGTCCAAGTGCCCGCTAGTAAACCTAGACAGTCCAAGGGCCTGCTAGTTAACCTAGATAGTCCAAGTGCCCGCTAGTTATCCTAAATCGTCCAAGTGTCCGCTAGGTAACCTAGATAGTCCAAGTGCCTGATAGCTAACCTACATAGCCCAAGTGTCCGTTCGTTAACCTAGATAGTCCAAGTGCCCATTGGGTAACCTACATAGTCCAAGTGCCCGCTAGTTAACCTACATAGTCCAAGTGCCTTCTAGGGAGCCTACATAGTCCACGTGACCCCTAGGGAACCTACATAGTCCAAGTGCCCGTTAGGGAACCTACATAGTCCAAGTGCCCGATAGGGAACCTACATAGTCCAAATGCCCGCAAGGAAACCTACATAGTCTAAATGTCCGCTAGGCAACCTACATAATCCAAGTGCCCGCTCTGGAACATACGTAGTCCAAGTGCCCGTTAGCTAACCTAGATAGTTCAAGGGCCCGCTAGTTGACCTACATAGTCCAAGTGCCCGCTAGGGAACCTAGATAGTCCAAGTTGTTGCTAGGTAACCTACATAGTCCAAGTGCCCGTTCGTTAACCTAGATAATCCAAGTGCCCGTTAGGTAACCTAGACAGTCCAAGTGCCCGCTAGTTACCCTACATAGTCCAAGTGCCCGTTAGTTAACCTAGATAGTCAAAGTGCCTGCTAGGTAACCTACATAGTCCAAGTGCCCGCTAGGCAACTTAAATGGTCCAAATGCCAGCTAGGGAAACTACATAGTCCAAGTGCCCGCTAGTTAACCTAGATGTCCCAAGTGCCCCCTAGTAAACCTACATAATCCATGGGCCCGCTAGTTAACCTACATAGTGCAAGGGCCCGCTAGTTAACCTAGATCGTGCAAGTGTCCGCTAGTTAACCTACGTAGTCCAAGTGCCAGCTAGGTAACCTAGATAGTCCAATTGCCCGCTAGGGATCCTTCATAATCCAAGTGCCTGCTAGGTAACCTAGATAGTCCAAGTGCCCGCTAGGGAAGGTACATAGTCCAAGTGTCCGCTAGGTAACCTAGAGAGTTCAAGTGCCCGCTAGTTAATCTACATAGTCCACGTGCCCCGCTAGTTAACCTAGATAGTCCAAGTGCCCGCTAGTAAACCTAGATAGTCCAAGGGCCTGCTACTTAACCTAGATAGTCCAAGTGCCCGCTAGTTAACCTAAATCGTCCAAGTGTCCGCTAGGTAACCTACATAGTCCAAGTGCCTGCTAGGTAACCTAGATAGTCCAAGTGCCTGATACCTAACCTACATAGTCCAAGTGTCCGTTCGTTAACCTAGATAGTCCAAGTGCCCATTGGGTAACCTACATAGTCCATGTGCCCGCCTGGTTACCTGGTTAATCCAAGTGCCCGCTAGTTAACCTACATAGTCCAAGTGCCTTCTAGGGAGCCTACATAGTCCACGTGACCGCTAGGGAACCTACATAGTCCAAGTGCCCGCTAGGTAACCTACATAGTCCAAATGCCCGCAAGGAATCCTACATAGTCTAAATGTCCGCTAGGCAACCTACATAATACAAGTGCCCACTCTGGAACATACATAGTCCAAGTGCCCGTTAACTAACCTAGATAGTCCAAGGGCCCGCTAGTTGACCTACATAGTCCAAGAACCAGCTAGGTAACCTAGATAGTACAAGTGCCCGCTAGGGAACCTAGATAGTCCAAGTGCCTGTTAGCTAACCCAGATAGTCCAAGTGGTGGCTAGGTAACCTACATATTCCAAGTGCCCGCTAGTTACCCTACATAGTCCAAGTGCCCGTTAGTTAACCTAGATAGTCAAAGTGCCTGCTAGGTAACCTAGATAGTCCAAGAGTCCGCTAGATAACCTACATAGTCCTAGTGACCACTAGGTTACCTACATAGTCCAAGTGCCCGTTCGTTAACCTACGTAGTCCAAGTGCCCGCTAGGTAACGTACATAGCCCAAGTGCCCGCTAGGGAAGGTACATAGTCCACGTGCCCGTAGGTAACCTAGATAGTCCATGTGCCCGCTAGTTAACCTACATAGTCCAAGTACCTGCTAGGTAAACTACATAATCCAAGTGCCCGTTCGTTAACCTACATTGTCCAAGTGCCCGTTCGTTAACCTACATAGTCCAAGTGCCCGCTAGGTAACGTAGAAAGCCCAAGTGCCCGCTAGGGAACGTACATACTCCAAGTGCCCACTAGGTAACCTAGACAGTCCAATTGCCCGCTAGTTAACCTAGACCATTCAAGTACCCGATAGGGAACCTACATAGTCCAATTGCCCGCTAGGGAACCTACATACTCCAAAAGCTCGCTAGGCAACCTACATAGTCCAAGTCCCCTTTAGTTAACCTAGATAGTCAAAGTGCCTGCTAGGTAACCTAAATAGTCCATGTACCCGCTAGGGAACCTACAGAGTCCAAGTGCCCGCTAGGTAACCTAGATAGTCCAATTGCCCGTTAGCTAACCTAGATAGTCGAAGTGTCCGCTAGTTAACCTACATAGTCCAAGTGCCCGTTCGTTAACCTAGAAAGTCCAAGTGCCCGCTAGGTAACCTAGACAGTCCAAATGCCCGCTAGGTTACCTACATAATCCAAGTGCACGTTCGTTAACCTAGATTGTCCAAGTGCCCGCTGGTAACCTACATAGTCCAAATGCCCGCAAGGAAACCTACATAGTCTAAATGTCCGCTAGGAAACCTACATAATCCAAGTGCCCACTCTAGAACATACATAGTCCAAGTGCCCGTTAGCTAACCTAGAAAGTCCAAGGGCCCGCTAGTTGACCTACATAGTCCAAGTGCCAGCTAGGTAACCTAGATAGTACAAGTGCCCGCTAGGGAACCTAGATAGTCCAAGTGCCTGTTAGCTAACCTAGATAGTCCAAGTGGTGGCTAGGTAACCTACATAGTCCAAGTGCCCGTTCGTTAACCTAGATAATCCAAGTGCCCGTTAGGTAACCTAGACAGTCCAAGTGCCCGCTAGTTGCCCTACATAGTCCAAGTGACCGTTAGTTAACCTAGATAGTCAAAGTGCCTGCTAGGTAACCTAGATAGTCCAAGTGCCCGCTAGATAACCTACATAGTCCAAGTGCCCGCTAGGTAACCTAAATAGTCCAAATGTCCGCTAGGGAAACTACATAGTCCAAGTGCCCGCTAGTTAACCTAGATAGTCCAAGTGCCCCCTAGTATACCTACATAATCAATGGGCCCGCTAGTTAACCTACATAGTGCAAGGGCCCGCTAGTTAACCTAGATAGTCCAAGTGCCCGCTAGTTAACCTAGATAGTCCAAGTGCCCGCTAGTTAACCTAGATAGTCCAAGTGCCCGCTAGTTAACCTACATAGTCCAAGTGCTCGCTAGGTAACCTAGACAATCCAAGTGACCACTAGGTTACCTACATACTCCAAGTGCCCATTCGTTAACCTACATAGTCCAAGTGCCCGCTAGGTAACGTAGAGAGCCCAAGTGCCCGCTAGGGAACGTACATAGTCCAAGTGCCCACTAGGTAACCTAGACAGTCCAATTGCCCGCTAGTTAACCTAGACAGTCCAAGTACCGCTAGGGAATCTACATAGTCCATGCGCCCGCTAGGGGACCTACATAGTCCAGGTGCTCGTTAGGCAACCTACATAGTCCAAGTACCCGTTAGTTAACCTAGATAGTCGAAGTGCCTGGTAGGTAACCTAGATAGTCCAAGTGCCCGCTAGGTAACCTTCATAGTCCAAGTGCCCGTTAAGTAACCTTGATAGTCCAATTGCCCGTTAGCTATCCTAGATAGTCCAAGTGTCCGCTAGTTAACCTACACAGTCCAAGTGCCCGTTCGTTAACTTACATTGTCCAAGTGCCCGGTAGGTAACGTAGAGAGCCCAAGTGCCCGCTAGGGAACGTACATAGTCCAAGTGCCCACTAGGTAACCTAGACAGTCCAATTGCCCCCTAGTTAACCTAGAGAGTCCAAGTACCCGATAGGGAACCTACATAGTCCAAGTGCCCACTAGGGAACCTACATAGTCCAAGTGCTCGCCAGGCAACCTACATAGTCCAAGTGCCCTTTAGTTAACCTAGATTGTCCAATTGCCCGTTAGCTAACCTAGATAGTCGAAGTGTCCGCTAGTTAACATACATAGTCCAAGTGCCCGTTCGTTAACCTAGGTAGTCCAAGTGCCCGCCAGGTAACCTAGACAGTCCAAGTGCCCGCTAGGTTACCTACATAGTCCAAGTGCACGTTCGTTAACCTAGATAATCCAAGTGCCCGTTAGGTAACCTAGACAGTCCAAGTGCCCGCTAGTTACCCTACATAGTCCAAGTGCCCGTTAGTTAACCTAGATAGTCAAAGAGCCTGCTAGGTAACCTAGAGAGTCCAAGTGTCCGCTAGATAACCTACATAGTCCAAGTGACCACTAGGTTACCTACATAGTCCAAGTGCCCGTTCGTTAACCTACATAGTCCAAGTGCCCACTAGGTAACGTAGATAGCCCAAGTGCCCGCTAGGGAAGGTACATATTCCAAGTGCCCGTAGGTAACCTAGATAGTCCAAGTGCCCGCTAGTTAACCTACATAGTCCAAGTACCTGCTAGGTAAACTACATAATCCAAGTGCCCGTTCGTTAACCTACATAGTCCAAGTGCCCGTTCGTTAACCTACATAGTCCAAGTGCCCGCTAGGTAACGTAGAAAGCCCAAGTGCCCGCTAGGGAACGTACATACTCCAAGTGCCCACTAGGTAACCTAGACAGTCCAATTGCCCGCTAGTTAACCTAGACAGTCCAAGTACCCGCTAGTTAACCTAGATAGTCCAAGTGCCCGCTAGTTAACCTACATAGTCCAAGTGCTCGCTAGGTAACCTAGACAATCCAAGTGACCACTAGGTTACCTACATACTCCAAGTGCCCATTCGTTAACCTACATAGTCCAAGTGCCCGCTAGGTAACGTAGAGAGCCCAAGTGCCCGCTAGGGAACGTACATAGTCCAAGTGCCCACTAGGTAACCTAGACAGTCCAATTGCCCGCTAGTTAACCTAGACAGTCCAAGTACCGCTAGGGAATCTACATAGTCCATGCGCCCGCTAGGGGACCTACATAGTCCAGGTGCTCGTTAGGCAACCTACATAGTCCAAGTACCCGTTAGTTAACCTAGATAGTCGAAGTGCCTGGTAGGTAACCTAGATAGTCCAAGTGCCCGCTAGGTAACCTTCATAGTCCAAGTGCCCGTTAAGTAACCTTGATAGTCCAATTGCCCGTTAGCTATCCTAGATAGTCCAAGTGTCCGCTAGTTAACCTACACAGTCCAAGTGCCCGTTCGTTAACTTACATTGTCCAAGTGCCCGGTAGGTAACGTAGAGAGCCCAAGTGCCCGCTAGGGAACGTACATAGTCCAAGTGCCCACTAGGTAACCTAGACAGTCCAATTGCCCCCTAGTTAACCTAGAGAGTCCAAGTACCCGATAGGGAACCTACATAGTCCAAGTGCCCACTAGGGAACCTACATAGTCCAAGTGCTCGCCAGGCAACCTACATAGTCCAAGTGCCCGTTAGTTAACCTAGATTGTCCAATTGCCCGTTAGCTAACCTAGATAGTCGAAGTGTCCGCTAGTTAACATACATAGTCCAAGTGCCCGTTCGTTAACCTAGGTAGTCCAAGTGCCCGCCAGGTAACCTAGACAGTCCAAGTGCCCGCTAGGTTACCTACATAGTCCAAGTGCACGTTCGTTAACCTAGATAATCCAAGTGCCCGTTAGGTAACCTAGACAGTCCAAGTGCCCGCTAGTTACCCTACATAGTCCAAGTGCCCGTTAGTTAACCTAGATAGTCAAAGAGCCTGCTAGGTAACCTAGAGAGTCCAAGTGTCCGCTAGATAACCTACATAGTCCAAGTGACCACTAGGTTACCTACATAGTCCAAGTGCCCGTTCGTTAACCTACATAGTCCAAGTGCCCACTAGGTAACGTAGATAGCCCAAGTGCCCGCTAGGGAAGGTACATATTCCAAGTGCCCGTAGGTAACCTAGATAGTCCAAGTGCCCGCTAGTTAACCTACATAGTCCAAGTACCTGCTAGGTAAACTACATAATCCAAGTGCCCGTTCGTTAACCTACATAGTCCAAGTGCCCGTTCGTTAACCTACATAGTCCAAGTGCCCGCTAGGTAACGTAGAAAGCCCAAGTGCCCGCTAGGGAACGTACATACTCCAAGTGCCCACTAGGTAACCTAGACAGTCCAATTGCCCGCTAGTTAACCTAGACAGTCCAAGTACCCGATAGGGAACCTACATAGTCCAATTGCCCGCTAGGGAACCTACATACTCCAAGTGCTCGCTAGGCAACCTACATATTCCAAGTGCCCGTTAGTTAACCTAGATAGTCAAAGTGCCTGCTAGGTAACCTAAATAGTCCAAGTGCCCGCTAGGGAACCTACATAGTCCAAGTGCCCGCTAGGTAACCTAGATAGTCCAATTGCCCGTTAGCTAACCTAGATAGTCGAAGTGTCCGCTAGTTAAAATACATAGTCCAAGTGCCCGTTCGGTAACCTAGAAAGTCCAAGTGCCCGCTAGGTAACCTAGACAGTCCAAGTGCCCGCTAGGTTACCTACATAGTCCAAGTGCACGTTCGTTAACCTAGATTGTCCAAGTGCCCGCTGGTAACCTACATAGTCCAAATGCCCGCAAGGAAACCTACATAGTCTAAATGTCCGCTAGGCAACCTACATAATCCAAGTGCCCACTCTGAAACATACATAGTCCAAGTGCCCGTTAGCTAACCTAGATAGTCCAAGGGCCCGCTAGTTGACCTACATAGTCCAAGTGCCAGCTAGGTAACCTAGATAGTACAAGTGCCCACTAGGGAACCTAGATAGTCCAAATGCCAGTTAGCTAACCTAGATAGTCCAAGTGGTGGCTAGGTAACCTACATAGTCCAAGTGCCCGTTCGTTAACCTAGATAATCCAAGTGCCCGTTAGTTAACCTAGACAATCCAAGTGCCCGCTAGTTGCCCTACATAGTCCAAATGCCCGTTAGTTAAACTAGATAGTCAAAGTGCCTGCTAGGTAACCTAGATAGTACAAGTGCCCGCTAGAAAACCTACATAGTCCAAGTGCCCGCTAAGTAACCTAAATAGTCCAAATGTCCGCTAGGGAAACTACATAGTCCAAGTGCCCGCTAGTTAACCTAGATAGTCCAAGTGCCCCCTAGTAAACCTACATAATCCATGGGCCCGCTAGTTAACCTACATAGTGCAAGGGCCCGCTAGTTAACCTAGATAGTCCAAGTGCCCGCTAGTTAAACTAGATAGTCCAAGTGCCCGCTAGTTAACCTAGATAGTCCAAGTGCCCGCTAGTTAACCTACATAGTCCAAGTGCCCGCTAGGTAACCTAGATAGTCCAAGTGACCACTAGGTTACCTACATAGTCCAAATGCCCATTCGTTAACCTACATAGTCCAAGTGACCGCTGGGTAACGTAGATAGCCCAAGTACCCGCTAGGGAACGTACATAGTCCCAGTGCCCGCTAGGTTACCTAGATAGTCTAAGTGCCTGCTAGTAAACCTAGATAGTCCAAGTGCCCGCTAGTTAACCTACATAGTCCAAGTGCCCGTTAGTTAACCTAGATAGTCAAAGTGCCTGCTAGGTAACCTACATAGTCCAAATGCCCGCTAGGGAAACTACATAGTCCAGGTGCCCGCTAGTTAACCTAGATGTCCCAAGTGCCCCCTAGTAAACCTACATAATCCATGGGCCCGCTAGTTAACCTACATAATGCAAGGGCCCGCTAGTTAACCTAGATCGTGCAAGTGTCCGCTAGTTAACCTACATAGTTCAAGTGCCAGCTAGGTAACCTAGATAGTCCAATTGCCTGCTAGGGATCCTTCATAATCCAAGTGCCTGCTAGGTAAGCTAGATAGTCCAAGTGCCCGCTAGGGAAGGTACATATTCCAAGTGTCCGCTAGGTAACCTAGAGAGTTCAAGTGCCCGCTAGTTAACCTACATAGTCCAAGTGCCCGCTAGTTAACCTAGATAGTCCAAGTGCCCGCTAGTAAAGCTAGATAGTCCAAGGGCCTGCTAGTTAACCTAGATAGTCCAAGTGCCGGCTAGTTAACCTAAATCATCCAAGTGTCCGCTAGGTAACCTACATAGTCCAAGTGCCTGCTAGGTAAACTAGATAGTTCAAGTGCCTGATACCTAACCTACATAGTCCAAGTGTCCGTTCGCTAACCTAGATAGTCCAAGTGCCCATTGAGTAACCTACATAGTCCAAGTGCCCGCCTGGTAACCTGGTTAGTCCAAGTACCCGCTCGTTAACCTACATAGTCCAAGTGCCTTCTAGGGAGCCTACATAGTCCACGTGACCGCTAGGGAACCTACATAGTCCAAGTGCCCTCTAGGTAACCTACATAGTCCAAATGCCCGCAAGGAAACCTACATTGTCTAAATGTCCGCTAGGCAACCTACATAATCCAAGTGCCCACTCTGGAACATACATAGTCCAAGTGCCCGTTAGCTAACCTAGATAGTCCAAGGGCCCGCTAGTTGACCTACATAGTCCAAGTGCCAGCTAGGTAACCTAGATAGTACAAGTGCCCGCTAGGGAACCTAGATAGTCCAAGTGCCTGTTAGGTAACCTAGATAGTCCAAGTGGTGGCTAGGTAACCTACATAGTCCAAGTGCCCGTTCGTTAACCTAGATAATCCAAGTGCCCGTTAGGTAACCTAGACAGTCCAAGTGCCCGCTAGTTACCCTACCTAGTCCAAGTGCCCGTTAGTTAACCTAGATAGTCAAAGTGCCTGCTAGATAACCTAGATAGTCCAAGTGCCCGTTAGATAACCTACATAGTCCAAGTGCCCGCTAGGTAACCTAAATAGTCCAAATGTCCGCTAGGGAAACTACATAGTCCAAGTGCCCGCTAGTTAACCTAGATACTCCAAGTGCCCCCTAGTAAACCTACATAATCCATGGGCCCGCTAGTTAACCTACATAGTGCAAGGGCCCGCTAGTTAACCTAGATAGTCCAAGTGCCCGCTAGGTAACCTACATAGTGCAGGTGTCCGCTAGGTAACCTACATAGTCCAAGTGCCCGCTAGTTAACATAGATAGTCCAAGTGCCCCCTAGGGAAGGTACATAGTCCAACTGCCCGCTAGGTAACCTAGAGAGTGCAAATGCCCGATAGTTAACCTACATAGTCCAAGTGCCTGCTAGGTAACCTAGATAGCCAAGGGCCTGCTAGTTAACCTAGATAGTCCAAGTGCCCGCTAGGTAACCTACATTGTGCAAGTGTCCGCTAGTTAACCTACGTAGTCCAAGGAACCCCTAGTTAACCTAGATAGTCCAATTACCCGCTAGTTAACCTAGATCATCCAATTGTCCGCTAGTTAACCTACATAGTCCAAGTGTCCTTTAGGGAACCTAGATAATCCAAGTGCCCGCTAAGGAACCTACATAGTCCAATTGTCCACTCTGGGACATACATAGTTCAAGTGCCTGTTAGTTAACCTAGATAATCCAAGTGCCCGCTAGTTAACCTACATAGTCCAAGTGCCCGCTAGGCAACCTACATAATCCAAGTGCCCGCTAGGTAACCTAGATAGTCCTAGTGCTCGCTAGTTAACCTACATAGTCCAAGTGTCCGCTAGGTAACCTAGACAGTCCAAGTGACCACTAGGTTACCTACATAGTCCAAGTGCCCGTTCGTTAACCTACATAGTCCAAGTGCCCGCTAGGTAACGTAGATAGCCCAAGTGCCCGCTAAGGAACGTACATAATCCAAGTGCCCGCTAGGTAACCTAGATAGTCCAAGTGCCCGCTAGTTAACCTACATAGTCCAAGTGCCTGCTAGGTAAACTACATAGTCCAAGTGCCCACTAGGTAACCTAGACAGTCCAATTGCCCGCTAGTTAAACTAGACAGTCCAAGTACCGGCTAGGGAACCTACATAGTTCAAGTGCCCGCTAGTTAACCTACATAGTCCAAGTGCCCGCTAGTTAACCTAGATAGTCCAAGTGCCCGCTAGTAAAGCTAGATAGTCCAAGGGCCTGCTACTTAACCTAGATAGTCCAAGTGCCCGCTAGTTAACCTAAATCGTCCAAGTGTCCGCTAGGTAACCTACATAGTCCAAGTGCCTGCTAGGTAACCTAGATAGTTCAAGTGCCTGATACCTAACCTACATAGTCCAAGTGTCCGTTCGTTAACCTAGATAGTCCAAGTGCCCATTGAGTAACCTACATAGTCCAAGTGCCCGCCTGGTAACCTGGTTAGTCCAAGTGCCCGCTAGTTAACCTACATAGTCCAAGTGCCTTCTAGGGAGCCTACATAGTCCACGTGACCGCTAGGGAACCTACATAGTCCAAGTGCCCGCTAGGTAACCTACATAGTCCAAATACCCGCAAGGAAACCTACATAGTCTAAATGTCCGCTAGGCAACCTACATAATACAAGTGCCCACTCTGGAACATACATAGTCCAAGTGCCCGTGAGCTAACCTAGATAGTCCAAGGGCCCGCTAGTTGACCTACATAGTCCAAGTGCCAGCTAGGTAACCTAGATAGTACAAGTGCCCGCTAGGGAACCTAGATAGTCCAAGTGCCTGTTAGGTAACCTAGATAGTCCAAGTGGTGGCTAGGTAACCTACATAGTCCAAGTGCCCGTTCGTTAACCTAGATAATCCAAGTGCCCGTTAGGTAACCTAGACAGTCCAAGTGCCCGCTAGTTACCCTACATAGTCCAAGTGCCCGTTAGTTAACCTAGATTGTCAAAGTGCCTGCTAGGTAACCTAGATAGTCCAAGTGCCCGCTAGATAACCTACATAGTCCAAGTGCCCGCTAGGTAACCTAAATAGTCCAAATGTCCGCTAGGGAAACTACATAGTCCAAGTGCCCGCTAGTTAACCTAGATACTCCAAGTGCCCCCTAGTAAACCTACATAATCCATGGGCCCGCTAGTTAACCTACATAGTGCAAGTGCCCGCTAGTTAACCTAGATAGTCCAAGTGCCCGCTAGGTAACCTACATAGTGCAGGTGTCCGCTAGGTAACCTACATAGTCCAAGTGCCCTCTAGTTAACATAGATAGTCCAAGTGCCCGCTAGGGAAGGTACATAGTCCAACTGCCCGCTAGGTAACCTAGAGAGTGCAAATGCCCGATAGTTAACCTACATAGTCCAAGTGCCTGCTAGGTAACCTAGATAGCCAAGGGCCTGCTAGGTAACCTACATTGTGCAAGTGTCCGCTAGTTAACCTACGTAGTCCAAGGAACCCCTAGTTAACCTAGATAGTCCAAGTCCCCGCTAGTTAACCTAGATCATCCAATTGTCCGCTAGTTAACCTACATAGTCCAAGTGTCCTTTAGGGAACCTAGATAATCCTAGTGCCCGCTAAGGAACCTACATAGTCCAATTGTCCGCTCTGGGACATACATAGTTCAAGTGCCTGTTAGTTAACCTAGATAATCCAAGTGCCCGCTAGTTAACCTACATAGTCCAAGTGCCCGCTAGGCAACCTACATAATCCAAGTGCCCGCTAGGTAACCTAGATAGTCCTAGTGCACGCTAATTAACCTACATAGTCCAAGTGTCCGCTAGGTAACCTAGACAGTCCAAGTGACCACTAGGTTACCTACATAGTCCAAGTGCCCGTTCGTTAACCTACATAGTCCAAGTGCCCGCTAGGTAACGTAGATAGCCCAAGTGCCCGCTAAGGAACGTACATAGTCCAAGTGCCCGCTAGGTAACCTAGATAGTCCAAGTGCCCGCTAGTTAACCTACATAGTCCAAGTGCCTGCTAGGTAAACTACATAGTCCAAGTGCCCACTAGGTAACCTAGACAGTCCAATTGCCCGCTAGTTAACCTAGACAGTCCAAGTACCCGCTAGGGAACCTACATAGTCCAAGCGCCCGCTAGGGAACCTACATAGTCCAAGTGCTCGCTTGCCAACCTACATAGTTCAAGTGCCCCTTAGTTAACCAAGATAGTCAAAGTGCCTGCTAGGTAACCTAGATAGTCCAATTGCCCGCTAGGTAACATACATAGTCCATGTGCCCGTTAGGTAACCTTGATAGTCCAATTGCCCGTTAGCTAATCTAGATAGTCCAAGTGTCCGCTAGTTAACCTACATAGTCCAAGTGCCCGTTCGTTAACCTAGATAGTCCAAGTGCCCGCTAGGTAACCTAGACAGTCCAAGTGCCCGTTAGGTTACCTACATAGCCCAAGTGCACTTTCGTTTACCTAGATAGTCCAAGTGCCCGCTGGTAACCTACATAGTCCAAGAGCCTTCTAGTTAACCTACATAGTCGAAGTGCCCGCTAGGTAACCTAGATAGTCTCAGTGCCCGCTAGGTAACCTAGATAGTCCATGTGCCCGCTAGTTAACCTACATAGTCCAAGTGCCCGATAGAAACCTATATAGTCCAAGTGCCCTTTAGGGAAACTACATAGTCCAAGTGCCCGTTAGGGAACCAATAGTCTTAGTGCTGGCTAGGGAACCTGTATCATCCAAGTGTCCGTTCCTTAACCTAGATAGTCCAAGTGCCCATTGGGTAACCTACATAGTCCAAGTGCCCGCTAGTTAACCTACATAGTCCAAGTGCCTTCTAGGGAGCCTACATAGTCCACGTGACCGCTAGGGAACCTACATACTCAAAGTGCCCGTTAGGGAACCTACATAGTCCAAGTGCCCGCTAGGTAACCTACATAGTCCAAATGCCCGCAAGGAAACCTACATAGTCTAAATGTCCGCTAGGCAACCTACATAATCCAAGTGCCCGCTCTGGAACATACGTAGTCCAAGTGCCCGTTAGCTAACCTAGATAGTCCAAGGGCCCACTAGTTGACCTACATAGTCCAAGTGCCAGCTAGGTAACCTAGATAGTACAAGTGCCCGCTAGGGAACCTAGATAGTCCAAGTGGTGGCTAGGTAACCTACATAGTCCAAGTGCCCGTTCGTTAACCTAGATAATCCAAGTGCCCGTTAGGTAACATAGACAGTCCAAGTGCCCGCTAGTTACCCTACATAGTCCAAGTGCCCGTTAGTTAACCTAGATAGTCAAAGTGCCTGCTAGGTAACCTACATAGTCCAAGTGCCCGCTAGGCAACCTAAATAGTCCAAATGCTCGCTAGGGAAACTACATAGTCCAAGTGCCCGCTAGTTAACCTTGATGTTCCAAGTGCCCCCTAGTAAACCTACATAATCCATGGGCCCGCTAGTTAACCTACATAGTGCAAGGGCCCGCTAGTTAACCTAGATCGGGCAAGTGTCCGCTAGTTAACCTACATAGTCCAAGTGCCAGCTAGGTAACCTAGATAGTCCAATTGCCCGCTAGGGATCCTTCATAATCCAAGTGCCTGCTAGGTAACCTAGATAGTCCAAGTGCCCGCTAGGGAAGGTACATAGTCCAAGTGTCCGCTAGGTAACCTAGAGAGTTCAAGTGCCCGCTAGTTAACCTACATAGTCCAAGTGCCCGCTAGTTAACCTAGATAGTCCAAGTGCCCGCTAGTAAAGCTAGATAGTCCAAGGGCCTGCTACTTAACCTAGATAGTCCAAGTGCCCGCTAGTTAACCTAAATCGTCCAAGTGTCCGCTAGGTAACCTACATAGTCCAAGTGCCTGCTAGGTAACCTAGATAGTTCAAGTGCCTGATACCTAACCTACATAGTCCAAGTGTCCGTTCGTTAACCTAGATAGTCCAAGTGCCCATTGAGTAACGTACATAGTCCAAGTGCCCGCCTGGTAACCTGGTTAGTCCAAGTGCCCGCTAGTTAACCTACATAGTCCAAGTGCCTTCTAGGGAGCCTACATAGTCCACGTGACCGCTAGGGAACCTACATAGTCCAAGTGCCCGCTAGGTAACCTACATAGTCCAAATGCCCGCAAGGAAACCTACATAGTCTAAATGTCCGCTAGGCAACCTACATAATCTAAGTGCCCACTCTGGAACATACATAGTCCAAGTGCGCGTTAGCTAACCTAGATAGTCCAAGGGCCCGCTAGTTGACCTACATAGTCCAAGTGCCAGCTAGGTAACCTAGATAGTACAAGTGCCCGCTAGGGAACCTAGATAGTCCAAGTGCCTGTTAGGTAACCTAGATAGTCCAAGTGGGGGCTAGGTAACCTACATAGTCCAAGTGCCCGTTCATTAACCTAGATAATCCAAGTGCCCGTTAGGTAACCTAGACAGTCCAAGTGCCCGCTAGTTACCCTACATAGTCCAAGTGCCCGTTAGTTAACCTAGATTGTCAAAGTGCCTGCTAGGTAACCTAGATAGTCCAAGTGCCCGCTAGATAACCTACATAGTCCAAGTGCCCGCTAGGTAACCTAAATAGTCCAAATGTCCGCTAGGGAAACTACATAGTCCAAGTGCCCGCTAGTTAACCTAGATACTCCAAGTGCCCCCTAGTAAACCTACATAATCCATGGGCCCGCTAGTTAACCTACATAGTGCAAGTGCCCGCTAGTTAACCTAGATAGTCCAAGTGCCCGCTAGGTAACCTACATAGTGCAGTTGTCCGCTAGGTAACCTACATAGTCCAAGTGCCCTCTAGTTAACATAGATAGTCCAAGTGCCCGCTAGGGAAGGTACATAGTCCAACTGCCCGCTAGGTAACCTAGAGAGTGCAAATGCCCGATAGTTAACCTACATAGTCCAAGTGCCTGCTAGGTAACCTAGATAGCCAAGGGCCTGCTAGGTAACCTACATTGTGCAAGTGTCCGCTAGTTAACCTACGTAGTCCAAGGAACCCCTAGTTAACCTAGATAGTCCAAGTCCCCGCTAGTTAACCTAGATCATCCAATTGTCCGCTAGTTAACCTACATAGTCCAAGTGTCCTTTAGGGAACCTAGATAATCCTAGTGCCCGCTAAGGAACCTACATAGTCCAATTGTCCGCTCTGGGACATACATAGTTCAAGTGCCTGTTAGTTAACCTAGATAATCCAAGTGCCCGCTAGTTAACCTACATAGTCCAAGTGCCCGCTAGGCAACCTACATAATCCAAGTGCCCGCTAGGTAACCTAGATAGTCCTAGTGCACGCTAGTTAACCTACATAGTCCAAGTGTCCGCTAGGTAACCTAGACAGTCCAAGTGACCACTAGGTTACCTACATAGTCCAAGTGCCCGTTCGTTAACCTACATAGTCCAAGTGCCCGCTAGGTAACGTAGATAGCCCAAGTGCCCGCTAAGGAACGTACATAGTCCAAGTGCCCGCTAGGTAACCTAGATAGTCCAAGTGCCCGCTAGTTAACCTACATAGTCCAAGTGCCTGCTAGGTAAACTACATAGTCCAAGTGCCCACTAGGTAACCTAGACAGTCCAATTGCCCGCTAGTTAACCTAGACAGTCCAAGTACCCGCTAGGGAACCTACATAGTCCAAGCGCCCGCTAGGGAACCTACATAGTCCAAGTGCTCGCTTGCCAACCTACATAGTTCAAGTGCCCCTTAGTTAACCAAGATAGTCAAAGTGCCTGCTAGGTAACCTAGATAGTCCAATTGCCCGCTAGGTAACATACATAGTCCAAGTGCCCATTAGGTAACCTTGATAGTCCAATTGCCCGTTAGCTAATCTAGATAGTCCAAGTGTCCGCTAGTTAACCTACATAGTCCAAGTGCCCGTTCGTTAACCTAGATAGTCCAAGTGCCCGCTAGGTAACCTAGACAGTCCAAGTGCCCGTTAGGTTACCTACATAGCCCAAGTGCACTTTCGTTTACCTAGATAGTCCAAGTGCCCGCTGGTAACCTACATAGTCCAAGAGCCTTCTAGTTAACCTACATAGTCGAAGTGCCCGCTAGGTAACCTAGATAGTCTCAGTGCCCGCTAGGTAACCTAGATAGTCCATGTGCCCGCTAGTTAACCTACATAGTCCAAGTGCCCGATAGAAACCTATATAGTCCAAGTGCCCTTTAGGGAAACTACATAGTCCAAGTGCCCGTTAGGGAACCAATAGTCTTAGTGCTGGCTAGGGAACCTGTATCATCCAAGTGTCCGTTCGTTAACCTAGATAGTCCAAGTGCCCATTGGGTAACCTACATAGTCCAAGTGCCCGCTAGTTAACCTACATAGTCCAAGTGCCTTCTAGGGAGCCTACATAGTCCACGTGACCGCTAGGGAACCTACATACTCAAAGTGCCCGTTAGGGAACCTACATAGTCCAAGTGCCCGCTAGGTAACCTACATAGTCCAAATGCCCGCAAGGAAACCTACATAGTCTAAATGTCCGCTAGGCAACCTACATAATCCAAGTGCCCGCTCTGGAACATACGTAGTCCAAGTGCCCGTTAGCTAACCTAGATAGTCCAAGGGCCCACTAGTTGACCTACATAGTCCAAGTGCCAGCTAGGTAACCTAGATAGTACAAGTGCCCGCTAGGGAACCTAGATAGTCCAAGTGGTGGCTAGGTAACCTACATAGTCCAAGTGCCCGTTCGTTAACCTAGATAATCCAAGTGCCCGTTAGGTAACATAGACAGTCCAAGTGCCCGCTAGTTACCCTACATAGTCCAAGTGCCCGTTAGTTAACCTAGATAGTCAAAGTGCCTGCTAGGTAACCTACATAGTCCAAGTGCCCGCTAGGCAACCTAAATAGTCCAAATGCTCGCTAGGGAAACTACATAGTCCAAGTGCCCGCTAGTTAACCTTGATGTTCCAAGTGCCCCCTAGTAAACCTACATAATCCATGGGCCCGCTAGTTAACCTACATAGTGCAAGGGCCCGCTAGTTAACCTATATCGGGCAAGTGTCCGCTAGTTAACCTACATAGTCCAAGTGCCAGCTAGGTAACCTAGATAGTCCAATTGCCCGCTAGGGATCCTTCATAATCCAAGTGCCTGCTAGGTAACCTAGATAGTCCAAGTGCCCGCTAGGGAAGGTGCATATTCCAAGTGTCCGCTAGGTAACCTAGAGAGTTCAAGTGCCCGCTAGTTAACCTACATAGTCCAAGTGCCCGCTAGTTAACCTAGATAGTCCAAGTGCCCGCTAGTAAAGCTAGATAGTCCAAGGGCCTGCTAGTTAACCTAGATAGTCCAAGTGCCCGCTAGTTAACCTAAATCATCCAAGTGTCCGCTAGGTAACCTACATAGTCCAAGTGCCTGCTAGGTAACCTAGATAGTTCAAGTGCCTGATACCTAACCCACATAGTCCAAGTATCCGTTCGTTAACCTAGATAGTCCAAGTGCCCATTGAGTAACCTACATAGTCCAAGTGCCCGCCTGGTAACCTGGTTAGTCCATGTGCCTGCTAGTTAACCTACATAGTCCAAGTGCCTTCTAGGGAGCCTACATAGTCCACGTGACCGCTAGGGAACCTACATAGTCCAAGTGCCCGCTAGGTAACCTACTTAGTCGAAATGCCCGCAAGGAAACCTGCATAGTCTAAATGTCCGCTAGGCAACCTACATAATCCAAGTGCCCACTCTGGAACATACATAGTCCAAGTGCCCGTTAGCTAACCTAGATAGTCCAAGGGCCCGCTAGTTGACCTGCATAGTCCAAGTGCCAGCTAGGTAACCTAGATAGTACAAGTGCCCGCTAGGGAACCTAGATAGTCCAAGTGCCTGTTAGGTAACCTAGATAGTCCAAGTGGTGGCTAGGTAACCTACATAGTCCAAGTGCCCGTTCGTTAACCTAGATAATCCAAGTGCCCGTTAGGTAACCTCGACAGTCCAAGTGCCCGCTAGTTACCCTACATAGTCCAAGTGCCCGTTAGTTAACCTAGATAGTCAAAGTGCCTGCTAGGTAACCTAGATAGTCCAAGTGCCCGCTAGATAACCTAAATAGTCCAAGTGCCCGCTAGGTAACCTAAATAGTCCAATAGTCCGCTAGGGAAACTACATAGTCCAAGTACCCGCTAGTTAACCTAGATAATCCAAGTGCCCCCTAGTAAACCTACATAATCCATGGGCCCGCTAGTTAACCTACATAGTGCAAGGGCCCGCTAGTTAACCTAGATAGTCCAAGTGCCCGCTAGGTAACCTACATAGTGCAGGTGTCCGCTAGGTAACCTACATAGTCCAAGTGCCCGCTAGTTAACATAGATAGTCCAAGTGCCCGCTAGGGAAGGTACATAGTCCAACTGCCCGCTAGGTAACCTAGAGAGTGCAAATGCCCGCTAGTTAACCTACATAGTCCAAGTGCCTGCTAGGTAACCTAGATAGCCAAGGGCCTGCTAGTTAACCTAGATAGTCGAAGTGCCCGCTAGGTAACCTACATTGTGCAAGTGTCCGCTAGTTAACCTACGTAGTCCAAGGAACCCCTAGTTAACCTAGATAGTCCAAGTACCCGCTAGTTAACCTAGATCATCCAATTGTCCGCTAGTTAACCTACATAGTCCAAGTGTCCTTTAGGGAACCTAGATAATCCAAGTGCCCGCTAAGGAACCTACATAGTCCAATTGTCCGCTATGGAACATACATAGTTCAAGTGCCTGTTAGTTAACCTAGATAATCCAAGTGCCCGCTAGTTAACCTACATAGTCCAAGTGCCCGCTAGGCAACCTACATAATCCAAGTGCCCGCTAGTTAACCTAGATAGTCCTAGTGCACGCTAGTTAACCTACATAGTCCAAGTGTCCGCTAGGCAACCTAGACAGTCCAAGTGACCACTAGGTTACCTACATAGTCCAAGTGCCCGTTCGTTAACCTACATAGTCCAAGTGCCCGCTAGGTAACGTAGATAGCCCAAGTGCCCGCTAAGGAACGTACATAGTCCAAGTGCCCGCTAGGTAACCTAGATAGTCCAAGTGCCCGCTAGTTAACCTACATAGTCCAAGTGCCTGCTAGGTAAACTACATAGTCCAAGTGCCCACTAGGTAACCTAGACAGTCCAATTGCCCGCTAGTTAACCTAGACAGTCCAAGTACCCGCTAGGGAACCTACATAGTCCAAGCGCCCGCTAGGGAACCTACATAGTCCAAGTGCTCGCTTGGCAACCTACATAGTTCAAGTGCCCCTTAGTTAACCAAGATAGTCAAAGTGCCTGCTAGGTAACCTAGATAGTCCAATTGCCCGCTAGGTAACATACATAGTCCAAGTGCCCGTTAGGTAACCTTGATAGTCCAATTGCCCGTTAGCTAATCTAGATAGTCCAAGTGTCCGCTAGTTAACCTACATAGTCCAAGTGCCCGTTCGTTAACCTAGATAGTCCAAGTGCCCGCTAGGTAACCTAGACAGTCCAAGTGCCCGTTAGGTTACCTACATAGCCCAAGTGCACTTTCGTTTACCTAGATAGTCCAAGTGCCCGCTGGTAACCTACATAGTCCAAGAGCCTTCTAGTTAACCTACATAGTCGAAGTGCCCGCTAGGTAACCTAGATAGTACAAGTGCCCGCTAGGGAACCTAGATAGTCCAAGTGCCTGTTAGGTAACCTAGATAGTCCAAGTGGTGGCTAGGTAACCTACATAGTCCAAGTGCCCGTTCGTTAACCTAGATAATCCAAGTGCCCGTTAGGTAACCTCGACAGTCCAAGTGCCCGCTAGTTACCCTACATAGTCCAAGTGCCCGTTAGTTAACCTAGATAGTCAAAGTGCCTGCTAGGTAACCTAGATAGTCCAAGTGCCCGCTAGATAACCTAAATAGTCCAAGTGCCCGCTAGGTAACCTAAATAGTCCAATAGTCCGCTAGGGAAACTACATAGTCCAAGTACCCGCTAGTTAACCTAGATAATCCAAGTGCCCCCTAGTAAACCTACATAATCCATGGGCCCGCTAGTTAACCTACATAGTGCAAGGGCCCGCTAGTTAACCTAGATAGTCCAAGTGCCCGCTAGGTAACCTACATAGTGCAGGTGTCCGCTAGGTAACCTACATAGTCCAAGTGCCCGCTAGTTAACATAGATAGTCCAAGTGCCCGCTAGGGAAGGTACATAGTCCAACTGCCCGCTAGGTAACCTAGAGAGTGCAAATGCCCGCTAGTTAACCTACATAGTCCAAGTGCCTGCTAGGTAACCTAGATAGCCAAGGGCCTGCTAGTTAACCTAGATAGTCGAAGTGCCCGCTAGGTAACCTACATTGTGCAAGTGTCCGCTAGTTAACCTACGTAGTCCAAGGAACCCCTAGTTAACCTAGATAGTCCAAGTACCCGCTAGTTAACCTAGATCATCCAATTGTCCGCTAGTTAACCTACATAGTCCAAGTGTCCTTTAGGGAACCTAGATAATCCAAGTGCCCGCTAAGGAACCTACATAGTCCAATTGTCCGCTATGGAACATACATAGTTCAAGTGCCTGTTAGTTAACCTAGATAATCCAAGTGCCCGCTAGTTAACCTACATAGTCCAAGTGCCCGCTAGGCAACCTACATAATCCAAGTGCCCGCTAGTTAACCTAGATAGTCCTAGTGCACGCTAGTTAACCTACATAGTCCAAGTGTCCGCTAGGCAACCTAGACAGTCCAAGTGACCACTAGGTTACCTACATAGTCCAAGTGCCCGTTCGTTAACCTACATAGTCCAAGTGCCCGCTAGGTAACGTAGATAGCCCAAGTGCCCGCTAAGGAACGTACATAGTCCAAGTGCCCGCTAGGTAACCTAGATAGTCCAAGTGCCCGCTAGTTAACCTACATAGTCCAAGTGCCTGCTAGGTAAACTACATAGTCCAAGTGCCCACTAGGTAACCTAGACAGTCCAATTGCCCGCTAGTTAACCTAGACAGTCCAAGTACCCGCTAGGGAACCTACATAGTCCAAGCGCCCGCTAGGGAACCTACATAGTCCAAGTGCTCGCTTGGCAACCTACATAGTTCAAGTGCCCCTTAGTTAACCAAGATAGTCAAAGTGCCTTCTAGGTAACCTAGATAGTCCAATTGCCCGCTAGGTAACATACATAGTCCAAGTGCCCGTTAGGTAACCTTGATAGTCCAATTGCCCGTTAGCTAATCTAGATAGTCCAAGTGTCCGCTAGTTAACCTACATAGTCCAAGTGCCCGTTCGTTAACCTAGATAGTCCAAGTGCCCGCTAGGTAACCTAGACAGTCCAAGTGCCCGTTAGGTTACCTACATAGCCCAAGTGCACTTTCGTTTACCTAGATAGTCCAAGTGCCCGCTGGTAACCTACATAGTCCAAGAGCCTTCTAGTTAACCTACATAGTCGAAGTGCCCGCTAGGTAACCTAGATAGTCTCAGTGCCCGCTAGGTAACCTAGATAGTCCATGTGCCCGCTAGTTAACCTACATAGTCCAAGTGCCCGATAGAAACCTATATAGTCCAAGTGCCCTTTAGGGAAACTACATAGTCCAAGTGCCCGTTAGGGAACCAATAGTCTTAGTGCTGGCTAGGGAACCTGTATCATCCAAGTGTCCGTTCCTTAACCTAGATAGTCCAAGTGCCCATTGGGTAACCTACATAGTCCAAGTGCCCGCTAGTTAACCTACATAGTCCAAGTGCCTTCTAGGGAGCCTACATAGTCCACGTGACCGCTAGGGAACCTACATACTCAAAGTGCCCGTTAGGGAACCTACATAGTCCAAGTGCCCGCTAGGTAACCTACATAGTCCAAATGCCCGCAAGGAAACCTACATAGTCTAAATGTCCGCTAGGCAACCTACATAATCCAAGTGCCCGCTCTGGAACATACATAGTCCAAGTGCCCGTTAGCTAACCTAGATAGTCCAAGGGCCCGCTAGTTGACCTACATAGTCCAAGTGCCAGCTAGGTAACCTAGATAGTACAAGTGCCCGCTAGGGAACCTAGATAGTCCAAGTGGTGGCTAGGTAACCTACATAGTCCAAGTGCCCGTTCGTTAACCTAGATAATCCAAGTGCCCGTTAGGTAACATAGACAGTCCAAGTGCCCGCTAGTTACCCTACATAGTCCAAGTGCCCGTTAGTTAACCTAGATAGTCAAAGTGCCTGCTAGGTAACCTACATAGTCCAAGTGCCCGCTAGGCAACCTAAATAGTCCAAATGCTCGCTAGGGAAACTACATAGTCCAAGTGCCCGCTAGTTAACCTTGATGTTCCAAGTGCCCCCTAGTAAACCTACATAATCCATGGGCCCGCTAGTTAACCTACATAGTGCAAGGGCCCGCTAGTTAACCTAGATCGTGCAAGTGTCCGCTAGTTAACCTACATAGTCCAAGTGCCAGCTAGGTAACCTAGATAGTCCAATTGCCCGCTAGGGATCCTTCATAATCCAAGTGCCTGCTAGGTAACCTAGATAGTCCAAGTGCCTGCTAGGGAAGGTACATAGTCCAAGTGTCCGCTAGGTAACCTAGAGAGTTCAAGTGCCCGCTAGTTAACCTACATAGTCCAAGTGCCTGCTAGGTAAACTACATAGTCCAAGTGCCCACTAGGTAACCTAGACAGTCCAATTGCCCGCTAGTTAAACTAGACAGTCCAAGTACCGGCTAGGGAACCTACATAGTTCAAGTGCCCGCTAGTTAACCTACATAGTCCAAGTGCCCACTAGTTAACCTAGATAGTCCAAGTGCCCGCTAGTAAAGCTAGATAGTCCAAGGGCCTGCTACTTAACCTAGATAGTCCAAGTGCCCGCTAGTTAACCTAAATCGTCCAAGTGTCCGCTAGGTAACCTACATAGTCCAAGTGCCTGCTAGGTAACCTAGATAGTTCAAGTGCCTGATACCTAACCTACATAGTCCAAGTGTCCGTTCGTTAACCTAGATAGTCCAAGTGCCCATTGAGTAACCTACATAGTCCAAGTGCCCGCCTGGTAACCTGGTTAGTCCAAGTGCCCGCTAGTTAACCTACATAGTCCAAGTGCCTTCTAGGGAGCCTACATAGTCCACGTGACCGCTAGGGAACCTACATAGTCCAAGTGCCCTCTAGGTAACCTACATAGTCCAAATGCCCGCAAGGAAACCTACATAGTCTAAATGTCCGCTAGGCAACCTACATAATCCAAGTGCCCACTCTGGAACATACATAGTCCAAGTGCCCGTTAGCTAACCTAGATAGTCCAAGGGCCCGCTAGTTGACCTACATAGTCCAAGTGCCAGCTAGGTAACCTAGATAGTACAAGTGCCCGCTAGGGAACCTAGATAGTCCAAGTGCCTGTTAGCTAACCTAGATAGTCCAAGTGGTGGCTAGGTAACCTACATAGTCCAAGTGCCCGTTCGTTAACCTAGATAATCCAAGTGCCCGTTAGGTAACCTAGACAGTCCAAGTGCCCGCTAGTTGCCCTACATAGTCCAAATGCCCGTTAGTTAACCTAGATAGTCAAAGTGCCTGCTAGGCAACCTAGATAGTCCAAGTGCCCGCTAGATAACCTACATAGTCCAAGTGCCCGCTAGGTAACCTAAATAGTCCAAATGTCCGCTAGGGAAACTACATAGTCCAAGTGCCCGCAAGTTAACCTAGATAGTCCAAGTGCCCCCTAGTAAACCTACATAATCCATGGGCCCGCTAGTTAACCTAAATAGTGCAAGGGCCCGCTAGTTAACCTAGATAGTCCAAGTACCCGCTAGTTGACCTAGATAGTCCAAGTGCCCGCTAGTTAACCTAGATAGTCCAAGTGCCCGCTAGTTAACCTACATAGTCCAAGTGCCCGCTAGGTAACCTAGACAGTCCAAGTGACCACTAGGTTACCTACATAGTCCAAGTGCCCATTCGTTAACCTACATAGCCCAAGTGCCCGCTAGGTAACGTAGATAGCCCAAGTGCCCGCTAGGGAACTTACATAGTCCAAGTGCCCGCTAGGTACCCTAGATAGTCTAAGTGCCTGCTAGTAAACCTACATAGTCCAAGTGCCTGCTAGGTAAACTACATAGTCCAAGTACCCACTAGGTAACCTAGACAGTCCAATAGCCCGCTAGTTAACTTAGACAGTCCAAGTACCGCTAGGGAATCTACATAGTCCAAGCGCCCGCTAGGGAACCTACATAGTCCAGGTGCTCGCTAGGCAACCTACATAGTCCACGTGCCAGTTAGTTAACCTAGATAGTCAAAGTGCCTGCTAGGTAACCTAGATAGTCCAAGTGCCCGCTAGGTAACCTACATAGTCCAAGTGCCCTTTAGGTAACCTTGATAGTCCAATTGCCCGTTAGCTATCCTAGATAGTCCAAGTGTCCTCTAGTTAACCTACATAGTCCAAGTGCCCGTTCGTTAACTTACATTGTCCAAGTGCCCGCTAGGTAACGTAGATACCCCAAGCGCCCGCTAGGGAACGTACATAGTCCAAGTGCCCACTAGGTAACCTAGACAGTCCAATTGCCCCCTAGTTAACCTAGACAGTCCAAGTACCCTATAGGGAACCTACATAGTCCAAGTGCCCACTAGGGAACCTACATAGTCCAAGTGATCGCTAGGCAACCTACATAGTCCAAGAGCCCGTTAGTTTACCTAGATTGTCCAATTGCCCGTTAGCTAACCTAGATAGTCGAAGTGTCCGCTAGTTAACCTACATAGTCCAAGTGCCCGTTCGTTAACCTAGATAGTCCAAGTGCCCGCTAGGTAACCTGGACAGTCCAAGTGTCCGCTAGGTTACCTACATAGTCCAAGTGCACGTTTGTTAACCTAGATAGTCCAAGTGACCGCTGGTAACCTACATAGTCCAAGGGCCCGCTAGGTAACCTTGATAGTCCAAGTGCCTTCTAGTTAACCTACGTAGTCCAAATGCCCGCTAGATAACCTACATAGTCCAAGTGCCCACTAGGTAACCTAAATAATCCAAATGCCCGCTAGGGAAACTACATAGTCCAAGTGCCCGTTAGTTAACTTAGATAGTCCAAGTGTCAGCTAGTAAACCTAGATAGTCCAAGGGCCTGCTAGTTAACCTAGATAGTCCAAGTGCCCGCTAGTTAACCTAAATCGTCCACGTGTACGCTAGGTAACCTAGATAGTCCAAGTGCCTGATAGCTAACCTACATAGTCCAAGTGTCCGTTCGTTAACCTAGATAGTCCAAGTGCCCATTGGGTATCCTACATAGTCCAAGTGCCCGCTAGTTAACCTACATAGTCCAAGTGCCTTCTAGGGAGCCTACATAGTCCACGTGACCGCTAGGGAACCTACATACTCAAAGTGCCCGTTAGGGAACCTACATAGTCCAAGTGCCCGCTAGGTAACCTACATAGTCCAAATGCCCGCAAGGAAACCTACATAGTCTAAATGTCCGCTAGGCAACCTACGTAATCCAAGTGCCCGCTCTGGAACATACATAGTCCAAGTGCCCGTTAGCTAACCTAGATAGTCCAAGGGCCCGCTAGTTGACCTACATAGTCCAAGTGCCAGCTAGGTAACCTAGATAATACAAGTGCCTGCTAGGGAACCTAGATAGTCCAAGTGCCTGTTAGCTAACCTAGATAGTCCAAGTGGTGGCTAGGTAACCTACATAGTCCAAGTGCCCGTTCGTTAACCTAGATAATCCAAGTGCCCGTTAGGTAACCTAGACAGTCCAAGTGCCCGCTAGTTGCCCTACATAGTCCAAATGCCCGTTAGTTAACCTAGATAGTCAAAGTGCCTGCTAGGCAACCTAGATAGTCCAAGTGCCCGCTAGATAACCTACATAGTCCAAGTGCCCGCTAGGTAACCTAAATAGTCCAAATGTCCGCTAGGGAAACTACATAGTCCAAGTGCCCACAAGTTAACCTAGATAGTCCAAGTGCCCCCTAGTAAACCTACATAATCCATGGGCCCGCTAGTTAACCTAAATAGTGCAAGGGCCCGCTAGTTAACCTAGATAGTCCAAGTACCCGCTAGTTAACCTAGATAGTCCAAGTGCCCGCTAGTTAACCTAGATAGTCCAAGTGCCCGCTAGTTAACCTACATAGTCCAAGTGCCCGCTAGGTAACCTAGACAGTCCAAGTGACCACTAGGTTACCTACATAGTCCAAGTGCCCATTCGTTAACCTACATAGCCCAAGTGCCCGCTAGGTAACGTAGATAGCCCAAGTGCCCGCTAGGGAACGTACATAGTCCAAGTGCCCGCTAGGTAACCTAGATAGTCTAAGTGCCTGCTAGTAAACCTACATAGTCCAAGTGCCTGCTAGGTAAACTACATAGTCCAAGTACCCACTAGGTAACCTAGACAGTCCAATAGCCCGCTAGTTAACTTAGACAGTCCAAGTACCGCTAGGGAATCTACATAGTCCACGCGCCCGCTAGGGAACCTACATAGTCCAGGTGCTCGCTAGGCAACCTACATAGTCCACATGCCAGTTAGTTAACCTAGATAGTCAAAGTGCCTGCTAGGTAACCTAGATAGTCCAAGTGCCCGCTAGGTAACCTACATAGTCCAAGTGCCCTTTAGGTAACCTTGATAGTCCAATTGCCCATTAGCTATCCTAGATAGTCCAAGTGTCCGCTAGTTAACCTACATAGTCCAAGTGCCCGTTCGTTAACTTACATTGTCCAAGTGCCCGCTAGGTAACGTAGATACCCCAAGTGACCGCTAGGGAACGTACATAGTCCAAGTGCCCACTAGGTAACCTAGACAGTCCAATTGCCCCCTAGTTAACCTAGACAGTCCAAGTACCCTATAGGGAACCTACATAGTCCAAGTGCCCACTAGGGAACCTACATAGTCCAAGTGATCGCTAGGCAACCTACATAGTCCAAGAGCCCGTTAGTTAACCTAGATTGTCCAATTGCCCGTTAGCTAACCTAGATAGTCGAAGTGTCCGCTAGTTAACCTACATAGTCCAAGTGCCCGTTCGTTAACCTAGATAGTCCAAGTGCCCGCTAGGTAACCTGGACAGTCCAAGTGTCCGCTAGGTTACCTACATAGTCCAAGTGCACGTTTGTTAACCTAGATAGTCCAAGTGACCGCTGGTAACCTACATAGTCCAAGGGCCCGCTAGGTAACCTTGATAGTCCAAGTGCCTTCTAGTTAACCTACGTAGTCCAAGTGCCCGCTAGATAACCTACATAGTCCAAGTGCCCACTAGGTAACCTAAATAATCCAAATGCCCGCTAGGGAAACTACATAGTCCAAGTGCCCGTTAGTTAACCTAGATAGTCCAAGTGTCAGCTAGTAAACCTAGATAGTCCAAGGGCCTGCTAGTTAACCTAGATAGTCCAAGTGCCCGCTAGTTAACCTAAATCGTCCACGTGTACGCTAGGTAACCTAGATAGTCCAAGTGCCTGATAGCTAACCTACATAGTCCAAGTGTCCGTTCGTTAACCTAGATAGTCCAAGTGCCCATTGGGTATCCTACATAGTCCAAGTGCCCGCTAGTTAACCTACATAGTCCAAGTGCCTTCTAGGGAGCCTACATAGTCCACGTGACCGCTAGGGAACCTACATACTCAAAGTGGCCGTTAGGGAACCTACATAGTCCAAGTGCCCGCTAGGTAACCTACATAGTCCAAATGCCCGCAAGGAAACCTACATAGTCTAAATGTCCGCTAGGCAACCTACGTAATCCAAGTGCCCGCTCTGGAACATACATAGTCCAAGTGCCCGTTAGCTAACCTAGATAGTCCAAGGGCCCGCTAGTTGACCTACATAGTCCAAGTGCCAGCTAGGTAACCTAGATAGTACAAGTGCCCGCTAGGGAACCTAGATAGTCCAAGTGGTGGCTAGGTAACGTACATAGTCCAAGTGCCCGTTCGTTAACCTAGATAATCCAAGTGCCCGTTAGGTAACCTAGACAGTCCAAGTGCCCGCTAGTTACCCTACATAGTCCAAGTGCCCGTTAGTTAACCTAGATAGTCAAAGTGCCTGCTAGGTAACCTACATAGTCCAAGTGCCCGCTAGGCAACCTAAATAGTCCAAATGCCCGCTAGGGAAACTACATAGTCCATGTGCCCGCTAGTTAACCTAGATGTTCCAAGTGCCCCCTAGTAAACCTACATAATCCATGGGCCCGCTAGTTAACCTACATAGTGCAAGGGCCCGCTAGTTAACCTAGATCGTGCAAGTGTCCGCTAGTTAACCTACATAGTCCAAGTGCCAGCTAGGTAACCTAGATAGTCCAATTGCCCGCAGGGGTCCTTCATAATCCAAGTGCCTGCTAGGTAACCTAGATAGTCCAAGTGCCCACTAGGGAAGGTACATAGTCCAAGTGTCCGCTAGGTAACCTAGAGAGTTCAAGTGCCCGCTAGTTAACCTACATAGTCCAAGTGCCCGCTAGTTAACCTAGATAGTCCAAGTGCCCACTAGTAAAGCTAGATAGTCCAAGGGCCTGCTAGTTAACCTAGATAGTCCAAGTGCCCGCTAGTTAACCTAAATCGTCCAAGTGTCCGCTAGGTAACCTACATAGTCCAAGTGCCTGCTAGGTAACCTAGATAGTTCAAGTGCCTGATACCTAACCTACAAAGTCCAAGTGTCCGTTTGTTAACCTAGATAGTCCAAGTGCCCATTGAGTAACCTACATAGTCCAAGTGCCCGCCTGGTAACCTGGTTAGTCCAAGTGCCCTCTCGTTAACCTACATAGTCCAAGTGCCTTCTAGGGAGCCTACATAGTCCACGTGACCGCTAGGGAACCTACATAGTCCAAGTGCCCTCTAGGTAACCTACATAGTCCAAATGCCCGCAAGGAAACCTACATAGTCTAAATGTCCGCTAGGCAACCTACATAATCCAAGTGCCCACTCTGGAACATACATAGTCCAAGTGCCCGTTAGCTAACCTAGATAGTCCAAGGGCCCGCTAGTTGACCTACATAGTCCAAGTGCCAGCTAGGTAACCTAGATAGTACAAGTGCCCGCTAGGGAACCTAGATAGTCCAAGTGCCTGTTAGGTAACCTAGATAGTCCAAGTGGTGGCTAGGTAACCTACATAGTCCAAGTGCCCGTTCGTTAACCTAGATAATCCAAGTGCCCGTTAGGTAACCTAGACAGTCCAAGTGCCCGCTAGTTACCCTACCTAGTCCAAGTGCCCGTTAGTTAACCTAGATAGTCAAAGTGCCTGCTAGATAACCTAGATAGTCCAAGTGATAGCTAGATAACCTACATAGTCCAAGTGCCCGCTAGGTAACCTAAATAGTCCAAATGTCCGCTAGGGAAACTACATAGTCCAAGTGCCCGCTAGTTAACCTAGATACTCCAAGTGCCCCCTAGTAAACCTACATAATCCATGGGCCCGCTAGTTAACCTACATAGTGCAAGGGCCCGCTAGTTAACCTAGATAGTCCAAGTGCCCGCTAGGTAACCTACATAGTGCAGGTGTCCGCTAGGTAACCTACATAGTCCAAGTGCCCGCTAGTTAACATAGATAGTCCAAGTGCCCCCTACGGAAGGTACATAGTCCAACTGCCCGCTAGGTAACCTAGAGAGTGCAAATGCCCGATAGTTAACCTACATAGTCCAAGTGCCTGCTAGGTAACCTAGATAGCCAAGGGCCTGCTAGTTAACCTAGATAGTCCAAGTGCCCGCTAGGTAACCTACATTGTGCAAGTGTCCGCTAGTTAACCTACGTAGTCCAAGGAACCCCTAGTTAACCTAGATAGTCCAAGTACCCGCTAGTTAACCTAGATCATCCAATTGTCCGCTAGTTAACTTACATAGTCCAAGTGTCCTTTATGGAACCTAGATAATACAAGTGCCCGCTAAGGAACCTACATAGTCCAATTGTCCGCTCTGGGACATACATAGTTCAAGTGCCTGTTAGTTAACCTAGATAATCCAAGTGCCCGCTAGTTAACCTACATAGTCCAAGTGCCCGCTAGGCAACCTACATAATCCAAGTGCCCGCTAGGTAACCTAGATAGTCCTAGTGCACGCTAGTTAAGCTATATAGTCCAAGTGTCCGCTAGGTAACCTAGACAGTCCAAGTGACCACTAGGTTACCTACATAGTCCAAGTGCCCGTTCGTTAACCTACATAGTCCAAGTGCCCGCTAGGTAACGTAGATAGCCCAAGTGCCCGCTAAGGAACGTACATAATCCAAGTGCCCGCTAGGTAACCTAGATAGTCCAAGTGCCCGCTAGTTAACCTACATAGTCCAAGTGCCTGCTAGGTAAACTACATAGTCCAAGTGCCCACTAGGTAACCTAGACAGTCCAATTGCCCGCTAGTTAAACTAGACAGTCCAAGTACCGGCTAGGGAACCTACATAGTTCAAGTGCCCGCTAGTTAACCTACATAGTCCAAGTGCCCGCTAGTTAACCTAGATAGTCCAAGTGCCCGCTAGTAAAGCTAGATAGTCCAAGGGCCTGCTACTTAACCTAGATAGTCCAAGTGCCCGCTAGTTAACCTAAATCGTCCAAGTGTCCGCTAGGTAACCTACATAGTCCAAGTGCCTGCTAGGTAACCTAGATAGTTCAAGTGCCTGATACCTAACCTACATAGTCCAAGTGTCCGTTCGTTAACCTAGATAGTCCAAGTGCCCATTGAGTAACCTACATAGTCCAAGTGCCCGCCTGGTAACCTGGTTAGTCCAAGTGCCCGCTAGTTAACCTACATAGTCCAAGTGCCTTCTAGGGAGCCTACATAGTCCACGTGACCGCTAGGGAACCTACATAGTCCAAGTGCCCGCTAGGTAACCTACATAGTCCAAATGCCCGCAAGGAAACCTACATAGTCTAAATGTCCGCTAGGCAACCTACATAATCCAAGTGCCCACTCTGGAACATACATAGTCCAAGTGCCCGTTAGCTAACCTAGATAGTCCAAGGGCCCGCTAGTTGACCTACATAGTCCAAGTGCCAGCTAGGTAACCTAGATAGTACAAGTGCCCGCTAGGGAACCTAGATAGTCCAAGTGCCTGTTAGCTAACCTAGATAGTCCAAGTGGTGGCTAGGTAACCTACATAGTCCAAGTGCCCGTTCGTTAACCTAGATAATCCAAGTGCCCGTTAGGTAACCTAGACAGTCCAAGTGCCCGCTAGTTACCCTACATAGTCCAAGTGCCCGTTAGTTAACCTAGATTGTCAAAGTGCCTGCTAGGTAACCTAGATAGTCCAAGTGCCCGCTAGATAACCTACATAGTCCAAGTGCCCGCTAGGTAACCTAAATAGTCCAAATGTCCGCTAGGGAAACTACATAGTCCAAGTGCCCGCAAGTTAACCTAGATACTCCAAGTGCCCCCTAGTAAACCTACATAATCCATGGGCCCACTAGTTAACCTACATAGTGCAAGGGCCCGCTAGTTAACCTAGATAGTCCAAGTGCCCGCTAGGTAACCTACATAGTGCAGGTGTCCGCTAGGTAACCTACATAGTCCAAGTGCCCGCTAGTTAACATAGATAGTCCAAGTGCCCGCTAGGGAAGGTACATAGTCCAACTGCCCGCTAGGTAACCTAGAGAGTGCAAATGTCCGCTAGTTAACCTACATAGTCCAAGTGCCTGCTAGGTAACCTAGATAGCCAAGGGCCTGCTAGTTAACCTAGATAGTCCAAGTGCCCGCTAGGTAACCTACATTGTGCAAGTGTCCGCTAGTTAACCTACGTAGTCCAAGGAACCCCTAGTTAACCTAGATAGTCCAAGTACCCGCTAGTTAACCTAGATCATCCAATTGTCCGCTAGTTAACCTACATAGTCCAAGTGTCCTTTAGGGAACCTAGATAATCCAAGTGCCCGCTAAGGAACCTACATAGTCCAATTGTCCGCTCTGGGACATACATAGTTCAAGTGCCTGTTAGTTAACCTAGATAATCCAAGTGCCCGCTAGTTAACCTACATAGTCCAAGTGCCCGCTAGGCAACCTACATAATCCAAGTGCCCGCTAGGTAACCTAGATAGTCCTAGTGCACGCTAGTTAACCTACATAGTCCAAGTGTCCGCTAGGTAACCTAGACAGTCCAAGTGACCACTAGGTTACCTACATAGTCCAAGTGCCCGTTCGTTAACCTACATAGTCCAAGTGCCCGCTAGGTAACGTAGATAGCCCAAGTGCCCGCTAAGGAACGTACATAGTCCAAGTGCCCGCTAGGTAACCTAGATAGTCCAAGTGCCCGCTAGTTAACCTATATAGTCCAAGTGCCTGCTAGGTAAACTACATAGTCCAAGTGCCCACTAGGTAACCTAGACAGTCCAATTGCCCGCTAGTTAACCTAGACAGTCCAAGTACCCGCTAGGGAACCTACATAGTCCAAGTGCCCGCTAGGGAACCTACATAGTCCAAGTGCTCGCTTGGCAACCTACATAGTTCAAGTGCCCCTTAGTTAACCAAGATAGTCAAAGTGCCTGCTAGGTAACCTAGATAGTCCAATTGCCCGCTAGGTAACATACATAGTCCAAGTGCCCGTTAGGTAACCTTGATAGTCCAATTGCCCGTTAGCTAATCTAGATAGTCCAAGTGTCCGCTAGTTAACCTACATAGTCCAAGTGCCCGTTCGTTAACCTAGATAGTCCAAGTGCCCGCTAGGTAACCTAGACAGTCCAAGTGCCCGTTAGGTTACCTACATAGCCCAAGTGCACTTTCGTTTACCTAGATAGTCCAAGTGCCCGCTGGTAACCTACATAGTCCAAGAGCCTTCTAGTTAACCTACATAGTCGAAGTGCCCGCTAGGTAACCTAGATAGTCTCAGTGCCCGCTAGGTAACCTAGATAGTCCATGTGCCCGCTAGTTAACCTACATAGTCCAAGTGCCCGATAGAAACCTATATAGTCCAAGTGCCCTTTAGGGAAACTACATAGTCCAAGTGCCCGTTAGGGAACCAATAGTCTTAGTGCTGGCTAGGGAACCTGTATCATCCAAGTGTCCGTTCGTTAACCTAGATAGTCCAAGTGCCCATTGGGTAACCTACATAGTCCAAGTGCCCGCTAGTTAACCTACATAGTCCAAGTGCCTTCTAGGGAGCCTACATAGTCCACGTGACCGCTAGGGAACCTACATACTCAAAGTGCCCGTTAGGGAACCTACATAGTCCAAGTGCCCGCTAGGTAACCTACATAGTCCAAATGCCCGCAAGGAAACCTACATAGTCTAAATGTCCGCTAGGCAACCTACATAATCCAAGTGCCCGCTCTGGAACATACATAGTCCAAGTGCCCGTTAGCTAACCTAGATAGTCCAAGGGCCCGCTAGTTGACCTACATAGTCCAAGTGCCAGCTAGGTAACCTAGATAGTACAAGTGCCCGCTAGGGAACCTAGATAGTCCAAGTGCCTGTTAGCTAACCTAGATAGTCCAAGTGGTGGCTAGGTAACCTACATAGTCCAAGTGCCCGTTCGTTAACCTAGATAATCCAAGTGCCCGTTAGGTAACCTAGACAGTCCAAGTGCCCGCTAGTTACCCTACATAGTCCAAGTGCCCGTTAGTTAACCTAGATTGTCAAAGTGCCTGCTAGGTAACCTAGATAGTCCAAGTGCCCGCTAGATAACCTACATAGTCCAAGTGCCCGCTAGGTAACCTAAATAGTCCAAATGTCCGCTAGGGAAACTACATAGTCCAAGTGCCCGCAAGTTAACCTAGATACTCCAAGTGCCCCCTAGTAAACCTACATAATCCATGGGCCCACTAGTTAACCTACATAGTGCAAGGGCCCGCTAGTTAACCTAGATAGTCCAAGTGCCCGCTAGGTAACCTACATAGTGCAGGTGTCCGCTAGGTAACCTACATAGTCCAAGAGCCCGCTAGTTAACATAGATAGTCCAAGTGCCCGCTAGGGAAGGTACATAGTCCAACTGCCCGCTAGGTAACCTAGAGAGTGCAAATGCCCGCTAGTTAACCTACATAGTCCAAGTGCCTGCTAGGTAACCTAGATAGCCAAGGGCCTGCTAGTTAACCTAGATAGTCCAAGTGCCCGCTAGGTAACCTACATTGTGCAAGTGTCCGCTAGTTAACCTACGTAGTCCAAGGAACCCCTAGTTAACCTAGATAGTCCAAGTACCCGCTAGTTAACCTAGATCATCCAATTGTCCGCTAGTTAACCTACATAGTCCAAGTGTCCTTTAGGGAACCTAGATAATCCAAGTGCCCGCTAAGGAACCTACATAGTCCAATTGTCCGCTCTGGGACATACATAGTCCAAGTGCCTGTTAGGTAACCTAGATAGTCCAAGTGGTGGCTAGGTAACCTACATAGTCCAAGTGCCCGTTCGTTAACCTAGATAATCCAAGTGCCCGTTAGGTAACCTCGACAGTCCAAGTGCCCGCTAGTTACCCTACATAGTCCAAGTGCCCGTTAGTTAACCTAGATAGTCAAAGTGCCTGCTAGGTAACCTAGATAGTCCAAGTGCCGGCTAGATAACCTACATAGTCCAAGTGCCCGTTAGTTAACCTAGATAATCCAAGTGCCCCCTAGTAAACCTACATAATCCATGGGCCCGCTAGTTAACCTACATAGTGCAAGGGCCCGCTAGTTAACCTAGGTAGTCCAAGTGCCCGCTAGGTAACCTACATAGTGCAGGTGTCCGCTAGGTAACCTACATAGTCCAAGTGCCCGCTAGTTAACATAGATAGTTCAAGTGCCCGCTAGGGAAGGTACATAGTCCAACTGCCCGCTAGGTAACCTAGAGAGTGCAAATGCCCGCTAGTTAACCTACATAGTCCAAGTGCCTGCTAGGTAACCTAGATAGCCAAGGGCCTGCTAGTTAACCTAGATAGTCCAAGTGCCCGCTAGGTAACCTACATTGTGCAAGTGTCCGCTAGTTAACCTACGTAGTCCAAGGAACCCCTAGTTAACCTAGATAGTCCAAGTACCCGCTAGTTAACCTAGATCATCCAATTGTCCGCTAGTTAACCTACATAGTCCAAGTGTCCTTTAGGGAACCTAGATAATCCAAGTGCCCGCTAAGGAACCTACATAGTCCAATTGTCCGCTCTGGGACATACATAGTTCAAGTGCCTGTTAGTTAACCTAGATAATCCAAGTGCCCGCTAGTTAACCTACATAGTCCAAGTGCCCGCTAGGCAACCTACATAATCCAAGTGCCCGCTAGGTAACCTAGATAGTCCTAGTGCACGCTAGTTAACCTACATAGTCCAAGTGTCCGCTAGGTAACCTAGACAGTCCAAGTGACCACTAGGTTACCTACATAGTCCAAGTGCCCGTTCGTTAACCTACATAGTCCAAGTGCCCGCTAGGTAACGTAGATAGCCCAAGTGCCCGCTAAGGAACGTACATAGTCCAAGTGCCCGCTAGGTAACCTAGATAGTCCAAGTGCCCGCTAGTTAACCTACATAGTCCAAGTGCCTGCTAGGTAAACTACATAGTCCAAGTGCCCACTAGGTAACCTAGACAGTCCAATTGCCCGCTAGTTAACCTAGACAGTCCAAGTACCCGCTAGGGAACCTACATAGTCCAAGCGCCCGCTAGGGAACCTACATAGTCCAAGTGCTCGCTTGGCAACCTACATAGTTCAAGTGCCCCTTAGTTAACCAAGATAGTCAAAGTGCCTGCTAGGTAACCTAGATAGTCCAATTGCCCGCTAGGTAGCATACATAGTCCAAGTGCCCGTTAGGTAACCTTGATAGTCCAATTGCCCGTTAGCTAATCTAGATAGTCCAAGTGTCCGCTAGTTAACCTACATAGTCCAAGTGCCCGTTCATTAACCTAGATAGTCCAAGTGCCCGCTAGGTAACCTAGACAGTCCAAGTGCCCGTTAGGTTACCTACATAGCCCAAGTGCACTTTCGTTTACCTAGATAGTCCAAGTGCCCGCTGGTAACCTACATAGTCCAAGAGCCTTCTAGTTAACCTACATAGTCGAAGTGCCCGCTAGGTAACCTAGATAGTCTCAGTGCCCGCTAGGTAACCTAGATAGTCCATGTGCCCGCTAGTTAACCTACATAGTCCAAGTGCCCGATAGAAACCTATATAGTCCAAGTGCCCTTTAGGGAAACTACATAGTCCAAGTGCCCGTTAGGGAACCAATAGTCTTAGTGCTGGCTAGGGAACCTGTATCATCCAAGTGTCCGTTCGTTAACCTAGATAGTCCAAGTGCCCATTGGGTAACCTACATAGTCCAAGTGCCCGCTAGTTAACCTACATAGTCCAAGTGCCTTCTAGGGAGCCTACATAGTCCACGTGACCGCTAGGGAACCTACATACTCAAAGTGCCCGTTAGGGAACCTACATAGTCCAAGTGCCCGCTAGGTAACCTACATAGTCCAAATGCCCGTAAGGAAACCTACATAGTCTAAATGTCCGCTAGGCAACCTACATAATCCAAGTGCCCGCTCTGGAACATACATAGTCCAAGTGCCCGTTAGCTAACCTAGATAGTCCAAGGGCCCGCTAGTTGACCTACATAGTCCAAGTGCCAGCTAGGTAACCTAGATAGTACAAGTGCCCGCTAGGGAACCTAGATAGTCCAAGTGGTGGCTAGGTAACCTACATAGTCCAAGTGCCCGTTCGTTAACCTAGATAATCCAAGTGCCCGTTAGGTAACATAGACAGTCCAAGTGCCCGCTAGTTACCCTACATAGTCCAAGTGCCCGTTAGTTAACCTAGATAGTCAAAGTGCCTGCTAGGTAAACTACATAGTCCAAGTGCCCGCTAGGCAACCTAAATAGTCCAAATGCTCGCTAGGGAAACTACATAGTCCAAGTGCCCGCTAGTTAACCTTGATGTTCCAAGTGCCCCCTAGTAAACCTACATAATCCATGGGCCCGCTAGTTAACCAACATAGTGCAAGGGCCCGCTAGTTAACCTAGATCGTCCAAGTGTCCGCTAGTTAACCTACATAGTCCAAGTGCCAGCTAGGTAACCTAGATAGTCCAATTGCCCGCTAGGGATCCTTCATAATCCAAGTGCCTGCTAGGTAACCTAGATAGTCCAAGTGCCCGCTAGGGAAGGTACATAGTCCAAGTGTCCGCTAGGTAACCTAGAGAGTTCAAGTGCCCGCTAGTTAACCTACATAGTCCAAGTGCCCGCTAGTTAACCTAGATAGTCCAAGTGCCCGCTAGATAACCTACATAGTCCAAGTGCCCGTTAGTTAACCTAGATAATCCAAGTGCCCCCTAGTAAACCTACATAATCCATGGGCCCGCTAGTTAACCTACATAGTGCAAGGGCCCGCTAGTTAACCTAGGTAGTCCAAGTGCCCGCTAGGTAACCTACATAGTGCAGGTGTCCGCTAGGTAACCTACATAGTCCAAGTGCCCGCTAGTTAACATAGATAGTCCAAGTGCCCGCTAGGGAAGGTACATAGTCCAACTGCCCGCTAGGTAACCTAGAGAGTGCAAATGCCCGCTAGTTAACCTACATAGTCCAAGTGCCTGCTAGGTAACCTAGATAGCCAAGGGCCTGCTAGTTAACCTAGATAGTCCAAGTGCCCGCTAGGTAACCTACATTGTGCAAGTGTCCGCTAGTTAACCTACGTAGTCCAAGGAACCCCTAGTTAACCTAGATAGTCCAAGTACCCGCTAGTTAACCTAGATCATCCAATTGTCCGCTAGTTAACCTACATAGTCCAAGTGTCCTTTAGGGAACCTAGATAATCCAAGTGCCCGCTAAGGAACCTACATAGTCCAATTGTCCGCTCTGGAACATACATAGTTCAAGTGCCTGTTAGTTAACCTAGATAATCCAAGTGCCCGCTAGTTAACCTACATAGTCCAAGTGCACGCTAGATAACCTATATAGTCCAAGTGTCCGCTAGGTAACCTAGACAGTCCAAGTGACCACTAGGTTACCTACATAGTCCAAGTGCCCGTTCGTTAACCTACATAGTCCAAGTGCCCGCTAGGTAACGTAGATAGCCCAAGTGCCCGCTAAGGAACGTACATAGTCCACGTGCCCGCTAGGTAACCTAGATAGTCCAAGTGCCCGCTAGTTAACCTACATAGTCCAAGTGCCTGCTAGGTAAACTACATAGTCCAAGTGCCCACTAGGTAACCTAGACAGTCCAATTGCCCGCTAGTTAACCTAGACAGTCCAAGTACCCGCTAGGGAACCTACATAGTCCAAGCGCCCGCTAGGGAACCTACATAGTCCAAGTGCTCGCTTGGCTACCTACATAGTTCAAGTGCCCCTTAGTTAACCAAGATAGTCAAAGTGCCTGCTAGGTAACCTAGATAGTCCAATTGCCCGCTAGGTAACATACATAGTCCAAGTGCCCGTTAGGTAACCTTGATAGTCCAATTGCCCGTTAGCTAATCTAGATAGTCCAAGTGTCCGCTAGTTAACCTACATAGTCCAAGTGCCCGTTCGTTAACCTAGATAGTCCAAGTGCCCGCTAGGTAACCTAGACAGTCCAAGTGCCCGTTAGGTTACCTACATAGCCCAAGTGCACTTTCGTTTACCTAGATAGTCCAAGTGCCCGCTGGTAACCTACATAGTCCAAGAGCCTTCTAGTTAACCTACATAGTCGAAGTGCCCGCTAGGTAACCTAGATAGTCTCAGTGCCCGCTAGGTAACCTAGATAGTCCATGTGCCCGCTAGTTAACCTACATAGTCCAAGTGCCCGATGGAAACCTATATAGTCCAAGTGCCCTTTAGGGAAACTACATAGTCCAAGTGCCCGTTAGGGAACCAATAGTCTTAGTGCTGGCTAGGGAACCAGTATCATCCAAGTGTCCGTTCGTTAGATAGTCCAAGTGCCCATTGGGTAACCTACATAGTCCAAGTGCCCGCTAGTTAACCTACATAGTCCAAGTGCCTTCTAGGGAGCCTACATAGTCCACGTGACCGCTAGGGAACCTACAAACTCAAAGTGCCCGTTAGGGAACCTACATAGTCCAAGTGCCCGCTAGGTAACCTACATAGTCCAAATGCCCGCAAGGAAACCTACATAGTCTAAATGTCCGCTAGGCAACCTACATAATCCAAGTGCCCGCTCTGGAACATACATAGTCCAAGTGCCCGTTAGCTAACCTAGATAGTCCAAGGGCCCGCTAGTTGACCTACATAGTCCAAGTGCCAGCTAGGTAACCTAGATAGTACAAGTGCCCGCTAGGGAACCTAGATAGTCCAAGTGGTGGCTAGGTAACCTACATAGTCCAAGTGCCCGTTCGTTAACCTAGATAATCCAAGTGCCCGTTAGGTAACCTAGACAGTCCAAGTGCCCGCTAGTTACCCTACATAGTCCAAGTGTCCGTTAGTTAACCTAGATAGTTAAAGTGCCTGCTAGGTAACCTACATAGTCCAAGTGCCCGCTAGGCAACCTAAATAGTCCAAATGCCCGCTAGGGAAACTACATAGTCCAAGTGCCCGCTAGTTAACCTAGATGTTCCAAGTGCCCCCTAGTAAACCTACATAATCCATGGGCCCGCTAGTTAACCTACATAGTGCAAGGGCCCGCTAGTTAACCCAGATCGTGCAAGTGTCCGCTAGTTAACCTACATAGTCCAAGTGCCAGCTAGGTAACCTAGATAGTCCAATTGCACGCTAGGGATCCTTCATAATCCAAGTGCCTGCTAGGTAACCTAGATAGTCCAAGTGCCCGCTAGGGAAGGTACATAGTCCAAGTGTTCGCTAGGTACCCTAGAGAGTTCAAGTGCCCGCTAGTTAACCTACATAGTCCAAGTGCCCGCTAGTTAACCTAGATAGTCCAAGTGCCCGCTAGTAAAGCTAGATAGTCCAAGGGCCTGCTAGTTAATCTAGATAGTCCAAGTGCCCGCTAGTTAACCTAAATCATCCAAGTGTCCGCTAGGTAACCTACATAGTCCAAGTGCCTGCTAGGTAACCTAGATAGTTCATGTGCCTGATACCTAACCTACATAGTCCAAGTGTCCGTTCGTTAACCTAGATAGTCCAAGTGCCCATTGAGTAACCTACATAGTCCAAGTGCCCACCTGGTAACCTGGTTAGTCTAAGTGCCCGCTAGTTAACCTACATAGTCCAAGTGCCTTCTAGGGAGCCTACATAGTCCACGTGACCGCTAGGGAACCTACATAGTCCAAATGCCCGCAAGGAAACCTACATAGTCTAAATGTCCGCTAGCCCACCTACATAATCCAAGTGCCCACTCTGTAACATACATAGTCCAAGTGCCCGTTAGCTAACATAGATAGTCCAAGGGCCCGCTAGTTGACCTACATAGTCCAAGTGCCAGCTAGGTAACCTAGATAGTACAAGTGCCCGCTAGGGAACCTAGATAGTCCAAGTGCCTGTTAGGTAACCTAGATAGTCCAAGTGGTGGCTAGGTAACCTACATAGTCCAAGTGCCCGTTCGTTAACCTGGCTACTCCAAGTGCCCGTTAGGTAACCTAGACAGTTCATTTGCCCGCTAGTTGCCCTACATAGTCCAAGTGCCCGTTAGTTAACCTAGATAGTCAAAATGCCTGCTAGGTAACCTAGATAGTCCAAGTGCCCGCTAGTTAACCTAGATACTCCAAGTGCCCCCTAGTAAACCTACATAATCCATGGGCCCGCTAGTTAACCTACATAGTGCAAGGGCCCGCTAGTTAACCTAGATAGTCCAAGTGCCCGCCTGGTAACCTACATAGTGCAGGTGTCCGCTAGGTAATCTACATAGTCCAAGTGCCTGCTAGTTAACATAGATAGTCCAAGTGCCCGCTAGGGAAGGTACATAGTCCAAAAGCCCGCTAGGTAACCTAGAGAGTGCAAATGCCCGCTAGTTAACCTACATAGTCCAAGTGCCTGCTAGGTAACCTAGATAGCCAAGGGCCTGCTAGTTAACCTAGATAGTCCAAGTGCCCGCTAGGTAACCTACATTGTGCAAGTGTCCGCTTGTTAACCTACGTAGTCCAAGGAACCCCTAGTTAACCTAGATAGTCCAAGTACCCGCTAGTTAACCTAGATCATCCAATGGTCCGCTAGTTAACCTACATAGTCCAAGTGTCCTTTAGGGAACCTAGATAATCCAAGTGCCCGCTAAGGAACCTACATAGTCCAATTGTCCGCTCTGGAACATACATAGTTCAAGTGCCTGTTAGTTAACCTAGATAATCCAAGTGCCCGCTAGTTAACCTACATAGTCCAAGTGCCCGCTAGGCAACCTACAAAATTCAAGTGCCCGCTAGGTAACCTAGATAGTCCTAGTGCACGCTAGTTAACCTACATAATCCAAGTGCCCGCTAGGTAACCTAGATAGTCCTAGTGCACGCTAGGGATCCTTCATAATCCAAGTGCCTGCTAGGTAACCTAGATAGTCCAAGTGCCCGCTAGGGAAGGTACATAGTCCAAGTGTTCGCTAGGTACCCTAGAGAGTTCAAGTGCCCGCTAGTTAACCTACATAGTCCAAGTGCCCGCTAGTTAACCTAGATAGTCCAAGTGCCCGCTAGTAAAGCTAGATAGTCCAAGGGCCTGCTAGTTAACCTAGATAGTCCAAGTGCCCGCTAGTTAACCTAAATCATCCAAGTGTCCGCTAGGTAACCTACATAGTCCAAGTGCCTGCTAGGTAACCTAGATAGTTCATGTGCCTGATACCTAACCTACATAGTCCAAGTGTCCGTTCGTTAACCTAGATAGTCCAAGTGCCCATTGAGTAACCTACATAGTCCAAGTGCCCACCTGGTAACCTGGTTAGTCTAAGTGCCCGCTAGTTAACCTACATAGTCCAAGTGCCTTCTAGGGAGCCTACATAGTCCACGTGACCGCTAGGGAACCTACATAGTCCAAGTGCCCGCTAGGTAACCTACATAGTCCAAATGCCCGCAAGGAAACCTACATAGTCTAAATGTCCGCTAGGCCACCTACATAATCCAAGTGCCCGCTCTGGAACATACATAGTCGAAGTGCCCGTTAGCTAACCTAGATAGTCCAAGGGCCCGCTAGGCAACCTACATAATTCAAGTGCCCGCTAGGTAACCTAGATAGTCCTAGTGCACGCTAGTTAACCTACATAATCCAAGTGCCGGCTAGGTAACCTAGATAGTCCTAGTGCACGCTAGTTAACCTACATAGTCCAAGTGTCCGCTAGGTAACCTACACAGTCCAAGTGACCACTAGGTTACCTACATAGTCCAAGTGCCCGTGCGTTAACCTACATCGTCCAAGTGCCCGCTAGGTAACGTAGATAGCCCAAGTGCCCGCTAAGGAACGTACATAGTCCACGTGCCCACTAGGTAACCTAGATAGTCCAAATGCCCGCTAGTTAACCTACATAGTCCAAGTGCCCGCAAGGAAACCTACATAGTCTAAATGTCCGCTAGGCAACCTACATAATCCAAGTGCCCACTCTGGAACATACATAGTCCAAGTGCCCGTTAGCTAACATAGATAGTCCAAGGGACCGCTAGTTGACCTACATAGTCCAAGTGCCAGCTAGGTAACCTAGATAGTACAAGTGCCCGCTAGGGAACCTAGATAGTCCAAGTGCCTGTTAGGTAACCTAGATAGTCCAAGAGGTGGCTAGGTAACCTACATAGTCCAAGTGCCCGTTCGTTAACCTAGATAATCCAAGTGCCCGTTAGGTAACCTAGACAGTTCAAGTGCCCGCTAGTTGCCCTACATAGTCCAAGTGCCCGTTAGTTAACCTAGATAGTCAAAGTGCCTGCTAGGTAACCTAGATAGTCCAATTGCCCGCTAGTTAACCTAGATACTCCAAGTGCCCCCTAGTAAACCTACATAATCCATGGGCCCGCTATTAACCTACATAGTGCAAGGGCCCGCTAGTTAACCTAGATAGTCCAAGTGCCCGCTAGGTAACCTACATAGTGCAGGTGTCCGCTAGGTAACCTACATAGTCCAAGTGCCCGCTAGTTAACATAGATAGTCCAAGTGCCCGCTAGGGAAGGTACATAGTCCAACTGCCCGCTAGGTAACCTAGAGAGTGCAAATGCCCGCTAGTTAACTTACATAGTCCAAGTGCCTGCTAGGTAACCTAGATAGCCAAGGGCCTGCTAGTTAACCTAGATAGTCCAAGTGCCCGCTAGGTAACCTACATTGTGCAAGTGTCCGCTAGTTAACCTACGTAGTCCAAGGAACCCCTAGTTAACCTAGATAGTCCAAGTACCCGCTAGTTAACCTAGATCATCCAATTGTCCGCTAGTTAACCTACATAGTCCAAGTGTCCTTTAGGGAACCTAGATAATCCAAGTGCCCGCTAAGGAACCTACATAGTCCAATTGTCCGCTCTGGAACATACATAGTTCTAGTGCCTGTTAGTTAACCTAGATAATCCAAGTGCCCGCTAGTTAACCTACATAGTCGAAGTCCCCCTAGGCAACCTACATAATCCAAATGCCCGCTAGGTAACCTAGATAGTCCTAGTGCACGCTAGTTAACCTACATAGTCCAAGTGTCCGCTAGGTAACCTAGACAGTCCAAGTGACCACTAGGTTACCTACATAGTCCAAGTGCCCGTTCGTTAACCTACATAGTCCAAGTGCCCGCTAGGTAACGTAGATAGCCCAAGTGCCCGCTAAGGAACGTACATAGTCCAAGTGCCCACTAGGTAACCTAGATAGTCCAAGTGCCCGCTAGTTAACCTACATAGTCCAAGTGCCCGCTAGGTAACGTAGATAGCCCAAGTGCCCGCTAAGGAACGTACATAGTCCAAGTGCCCGCTAGGTAACCTAGATAGTCCAAGTGCCCGCTAGTTAACCTACATAGTCCAAGTGCCTGCTAGGTAAACTACATAGTCCAAGTGCCCACTAGGTAACCTAGACAGTCCAATTGCCCGCTAGTTAACCTAGACAGTCCAAGTACCCGCTAGGGAACCTACATAGTCCAAGCGCCCGCTAGGGAACCTACATAGTCCAAGTGCTCGCTTGGCAACCTACAGAGTTCAAGTGCCCCTTAGTTAACCAAGATAGTCAAAGTGCCTGCTAGGTAACCTAGATAGTCCAATTGCCCGCTAGGTAACATACATAGTCCAAGTGCCCGTTAGGTAACCTTGATAGTCCATTTGCCCGTTAGCTAATCTAGATAGTCTAAGTGTCCGCTAGTTAACCTACATAGTCCAAGTGCCCGTTCGTTAACCTAGATAGTCCAAGTGCCCGCTAGGTAACCTAGACAGTCCAAGTGCCCGTTAGGTTACCTACATAGCCCAAGTGCACTTTCGTTTACCTAGATAGTCCAAGTGCCCGCTGGTAACCTACATAGTCCCAGAGCCTTCTAGTTAACCTACATAGTCGAAGTGCCCGCTAGGTAACCTAGATAGTCTCAGTGCCCGCTAGGTAACCTAGATAGTCCATGTGCCCGCTAGTTAACCTACATAGTCCAAGTGCCCGATAGAAACCTATATAGTCCAAGTGCCCTTTAGGGAAACTACATAGACCAAGTGCCCGTTAGGGAACCAATAGTCTTAGTGCTGGCTAGGGAACCTGTATCATCCAAGTGCACGCTAGGTAACCTAGATAGTCCAAGTGCCGCTAGGTAACCTACAAAGTCCAAGTGCCCGCTAGGTTATCTATATAGTCCAAATGCCCGCTAGGGAAACTACATAGTCCACGTACCCGCTAATTAACCTACATAGTCCAAGTGACCATTAGCTAATCTAGATAGTCTAAGGGCCCACTAGTTAACCTACATAGTTCAAGTGCCCGCTAGGTAACTTAGATAATCCAAGTGCCCGCTAGTTAACCTACATAGTCGAAGGGCCCCTTAGTTAACCAAGATAGTCCACGTGCCCGCTAGTTAACTTAGATTGTCCAAGTGTCCGCTAGTTAACCTACATAGTCCAAGTGCCCTTAGGTAACCTACATAGTCCAAGTTCCCGCTAGGTAACCTAGATAGTCAAGGGCCCGTTACCTATCTTAGATTGTCCAATTGCCCGCTGGGCAACCTACATAGTCCGAGTGCCCGTTCGTTAACATAGAAGTCCAAGTGCCCGCTAGGTAACCTAGACAGTCCAAGGGCCCGCTAGGTTACCTGCATAGCACAAGTGCCCGCTTTTTAACCTACATAGTCCAAGTGCCTTCTAGGGAGCCTACATAGTCCACGTGACCGCTAGGGAACCTACATACTCAAAGTGCCCGTTAGGGAACCTACATAGTCCAAGTGCCCGCTAGGTAACCTACATAGTCCAAATGCCCGCAAGGAAACCTACATAGTCTAAATGTCCGCTAGGCAACCTATATAATCCAAGTGCCCGCTCTGGAACATACATAGTCCAAGTGCCCGTTAGCTAACCTAGATAGTCCAAGGGCCCGCTATTTGACCTACATAGTCCAAGGGCCAGCTAGGTAACCTAGATAGTACAAGTGCCCGCTAGGGAACCTAGATAGTCCAAGTGGTGGCTAGGTAACCTACATAGTCCAAGTGCCCGTTCGTTAACCTAGATAATCCAAGTGCCCGTTAGGTAACATAGACAGTCCAAGTGCCCGCTAGTTACCTTACATAGTCCAAGTGTCCGTTAGTTAACCTAGATAGTTAAAGTGCCTGCTAGGTAACCTACATAGTCCAAGTGCCCGCTAGGCAACCTAAATAGTCCAAATGCCCGCTAGGGAAACTACATAGTCCAAGTGCCCGCTAGTTAACCTAGATGTTCCAAGTGCCCCCTAGTAAACCTACATAATCCATGGGCCCGCTAGTTAACCTACATAGTGCAAGGGCCCGCTAGTTAACCTAGATCATCCAAGTGTCCGCTAGTTAACCTACATAGTCCAAGTGCCAGCTAGGTAACCTAGATAGTCCAATTGCACGCTAGGGATCCTTCATAATCCAAGTGCCTGCTAGGTAACCTAGATAGTCCAAGTGCCCCTAGGGAAGGTACATAGTCCAAGTGTCCGCTAGGTAACCTAGAGAGTTCAAGTGCCCGCTAGTTAACCTATATAGTCCAAGTGCCCGCTAGTTAACCTTGATAGTCCAAGTGCCCGCTAGTAAAGCTAGATAGTCCAAGGGCCTGCTAGTTAACCTAGATAGTCCAAGTGCCCGCTAGTTAACCTAAATCGTCCAAGTGTCCGCTAGGTAACCTACATAGTCCAAGTGCCTGCTAGGTAACCTAGATAGTTCAAGTGCCTGATACCTAACCTACATAGTCCAAGTGTCCGTTCGTTAACCTAGATAGTCCAAGTGCCCATTGAGTAACCTACATAGTCCAAATGCCCGCCTGGTAACCTGGTTAGTCCAAGTGCCCGCTAGTTAACCTACATAGTCCAAGTGCCTTCTAGGGAGCCTACATAGTCCAAGTGCCCGCTAGGGAACCTACATAGTCCAAATGCCCGCAAGGAAACCTACATAGTCTAAATGTCCGCTAGGCAACCTACATAATCCAAGTGCCCACTCTGGAACATACATAGTCCAAGTGCCCGTTAGCTAACCTAGATAGTCCAAGGGCCCGCTAGTTGACCTACATAGTCCAAGTGCCAGCTAGATAACCTACATAGTCCAAGTGCCCACTAGGTAACCTAAATAATCCAAATGCCCGCTAGGGAAACTACATAGTCCAAGTGCCCGTTAGTTAACCTACATAGTCCAAGTGCCCGCTAGTAAACCTAGATAGTCCAAGGTCCTGCTAGTTAACCTAGATAGTCCAAGTGCCCGCTAGTTAACCTAAATCGTCCACGTGTGCGCTAGGTAACCTAGATAGTCCAAGTGCCTGATAGCTAACCTACATAGTCCAAGTGTCCGTTCGTTAACCTAGATAGTCCAAGTGCCCATTGGGTAACCTACATAGTCCAAGTGCCCGCTAGTTAACCTACATAGTCCAAGTGCCTTCTAGGGAGCCTACATAGTCCACGTGACCGCGAGGGAATCTACATACTCAAAGTGCCCTTTAGGGAACCTACATAGTCCAAATGCCCGTAAGGAAACCTACATAGTCTAAATGTCCGCTAGGCAACCTATATAATCCAAGTGCCCGCTCTGGAACATACATAGTCCAAGTGCCCGTTAGCTAACCTAGATAGTCCAAGGGCCCACTAGTTGACCTACATAGTCCAAGTGCCAGCTAGGTAACCTAGATAGTACAAGTGCCCGCTAGGGAACCTAGATAGTCCAAGTGGTGGCTAGGTAACCTACATAGTCCAAGTGCCCGTTCCTTAACCTAGATAATCCAAGTGCCCGTTAGGTAACCTGGACAGTCCAAGTGCCCGCTAGTTACCCTACATAGTCCAAGTGCCCGTTAGTTAACCTAGATAGTCAAAGTGCCCGCTAGGTAACCTACATAGTCCAAGTGCCCGCTAGGCAACCTAAATAGTCCAAATGCCCGCTAGGGAAACTACATAGTCCAAGTGCCCGCTAGTTAACCTAGATGTTCCAAGTGCCCCCTAGTAAACCTACATAATCCATGGGCCCGCTAGTTAACTTACATAGTGCAAGGGCCCGCTAGTTAACCTAGATCGTGCAAGTGTCCGCTAGTTAACCTACATAGTCCAAGTGCCAGCTAGGTAACCTAGATAGTCCAATTGCCCGCTAGGGATCCTTCATAATCCAAGTGCCTGCTAGGTAACCTAGATAGTCCAAGTGCCCGCTAGGGAAGGTACATAGTCCAAGTGTCCGCTAGGTAACCTAGAGAGTTCAAGTGCCCGCTAGTTAACCTACATAGTCCAAGTGCCCGCTAGTTAACCTAGATAGTCCAAGTGCCCGCTAGTAAAGCTAGATAGTCCAAGGGCCTGCTAGTTAACCTAGATAGTCCAAGTGCCCGCTACTTAACCTAAATCGTCCAAGTGTCCGCTAGGTAACCTACATAGTCCAAGTGCCTGCTAGGTAACCTAGATAGTTCAAGTGCCTGATACCTAACCTACATAGTCCAAGTGTCCGTTCGTTAACCTAGATAGTCCAAGTGCCCATTGAGTAACCTACATAGTCCAAGTGCCCGCCTGGTAACCTGGTTAGTCCAAGTGCCCGCTAGTTAAACTACATAGTCCGAGTGCCTTCTAGGGAGCCTACATAGTCCACGTGACCGCTAGGGAACCTACATAGTCCAAGTGCCCGCTAGGTAACCTACATAGTCCAAATACCCGCAAGGAAACCTACATAGTCTAAATGTCCGCTAGGCAACCTACATAATCCAAGTGCCCACTCTGGAACATACATAGTCCAAGTGCCCGTTAGCTAACCTAGATAGTCCAAGGGCCCGCTAGTTGACCTACATAGTCCAAGTGCCAGCTAGGTAACCTAGATAGTACAAGTGCCCGCTAGGGAACCTAGATAGTCCAAGTGCCTTTTAGCTAACCTAGATAGTCCAAGTGGTGGCTGAGTAACCTACATAGTCCAAGTGCCCGTTCGTTAACCTAGATAATCCAAGTGCCCGTTAGGTAACCTAGACAGTCCAAGTGCCCGCTAGTTACCCTACATAGTCCAAGTGCCCGTTAGTTAACCTAGATACTCAAAGTGCCTGCTAGGTAACCTAGATAGTCCAAGTGCCCGCTAGTTAACCTACATAGTCCAAGTGCCAGCTAGGTAACCTAGATAGTCCAATTGCCCGCTAGGGATCCTTCATAATCCAAGTGCCTGCTAGGTAACCTAGATAGTCCAAGTGCCCGCTAGGGAAGGTACATAGTCCAAGTGTCCGCTAGGTAACCTAGAGAGTTCAAGTGCCCGCTAGTTAACCTACATAGTCCAAGTGCCCGCTAGTTAACCTAGATAGTCCAAGTGCCCGCTAGTAAAGCTAGATAGTCCAAGGGCCTGCTAGTTAACCTAGATAGTCCAAGTGCCCGCTACTTAACCTAAATCGTCCAAGTGTCCGCTAGGTAACCTACATAGTCCAAGTGCCTGCTAGGTAACCTAGATAGTTCAAGTGCCTGATACCTAACCTACATAGTCCAAGTGTCCGTTCGTTAACCTAGATAGTCCAAGTGCCCATTGAGTAACCTACATAGTCCAAGTGCCCGCCTGGTAACCTGGTTAGTCCAAGTGCCCGCTAGTTAAACTACATAGTCCGAGTGCCTTCTAGGGAGCCTACATAGTCCACGTGACCGCTAGGGAACCTACATAGTCCAAGTGCCCGCTAGGTAACCTACATAGTCCAAATACCCGCAAGGAAACCTACATAGTCTAAATGTCCGCTAGGCAACCTACATAATCCAAGTGCCCACTCTGGAACATACATAGTCCAAGTGCCCGTTAGCTAACCTAGATAGTCCAAGGGCCCGCTAGTTGACCTACATAGTCCAAGTGCCAGCTAGGTAACCTAGATAGTACAAGTGCCCGCTAGGGAACCTAGATAGTCCAAGTGCCTTTTAGCTAACCTAGATAGTCCAAGTGGTGGCTGAGTAACCTACATAGTCCAAGTGCCCGTTCGTTAACCTAGATAATCCAAGTGCCCGTTAGGTAACCTAGACAGTCCAAGTGCCCGCTAGTTACCCTACATAGTCCAAGTGCCCGTTAGTTAACCTAGATAGTCAAAGTGCCTGCTAGGTAACCTAGATAGTCCAAGTGCCCGCTAGATAACCTACATAGTCCAAGTGCCCGCTAGGTAACCTAAATAGTCCAAATGTCCGCTAGGGAAACTACATAGTCCACGTACCCGCTAATTAACCTACATAGTCCAAGTGACCATTAGCTAATCTAGATAGTCTAAGGGCCCACTAGTTAACCTACATAGTTCAAGTGCCCGCTAGGTAACTTAGATAATCCAAGTGCCCGCTAGTTAACCTACATAGTCGAAGGGCCCCTTAGTTAACCAATATAGTCTACGTGCCCGCTAGTTAACTTAGATTGTCCAAGTGTCCGCTAGTTAACCTACATAGTCCAAGTGCCCTTAGGTAACCTACATAGTCCAAGTTCCCGCTAGGTAACCTAGATAGTCAAGGGCCCGTTACCTATCCTAGATTGTCCAATTGCCCGCTGGGCAACCTACATAGTCCGAGTGCCCGTTCGTTAACATAGAAGTCCAAGTGCCCGCTAGGAAACCTAGACAGTCCAAGCGCCCGCTAGGTTACCTGCATAGCCCAAGTGCCCGCTTTTTAACCTACATAGTCCAAGTGCCTTCTAGGGAAAATACATAGTCCACGTGACCGCTAGGGAACCTATATACTCAAAGTGCCCTTTAGGGAACCTACATAGTCCAAGTGCCCGCTAGGTAACCTACATAGTCCAAGTGCCCGCTAGGTAACCTACATAGTCCAAATGCCAGCAAGGAAACCTACATAGTCTAAATGTCCGCTACCCAACCTACATAATACAAGTGCCCACTCTGGAACATACATAGTCCAAGTGCCCGTTAGCTAACCTAGATAGTCCAAGGGCCCGCTAGTTGACCTACATAGTCCAAGTGCCAGCTAGATAACCTACATAGTCCAAGTGCCCACTAGGTAACCTAAATAATCCAAATGCCCGCTCGGGAAACTACATAGTCCAAGTGCCCGTTAGTTAACCTAGATAGTCCAAGTGCCCGCTAGTAAACCTAGATAGTCCAAGGGCCTGCTATTTAACCTAGAGAGTCCAAGTGCCCGCTAGTTAACCTAAATCGTCCATGTGTGCGCTAGGTAACCTAGATAGTCCAAGTGCCTGATAGCTAACCTACATAGTCCAAGTGTCCGTTCGTTAACCTAGATAGTCCAAGTGCCCATTGGGTAACCTACATAGTCCAAGTGCCCGCTAGTTAACCTACATAGTCCAAGTGCCTTCTAGGGAGCCTACATAGTCCACGTGACCGCGAGGGAACCTACATACTCAAAGTGCCCTTTAGGGAACCTACATAGTCCAAGTGCCCGCTAGGTAACCTACATAGTCCAAATGCCCGCAAGGAAACCTACATAGTCTAAATGTCCGCTAGGCAACCTACATAATCCAAGTGCCCGCTCTGGAACATACATAGTCCAAGTGCCCGTTAGCTAACCTAGATAGTCCAAGGGCCCGCTAGTTGACCTACATAGTCCAAGTGCCAGCTAGGTAACCTAGATAGTACAAGTGCCCGCTAGGGAACCTAGATAGTCCAAGTGGTGGCTAGGTAACCTACATAGTCCAAGTGCCGTTCCTTAACCTAGATAATCCAAGTGCCCGTTAGGTAACCTGGACAGTCCAAGTGCCCGTTAGGTAACCTGGACAGTCCAAGTGCCCGCTAGTTACCCTACATAGTCCAAGTGCCCGTTAGTTAACCTAGATAGTCAAAGTGCCTGCTAGGTAACCTAGATAGTCCAAGTGCCCGCTAGATAACCTACATACTCCAAGTGCCCGCTAGGTTATCTATATAGTCCAAATGCCCGCTAGGGAACCTACATAGTCCACGTACCCGCTAATTAACCTACATAGTCCAAGTGACCATTAGCTAACCTAGATAGTCTAAGGGCCCACTAGTTAACCTACATAGTTCAAGTGCCCGCTAGGTAACTTAGATAATCCAAGTGCCCGCTAGTTAACCTACATAGTCGAAGGGCCCCTTAGTTAACCTAGATAGTCCACGTGCCCGCTAGTTAACCTAGATTGTCCACGTGTCCGCTAGTTAACCTACATAGTCCAAGTGCCCTTAGGTAACCTACATAGTCCAAGTTCCCGCTAGGTAACCTAGATAGTCAAGGGCCCGATACCTATCTTAGATCGTCCAATTGCCCGCTGGGCAACCTACATAGTCTGAGTGCCCGTTCGTTAACATAGAAGTCCAAGTGCCCGCTAGGTAACCTAGACAGTCCCAGTGCCCGCTAGGTTACCTGCATAGCCCAAGTGCCCGCTAGTTAACCTACATAGTCCAATTGCCAGTTAGCTATCCTAGGTAGTCCAAGGGCCCGCTAGTTGACCTACATAGTCCAAGTGCCCGCTAGGTAACCTAGATAATCCAAGTGCCCGCTAGGCAACCTTCATAGTCCAAGTGCCAGCTAGGTAACTTAGATAGTCCAAGTGCCCGCTCGTTAACCTAGAGAGTCCTAGTGCCCGTTAGTTAACCTAGAGAGTCCAAGTGCCCACGAGGGGACGTACTTAGTCCAAGTGCCCGTTAGCTAACCTAGATACTCCAAGGGCCCCGCTAGTTAACATTGGTCATCCAAGTGCCCGCTAGTTAACCTACGTAGTCCAAGGTCCGCTAGTTAACCTAGATAATCCAAGTGCTCGCTAGTTAACCTACATAGTACAAGGGCCCGCTAGTTGACCTAGATAGTCCAAGTGCCCGCTAGGTGGCCTAAGTAGTCCAAATGTCCGATAGGGATCCTACATAGTCCAAGTGCCCGCTAGGTAACCTATATAGTCCAAGTGCCCGTTCGTTAACCTAGATAATCCAAGTGCACGCTAGGTAACCTAGACTGTCCAAGTGCCCGCTAGGTTACCTACATTGTCCAAGTGCCCGTTCGTTAACCTAGATAGTCCAAGGACCCGCTAGGAAACCTACATAGTCAAAGACCCTGCTCGGTAACCTAGAATCCAAGTGCTCGCTAGTTAACCTACATAGTCCAAGTGCCCGCTATGTAACCTAGATATTCAAAGTGCCCGCTAGGTAACTTACATTGTCCAAGTTCCCGCTAGGTAACCTAGATACTCAAAGTGGCCGTTAACTAGCCTAGATAGTCCATGTGCCCGCTAAGCAACCTACATAGTCCAAGTGCCCGTCGTTAACCTAGAATTCCAAGTGCCCGCTAGGTAACCTAGACAGTCCAAGTACCCGCTAGGTTACCTGCACATACCAAGTGCCCGTTCGTTAACCTAGATAGTCCAAGTGCCCGTTAGTTAACCTAGATAGTCCAAGTGCCCGCAAGTAAACCTAGATAGTCCAAGGGCCTGCTAGTTAACGTAGATAGTCCAAGTGTCCGCTAGGTAACCTAGATAGTCCAAGTGCCTGATAGCTAACCTACATAGTCCAAGTGTCCGTTCGTTAACCTAGATAGTCCAAGTGCCCATTGGGTAACCTACATAGTCCAAGTGCCCGCTAGTTAACCTACATAGTCCAAGTGCCTTCTAGGGAGCCTACATAGTCCACGTGACCGCTAGGGAACCTACATAGTCCAAGTGCCCGTTAGGGAACCTACATAGTCCAAGTGCCCGCTAGGTAACCTACATAGTCCAAATGCCCGCAAGGAAACCTACATAGTCTAAATGTCCGCTAGGCAACCTACATAATCCAATTTCCCGCTGTGGAACATACATAGTCCAAGTGCCCGTTAGCTAACCAAGATAGTCCAAGGGCCCGCTAGTTGACCTACATAGTCCAAGTTCCAGCTAGGTAACCTAGATACTACAAGTGCCCGCTAGGGGACCTAGATAGTCCAATTGCCTTTTAGCTAACCTAGATAGTCCAAGTGGTGGCTGGGTAACCTACATAGTCCAAGTGCCCGTTCGTTAACCTAGATAATCCAAGTGCCCGTTAGGTAACCTAGACAGTCCAAGTGCCCGCTAGTTACCCTACATAGTCCAAGTGCCCGTTAGTTAACCTAGATAGTCAAAGTGCCTGCTAGGTAACTAGATAGTCCAATTGCCCGCTGGGCAACCTACATAGTCCGAGTGCCCGTTCGTTAACATAGTAGTCCAAGTGCCCGCTAGGTAACCTAGACAGTCCAAGTGCCCGCTAGGTTACCTGCATAGTCCAAGTGCCCTTTAGGTAACCTAGATACTCCAAATGTCCGCTAGTTAACCTACATAGTCCAATGCCAATTAGCTAACCTAGATAATCCAAGGGCCCGCTAGTTGACCTACATAGTCCAAGTGCCCGCTAGGTAACCTAGATAATCCAAGTGCCCGCTAGGTAACCTAGACAGTCCAAGTGCCCGCTAGGTTACCTGCACATACCAAGTGCCCGTTCGTTAACCTAGATAGTCCAAGTGCCCGTTAGTTAACTTAGATAGTCCAAGTGCCCGCTAGTAAACCTAGATAGTCCAAGGGCCCGCAGGTTAACATAGATCGTGCACGTGTCCGCTAGTTAACCTACATAGTCCAATTGCCCGCTAGGTAACCTACATAGTGCAGGTGTCCGCTAGGTAACCTACATAGTCCAAGTGCCCGCTAGTTAACATAGATTGTCCAAGTGCCCGCTAGGGAAGGTACATAGTCCAAGTGCCCGCTGGGTAACCTAGAGAGTGCAAATGCCCGCTAGTTAACCTACATAGTCCAAGTGCCTGCTAGGTAACCTAGATAGTCCAAGGGCCTGTTAGTTAACCTAGATAGTCCAAGTGCCCGCTAGGTAACCTACATAGTGCGAGTGTCCGCTAGTTAACCTACGTAGTCCAAGGAACCCCTAGTTAACCTAGATATTCCAAGTACCCGCTAGTTAACCTAGATCATCCAATTGTCCGCTAGTTAACCTACATAGTCCAAGTGTCCTTTAGGGAACCTAGATAGTCCAAGTGCCCGCTAAGGAACCTACATAGTCCAATTGTCCGCTCTGGAACATACATAGTTCAAGTGCCTGTTAGTTAACCTAGATAATCCAAGTGCCTGCTAGTTAACCTACATAGTCCAAGTGCCCGCTAGGCAACCTACATAATCCAAGTGCCCGCTAGGTAACCTATATAGTTCAAATGCCCGCTAGGGAACCTACATAGTCCAAGTGCCCGCTAGTTAACCTAGAGAGTCCAAGTGCCCGCTATTTAACCTACATAGTTCAAGTGTCCGCTAGGTAACCTAGACAGTCCAAGTGACCACTAGGTTACCTACATAGTCCAAGTGCCCGTTCGTTAACCTACATAGTCCAAGTGCCCGCTAGGTAACGTAGATAGCCCAAGTGCCCGCTAGGGAACGTACATATTCCAAGTGCCCGCTAGGTAACCTAGATAGTCCAAGTGCCCGCTAGTTAACCTACATAGTCCAAGTGCCTGCTAGGTAAACTACATAGTCCAAGTGCCCACTAGGTAACCTAGACAGTCCAATTGCCCGCTAGTTAAAATACACAGTCCACGTACCCGCTAGGGAACCTACATAGTCCAAGCGCCCGCTAGGGAACCTACATAATCCAAGTGCTCGCTTGGCAACCTACATAGTTCAAGTGCCTCTTAGTTAACCAAGATAGTCAAAGTGCCTGCTAGGTAACCTAGATAGTCCAATTGCCCGCTACGTAACCTACATAGTCCAAGTGCCCGTTAGGTAACCTTGATAGTCCAATTGCCCGTTAGCTAATCTAGATAGTCCAAGTGTCCGCAAGTTAACCTACATAGTCCAAGTGCCCGTTCGTTAACCTAGATAGTCCAAGTGCCCGCTAGGTAACCTAGACAGTCCAAGTGCCCGTTAGGTTACCTACATAGCCCAAGTGCACTTTCGTTTACCTAGATAGTCCAAGTGCCCGCTGGTCACCTACATAGTCCAACAGGCCGCTAGGTAACCTTGATAGTCCAAGTGCCTTCTAGTTAACCTACATAGTCCAAGTGCCCGCTAGGTAACCTAGATAGTCCACGTGCCCGCTAGTTAACCTACATAATCCAAGTGCCCGATAGAAACCTATATAGTCCAAGTGCCCTTTAGGGAACCTACATAGTCCAAGTGCCCGTTAGGGAACCAATAGTCTTAGTGCTGGCTAGGGAACCTGTATCATCCAAGTGCCCGCTAGGTAACCTACAAAGTCCAAGTGCCCGCTAGGTTATCTATATAGTCCAAATGCCCGCTAGGAAACCTACATAGTCCACGTACCCGCTAATTAACCTACATAGTCCAAGTGACCATTAGCTAACCTAGATAGTCTAAGGGCCCACTAGTTAACCTACATACTTCAAGTGCCCGCTAGGTACCTTAGATAATCCAAGTGCCCGCTAGTTAACCTACATAGTCCAAAGGCCCACTAGTTAACCTACATAGTCCAAGGGCCCGCTAGTTGACCTACATAGTCCAAGTGCCCGCTAGGTAACCTAGATTGTCCTATTGCCCGTTAGTTAACCCAGATAGTCCAAGTGCCCGCTAGGGTATGTACATAACCAAGTGCCCGCTAGGTAACCTAGATAGTTCAAGTGCCCGCTAGGTAACCTAGACAGTCCAAGTGCCCGTTAGGTTACCTACATAGCCCAAGTGCACTTTCGTTTACCTAGATAGTCCAAGTGCCCGCTGGTAACCTACATAGTCCAAGAGCCCGCTAGGTAACCTTGATAGTCCAAGTGCCTTCTAGTTAACCTACATAGTCCAAGTGCCCGCTAGGTAACGAGATAATCTCAGTGCCCGCTAGGTAACCTAGATAGTCCATGTGCCCGCTAGTTAACCTACATAGTCCAAGTGCCCGATAGAAACCTATATAGTCCAAGTGCCCTTTAGGGAACCTACATAGTCCAAGTGCCCGTTAGGGAACCAATAGTCTTCGTGCTGGCTAGGGAACCTGTATCATCCAAGTGCCCGCTAGGTAACCTAGATAGTCCCAGTGCCCGCTAGGTAACCTACAAAGTCCAAGTGCCCGCTAGGTTATCTATATAGTCCAAATGCCCGCTAGGGAACCTACATAGTCCACGTACCCGCTAATTAACCTACATAGTCCACGTGACCATTAGCTAACCTGGATAATCTAAGGGCCCACTAGTTAACCTACATAGTTCAAGTGCCCGCTAGGTAACTTAGATAATCCAAGTGCCCGCTAGTTAACCTACATAGTCCAAAGGCCCGCTAGTTAACCTACATAGTCCAAGGGCCCGCTAGTTGACCTACATAGTCCAAGTGCCCGCTAGGTAACCTAGATTGTCCTATTGCCCGTTAGTTAACCCAGATAGTCCAAGTGCCCGCTAGGGTATGTACATAACCAAGTGCCCGCTAGGTAACCTAGATAGTCCAAGTGCCCGCTAGGTAACCTAGACAGTCCAAGTGCCCGTTAGGTTACCTACATAGCCCAAGTGCACTTTCGTTTACCTAGATAGTCCAAGTGCCCGCTGGTAACCTACATAGTCCAAGATCCCGCTAGGTAACCTTGATAGACCAAGTGCCTTCTAGTTAACCTACATAGTCCAAGTGCCCGCTAGGTAACGAGATAGTCTCAGTGCCCGCTAGGTAACCTAGATAGTCCATGTGCCCGCTAGTTAACCTACATAGTCCAAGTGCCCGATAGAAACCTATATAGTCCAAGTGCCCTTTAGGGAACCTACATAGTCCAAGTGCCCGTTAGGGAACCAATAGTCTTCGTGCTGGCTAGGGAACCTGTATCATCCAAGTGCCCGCTAGGTAACCTAGATAGTCCAAGTGCCCGCTAGGTAACCTACAAAGTCCAAGTGCCCGCTAGGTTATCTATATAGTCCAAATGCCCGCTAGGGAACCTACATAGTCCACGTACCCGCTAATTAACCTACATAGTCCACGTGACCATTAGCTAACCTGGATAATCTAAGGGCCCACTAGTCAACCTACATAGTTCAAGAGCCCGCTAGGTAACTTAGATAATCCAAGTGCCCGCTAGTTAACCTACATAGTCCAAAGGCCCGCTAGTTAACCTACATAGTCCAAGGGCCCGCTAGTTGACCTACATAGTCCAAGTGCCCGCTAGGTAACCTAGATTGTCCTATTGCCCGTTAGTTAACCCAGATAGTCCAAGTGCCCGCTAGGGTATGTACATAACCAAGTGCCCGCTAGGTAACCTAGATAGTCCAAGTGCCCGCTAGGTAACCTAGACAGTCCAAGTGCCCGTTAGGTTACCTACATAGCCCAAGTGCACTTTCGTTTACCTAGATAGTCCAAGTGCCCGCTGGTAACCTACATAGTCCAAGAGCCCGCTAGGTAACCTTGATAGTCCAAGTGCCTTCTAGTTAACCTACATAGTCCAAGTGCCCGCTAGGTAACCTAGATAGTCTCAGTGCCCGCTAGGTAACCTAGATAGTCCATGTGCCCGCTAGTTAACCTACATAGTCCAAGTGCCCGATAGAAACCTATATAGTCCAAGTGCCCTTTAGGGAACCTACATAGTCCAAGTGCCCGTTAGGGAACCAATAGTCTTAGTGCTGGCTAGGGAACCTGTATCATCCAAGTGCCCGCTAGGTAACCTAGATAGTCCAAGTGCCCGCTAGGTAACCTACAAAGTCCAAGTGCCCGCTAGGTTATCTATATACTCCAAATGCCCGCTAGGGAACCTACATAGTCCACGTACCCGCTAATTAACCTACATAGTCCAAGTGACCATTAGCTAACCTAGATAGTCTAAGGGCCCACTAGTTAACCTACATAGTTCAAGTGCCCGCTAGGTAACTTAGATAATCCAAGTGCCCGCTAGTTAACCTACATAGTCCAAAGGCCAGCTAGTTAACCTACATAGTCCAAGAGCCCGCTAGTTGACCTACATAGTCCAAGTGCCCGCTAGGTAACCTAGATTGTCCTATTGCCCGTTAGTTAACCTAGATAGTCCAAGTGCCCGCTAGGTAACCCAGATAGTCCAAGTGCCCGCTAGGGTATGTACATAGACCAAGTGCCCGCTAGGTAACCTAGATAGTCCAAGTGCCCGCTAGGTTACCTGCACATACCAAGTGCCCGTTAGTTAACCTAGATAGTCCAAGTGCCCGCTAGTAAACCTAGATAGTCCAAGGGCCTGCTAGTTAACCTAGATAGTCCAAGTGCCCGCTAGTTAACCTAAATCGTCCACGTGTGCGCTAGGTAACCTAGATAGTCCAAGTGCCTGATAGCTAACCTACATAGTCCAAGTGTCCGTTCGTTAACCTAGATAGTCCAAGTGCCCATTGGGTAACCTACATAATCCAAGTGCCCGCTAGTTAACCTACATAGTCCAAGTGCCTTCTAGGGAGCCTACATTGTCCACGTGACCGCTAGGGAACCTACATAGTCCAAGTGCCCGTTAGGGAACCTATATAGTCTAAATGTCCGCTAGGCAACCTACATAATCAAAGTGCCCGCTCTGGAACATACATAGTCCAAGTGCCCATTAGCTAACCTAGATAGTCCAAGGGCCCGCTAGTTGACCTACATAGTCCAAGTGCCAGCTAGGTAACCTAGATAATACAAGTGCCCGCTAGGGAACCTAGATAGTCCAAGTGCCTTTTAGCTAACCTAGATAGTCCAAGTGGTGGCTAGGTAACCTACATAGTCCAAGTGCCCGTTCGTTAACCTAGATAATCCAAGTGCCCGTTAGGTGACCTAGACAATCCAAGTGCCCGCTAGTTACCCTACATAGTCCACGTCCATTAGTTAACCTAGATAGTCAAAGTGCCTGCTATGTAACCTAGATAGTCCAAGTGCCCGCCAGGTAACCTACATAGTCCAAGTGCCCGCTAGGTAACCTAAATAGTCCAAATGCCCGCTAGGGAAACTACATAGTACAAGTGCCCGCTAGTTAACCTAGATAGTCCAAGTGCCCCCTAGTAATCCTACATAATCCATGGGCCAGCTAGTTAACCTACAATGTGCAAGGGCCCGCTAGTTAACCTAGATCGTGCAAGTGTCCGCTAGTTAACCTACATAGTCCAAGTGCCAGATAGGTAACCTAGATAGTCCAATTGCCCGCTAGGGATCCTTCATAATCCAAGTGCCTGCTAGGTAACCTAGATAGTCCAAGTGCCCGCTACGGAAGGTACATAGTCCAAGTGTCCGCTAGGTAACCTAGAGAGTGCAAGTGCCCGCTAGTTTACCTACATAGTCCAAGTGCCCGCTAGTAAACCTAGATAGTCCAAGGGCCTGCTAGTTAACCTAGATAGTCCAAGTGCCCGCTAGTTAACCTAAATCGTCCAAGTGTCCGCTAGGTAACCTACATAGTCCAAGTGCCTTCTAGGTAACCTAGATAGTCCAAGTGCCTGATAGCTAACCTACATAGTCCAAGTGTCCGTTCGTTAACCTAGATAGTCCAAGTGCCCATTGGGTAACCTACATAGTCCAAGTGCCCGCTTGGTAACCTGGTTAGTCCAAGTGCCCGCTAGTTAACCTACATAGTCCAAGTGCCTTCTAGGGAGCCTACATAGTCCACGTGACCGCTAGGGAACCTACAGAGTCCAAATGCCCGCAAGGAAACCTACATAGTCTAAATGTCCGCTAGGCAACCTACATAATCCAAGTGCCCACTCTGGAACATACATAGTCCAAGTGCCCGTTAGCTAACCTAGATAGTCCAAGGGCCCGCTAGTTGACCTACATAGTCCAAGTGCCAGCTAGGTAACCTAGATAGTACAAGTGCCCGCTAGGGAACCTAGATAGTCCAAGTGCCTGTTAGCTAACCTAGGTAGTCCAAATGGTGGCTAGGTAACCTACATAGTCCAAGTGCCCGTTCGTTAACCTAGATAATCCAAGTGCCCGTTAGGTGACCTAGACAGTCCAAGTGCCCGCTAGTTACCCTATATAGTCCAAGTGCCCGTTAGTTAACCTAGATAGTCAAAGTGCCTGCTAGGTAACCTAGATAGTCCAAGTGCCCGCTAGATTACCTACATAGTCCAAGTGCCCACTAGGTAACCTAAATAGTCTAAATGTCCGCTAGGGAAACTACATAGTCCAAGTGTCCGCTAGTTAACCTAGATAGTCCAAGTGCCCCGTAGTAAACCTACATAATCCATGGGCCCGCTAGTTAACCTACATAGTGCAAGGGCCCGCTAGTTAACCTAGATCGTGCAAGTGTCCGCTAGTTAACCTACATAGTCCAAGTGCCCGCTAGGTAACCTACATATTGCAGGTGTCCGCTAGGTAACCTACATAGTCCAAGTGCCCGAAAGTTAACATAGATAGTCCAAGTGCCCGCTAGGGAAGGCACATAGTCCAAGTGCCCGCTAGGTAACCTAGAGAGTGCAAAGGCCCGCTAGTTAACCTACATAGTCCAAGTGCCTGCTAGGTAACCTAGATAGTCCAAGGGCCTGCTAGTTAACCTAGATAGTCCAAGTGCCCGCTAGGTAACCTAGAGAGTGCAAAGGCCCGCTAGTTAACCTACATAGTCCAAGTGCCTGCTAGGGAACCTAGATAGTCCAGGGGCCTGCTAGTTAACCTAGATAGTCCAAGTGCACGCTAGGTAACCTACAGAGTGCAAGTGTCCGCTAGTTAACCTACGTAGTCCAAGGAACCCCTAGTTAACCTAGATTGTCCAAGTACCCGCTAGTTAACCTAGATCATCAAATTGTCCGCTAGTTAACCTACATAGTCCAAGTGTCCTTTAGGGAACCTAGATAGTCCAAGTGCCCGCTAAGGAACCTACATAGTCCAATTGTCCGCTCTGGAACATACATAGTTCAAGTGCCTGTTAGTTAACCTAGATAATCCAAGTGCCCGCTAGTTAACCTACATACTCCAAGTGCCCGCTAGCCAACCTACATAATCCAAGTGCCCGCTACGTAACCTATATAGTTCAAATGCCCGCTAGGGAACCTACATAGTCCAAGTGCCCGCTAGTTAACCTAGATTGTCCAAATGCCCGCTAGTTAACCTACATAGTCCAAGTGCCCGCTAGGTAACCTACATAGTCCAAATGCCCGCAAGGAAACCTACATAGTCTAAATGTCCACTAGGCAACCTACATAATCCAAGTGCCCGCTTGGAACATACATAGTCCAAGTGCCCGTTAGCTATCCTAGATAGTCCAAGGGCCCGCTAGTTGACCTACATAGTCCAAGTGCCAGCTAGGTAACCTAGATAGTACAAGTGCCCGCTAGGGAACCTAGACAGTCCAAGTGCCTGTTAGCTAACCTAGATAGTCCAAGTGGTGGCTAGGTAACCTACAGAGTCCAAGTGCCCGTTCGTTAACCTAGATAATCCAAGTGCCCGTTAGGTGACCTAGACAGTCCAAGTGCCCGCTAGTTACCCTACATAGTCCAAGTGCCCGTTAGTTAATCTAGATAGTCAAAGTGCCTGCTAGGTAACCTAGACAGTCCAAGAGCCCGCTAGGTAACCTACATAGTCCAAGTGCCCGCTAGGCAACCTAAATTGTCCAAATGCCCGCTAGGGAAACTACATAGTCCAAGTGCCCGCTAGTTAACCTAGATAATCCAAGTGCCCCCTAGTAAACCTACATAATCCATGGGCCCGATAGTTAACCTACATAGTGCAAGGGCTCGCTGGTTAACCTAGATCGTTCAAGTGTCCGCTAGTTAACCTACATAGTCCAAGTGCCTGCCAGGTAACCTAGATAATCCAAGGGCCTGCTAGTTAACCTAGATAGTCCAAGTGCCCGCTAGGTAACCTACATAGTGCAAGTGTCCGCTAGTTAACCTACGTAGTCCAAGGAACCCCTAGTTAACCTAGATAGTCCAAGGACCCGCTAGTTAACCTAGATCATCAAATTGTCCGCTAGTTAACCTACATAGTCCAAGTGTCCTTTAGGGAACCTAGATAGTCCAAGTGCCCGCTAAGGAACCTACATAGTCCAATTGTCCGCTCTGGAACATACATAGTTCAAGTGCCTGTTAGTTAACCTAGATAATCCAAGTGCCCGCTAGTTAACCTACATAGTCCAAGTGCCCGCTAGGCAACCTACATAATCCAAGTGCCCGCTAGGTAACCTATATAGTCCAAATGCCCCCTAGGGAACCTACATAGTCTAAGTGCCCGCTAGGTAACCTAGATAGTCCACGTGCACGCTAGTTAACCTACATAGTCCAAGTGTCCGCTAGGTAACCTAGACAGTCCAAGTGACCACTAGGTTACCTACATAGTCCAAGTGCCCGTTCGTTAACCTACATAGTCCAAGTGCCCGCCAGGTAACGTAGATAGCCCAAGTGCCCGCTAGGGAACGTACATAGTCCAAGTGCCCGCTAGGTAACCTAGATAGTCCAAGTGCCCGCTAGTTAACCTACATAGTCCAAGTGCCTGCTAGGTAAACTACATAGTCCAAGTGCCCACTAGGTAACCTAGACAGTCCAATTGCCCGCTAGTTAAACTAGACAGTCCAAGTACCCGCTAGGGAACCTATATAGTCCAAGCGCCCGCTAGGGAACCTACATAGTCCAAGTGCTCGCTTGGCTACCTACATAGTTCAAGTGCCCCTTAGTTAACCAAGATAGTCAAAGTGCCTGCTAGGTAAGCTAGATAGTCCAATTGCCCGCTAGGTAACCTACATAGTCCAAGTGCCCGTTAGGTAACTTTGATAGTCCAATTGCCCGTTAGCTAATCTAGATAGTCCAAGTGTCCGCTAGTTAACCTACATAGTCCAAGTGCCCGATCGTTAACCTAGATAGTCCAAGTGCCCGCTAGGTAACCTAGACAGTCCAAGTGCCCGTTAGGTTACCTACATAGCCCAAGTGCACTTTCGTTTACCTAGATAGTCCAAGTGTCCGCTGGTAACCTACATAGTCCAGGAGCCCGCTAGGTAACCTTGATAGTCCAAGTGCCTTCTAGTTAACCTACATAGTCCAAGTGCCCGCTAGGTAACCTAGATAGTCTCAGTGCCCGCTAGTTAACCTAGATTGTCCAAGTGTCCGCTAGTTAACCTACATAGTCCAAGTGCCCTTAGGTAACCTACATAGTCCAAGTTCCCGCTAGGTAACCTAGATATTCAAGGGCCCGTTACCTATCCTAGATTGTCCAATTGTCCGCTGGGCAACCTACATAGTCCGAGTGCCCGTTCGTTAACATAGAAGTCCAAGTGCCCGCTAGGTAACCTAGACAGTCCAAGTGCCCGCTAGGTTACCTGCATAGTCCAAGTGCCCTTTAGGTAACCTATATAGTCCAAGTGTCCGCTAGTTAACCTACATAGTCCAAGTGCCAGTTAGCTAACCTAGATAGTCCAAGGGCCCGCTAGTTGACCTTCATAGTCCAAGGGCCCGCTAGTTAACCTAGATAGTCCAAGTGCCCGTTAGGTGGCCTAAGTAGTTCAAATGTCCGATAGGGATCCTACATAGTATAGTCCAAGTGCCCGCTAGGTAACCTATATAGTCCAAGTACCCGTTCGTTAACCTAGATAGTGCAAGTGCACGCTAGGTAACCTAGACTGTCCAAATGCCCGCTAGGTTACCTACATAGTCCAAGTGCCCGTTCGTTAACCTAGATAGTCCAAGTACCCGCTAGGAAACCTACATAGTCAAAGGGCCCGCTAGGTAACCTAGAGTCCAAGTGCTCGCTAGTTAACCTACATAGTCCAAGTGCCCGCTATGTAACTTACATTGTCCAAGTTCCCGCTAGGTAACCTAGATACTCAAAGTGCCCGTTACCTAACCTAGATAGTCCAAGTTCCCGCTAAGCAACCTACATAGTCCAAGTGCCCCTCGTTAACCTAGAAGTCCAAGTGCCCGCTAGGGAACCTAGACAGTCCAAGTGCCCGCTAGGTTACCTGCACATACCAAGTGCCCGTTAGTTAACCTAGATAGTCCAAGTGCCCACTAGGTACCCTAGATAGTCCAAGTGCCCGCTAGGTAACCTAGATAGTCCAAGTGCCCGCTAGGTAACCTAGATAGTCCAAGGGCCCGCTAGTTAACCTACATAGTCCAAGGGCTCACTTGTTAACTTTGATAGTCCAAGTGCCCGCTAGTTAACCTAGATCGTCCAAATGCCTGCTAGTTAACATAGATTGTCCATGTGCCCGCTAGTTAACCTACATAGTCCAAGGGCCCACAAGTTAACCTAGATAGTCCAAGTGTCCTCTAGTTAACCTACATAGTCCAAGTGCCCGCTAGTTAACCTAGATCATCCAAATGCCTGCTAGTTAACCTAGATTGTCCAAGTGCCCGCTAGTTAACCTACATAGTCCAAGGGCCCACAAGTTAACCTAGATAGTCCAAGTGTCCTCTAGTTAACCTACATAGTCCAAGTGCCCGCTAGTTAACCTATATACCAAGTGCCCGCTACGTAACCTAGATAGTCCAAGTAAATTACCCGGGGTCCAAATTCCCATGGTGCCTCCTACAACGGGTAGAATGTTCAGGGATGTTTCAGGGCTGGGAGATTAATAACCCCTAAGTCCAGGATACCTTAGGGCAGGGGTCCTGAAACTGTTTACCCAGGGGGCCAGTTCACTATCCCTCAGGCCTTTTGAAGGAAAGACTATAGTTTAAAAAAACAAATATTACGAACAAATTCATGTACACACTGCACATATTGATTTGAAGTTAAAAAAAAAATAAATGGGGCACATACACCCGGCAGAAAGGATCAACGTCCTCGGCTGTCTGCATGTGGCCCACAGGTTGTAGTTTGAGGACCCCTGCTCTCGGCATTCACCAAGAGGATGTGGTTTCAACCCAAAAGCTTGGAGACTCTACAATTTGTTTAAAAGTGATGGGGCAGAAGGAGTCCCTGATTGACCCACGCAAGACTAGTTTTCCCATCCCCTATTACTAAGAGTTCATAGTTATGGTTATGGGCAACCAGGACATCCCGATCTGATCCCTTTAATTCAAGTGTGGGCTAACATTGTCAATTAGAATCCTGCAAATATAAAAGACTTACTCCCTCCCTCAAAGAAAGGGTCCTTGTTTCCAAGGTTTCAGGAAACATGGCAGGACTGGAAAAACACACGGTCCAAGTACCCAAAACCAAATAGGGCGAGGCCATCTCTCCCCGTCCCCCACCCTGACACCCTCCCAATCCCTTCCCCTCCCCTCCTCTCCCGATCTCTCTTCCCTAATCCGCTTTATCCCATTTTGCAGGAGAACTCTGGGAGTGGGAGAGCTCGCTTCAGACCCTTTAGTTCCACCCCCGCCCTATAAGGTTTCTAGGGGACACAAATAGAAAACTTCTAACAGGCCCTTATTGAGTCATGCCCTCCCTCACCGGCACCCCACCCCATCCCTCGCCCTACCAGCAGCCCCCCCCCACACACTAGTCCTGGTATGTCTTCCATACTCATCAGCCCACCTGGAATGATTGCCAGCAACTTCTCCAGGTGCTGTTCACAACGGAGGAAGGGTAGCCCTTCCAGACTGAGGACCAGTAAGCGGTCAGTGAACCTGATGGTCAGCGAGCGGGCACTACCCACTTAAGAGAAACTCTTTTGGCCACTACAAGAACAATGTGGGATCTCAATTCCTAGCAAGGCCCAGAGGGCTTTACCAGGTATCACCCGTTGCTCTTACATGACCCTCTGTGGAAGAGTTAGGAAACATATGAATTTATCTAAGGACAGTGAGAATTTTCAGGCTCTTATAAGAGAATGTCCGCCTGCCTTTTTAGAGTGGCTGATGTAAGCCTACGGGCTTTATACCCCTAACTGCCCAGAGGCCCCGAAACAGGAGGGCAATAAGTATTGCCTTTATGACTCAGTCAGTCTGCCTAAGACATGAAAAAGCAGTGGGAAGGGTTTGAACGGAAAAATCTTAGTGATTTGGTAAAAGTAGCTCATTGAGTGTATAACAACAGAGATGACCCTAGCACGACAGAGACAAAGAAGCTAGCTAAAATACTAGTAATTGCCATGAGAGACCCCAGAGACGCAGGAAATGGAGAGCATGGCCCACTCACGGATAGACTAACCTGTGGGCACCGACAAGCCATGGGGAAGGATCAATGTGCCTACTGCAGGAAAGAAGGACACTGGAAAAATCAGTGCCTTGAAAACCCCAGGAGAGGTGCACAACCCTCCACTAGAGTGGACGGGCCTCATCTGCACCTAGAAAGACCCAAGCAAGAGACAATAATGCTTGAAGAAGCTGAGTGAAGGGGGTCAGGGCTCTGTTTAACGTCACCACCAAAAGCCCAGGCTAACTCTCCATGTAGGGGGCCAGCCAGTAAATTTCTTGGTGGACACAGGGGCCACCTTCTCAGGTTCAGAAAGGAATACGGACACATTGTCAAAAAGAAAGATGTGAATTACTGTGAGCCTATGATTCCTTCCACAGATAACTCACACCAGAAGGTTTGCATGGAGGTTAGGTGGGCTTCTCAAGACAACAAGATAACAAATATCTATCTGCCCTTTGTCCCAATTAGCCACCTGGTTATGATGGCACTGGCTCCTAGCTCAGCTGCTGAGCCATTGAAGCAGTTATACCAGGAGAAGACTAGGTAGACGGTGGACATCAACGGAAGGACCAAATCTCCACAGTGGGCTTCCTGTTTCAATATGGAGCCACGTATGTCACCTGCAGGACACCATCTCTATCCCGAGCTAAAAATTGCCACCCCAGGTCTAGAATGCAGCGCGCAGGTACACACTATATGAAACAGTCTCTGATTAACCCCTCTCGATAACTTGCTGACATGGGAGTTGGATAATCCAGTTCATTTACTTTCCAGATGAGAAAACTCACTCAAAAACACACAGGAGTTGACCCAGAGACACACACCTGGTTAACAACAAAGTCATATTCACAACCAGCATCTGGACTTAGAGCACGGTGCCCCAAAGTACTATGCCCATCGAGCAGTCAATATCTCCTGGACTCTCAAAAGATCTGAGCTGACACCCACCCACCCCCACATGCTTGCAGCCCCCGAAGATTGTATTTCACAGGATGGCACCGGATCTGCAGCTCGCGGAGAGGGACATATCTGATCAGAGAACACAGGGCAGAACAAGGGGGAGGAGGGGAAAATGGAGCACATCCTGGCCCAATATACCTTGAGGATGATGCTCCCAATCAGAGACGCCAGCTCACAGAGAGAACCACATGGGCAGCCCCACGATGAGAAACGTCCCTCAAAGACCCATAGCCCTAGAGGGGACAACACTGGAGACACAGTGTGGGAACTGCGCCCGAACTGATCCTGCCACATCGAGGCATGATACTAAGAGAGTGCAGCGGAAGAGAAAGAAAACGGAGCATCAAAGTCCCCGGGGAATGGCAAAGGTGGACTTTGTGGTCAGGGATCGGTTCCCCAACAGACTGTACTGGAAAATACTCCTAAAGTTCACCACACAGTCCTTGTACTTTTCTTTCTGGTTAGTGTTGTTTTCTTTTAGTGTCATTGGATTTTGGTTGGGTTTTGTTTTCATTTTTGTTTGTTTTTCTTTTTGCTGCTTGGTTTAGCTCAGTCTCGTTTTGTGCATGTTATTACCTTTACAGTGTCTGTCTAATTAAGAAAGGCTGGATGAATTATCTGGAGGAGTAAACATGTGACCAGCCCTTTCCATTGGGCATGGGAGTGTGCACGGTGGGGGGAAAGGAAGTGGTGTAAGGAAACCCAGAGAGAAGGGAACAAAAAGTGATGGAAATCGGTGGTGAGAGGTATGTAGGAGGCCTGGTAGGGGGTGATCAAGGGTAATATAACCAAGAGTAATTACTGAAACCCAAAGGAAGACTTAGCATGGCAGTGGGCACAAGAGGAAAATCAAAGGGTATAGAAGAGTGATCTGGGAAGCAAGGGCCAGTTATAGATGTCTAAATAAAGGCATGTACATATATTTACAAAGGGGCATGGGGAAATAGATCTATGTCCATATGTTTATAGATTTAGTATTAAGGTAGCAAATACACTTTGTGCCTCCGCTCAAGGACTCCCTCATTGCAAGAACATTGTTCTATTAAATTGGCATTAATTGATGCTCACCTTCCCTACACGATCACTGACCACAAAGAGGCTGCATAAGCAAGTGTGGTGAAGAAAGCCGATGGTGTCCAGCTACCTAAAGATATAGCGTGTGGGGTCTTAAAGGCTTGAAGGTACAGAAGCAGCCATCTAGCTCAGAACTAACAGAGCCCACATGGAGGGAGCATACCAGCCTGTGTGATCACAAAATTTCAAAGGGATAAGGCAACAGGCATCATGAGAACAAAAAAATCTTATCATGGAGAATGAGAGGGGACTGCCGGGTATAGACCCAAAACCTATTTGCAGTGCACTGGACATCCCCTTACAGAAGGAGCTCAGAGAGGAGATTAAACAATACAGGGTATGAGACAGCAAAGTTGAAACACAACTTTCCTCTAGGTCTTAATGCTTCCTCTTGCCCCACTATCATGATCCCAGTTCTACCATACTAATCTGGCCAAACTAGAGAAGGTATTCTACTACAGATAGGAATTTCAAACACGGGGAATCCAGAGTGGATGGGCTCTTTAGGACCAGTGTTTTGAGTGGAGATACTAGGAGGGTGGAGGAAGGGCAGGATGGAAAGTGGGAACCGATTACAAGGATCTTCATTGACCTCAAAAGAAAGTTGGGTGAAGAAATGACAAAAGAATTAGTACATTTTCAAGGATTGATGAGGGATGGGTGGTGGGCTTTGAGGGGGAAAAAATGAGAAGCTGAGGCCAGGGGCTTGGGTGGAGAATGGAGATTTTGAGAATAAGGAGGGCAATTAATGTACAGATATGCTTCAAACAGCTGATGTATATATGGATTGTGGTTAGTGTTGTAGGAGCGACTAATAAAAAGATCATAAAAGAAACAAAAATAATCTGGCCAAAGGGTTAATGCAAGCATGATCTCAGGCTGGATTAGACCAGTCAAAACAGCTACTAGAGTCGCCTCACCCTGTGTCTATTCCTGAGTCAGGCATGAAACTTAGGGACCACAGCCCCAGCAGCTGTCCAGTGAGGGAGGTGGGTCTCTGAGGCAATTCCACAGGGGGAATGGTCCTCTGTATTGCAGGGCCCAACCTCCTTTGTAAGCGTGCTGTCTGGGGCACGGCTTTCATGGAGTCCACACCATGGGAGCTCTACTACTCATGGGGGATTGGTAGGAAGCCTCTGCTCATGCGCACACACCACCAACTAGCTGGAGGATTTCCGTGAACAAAGCCTGAGGCAGACAAGAAGCCCACTAACTGATGCTGTAAGAGATACAATCAACATCCAGAAACCTGCAAGTGGGAGTAAGAGGCAGCATACCTTGGTCCCAGCCCCTCCCACTCTAATCTACAAGGAGTGACATTGCAAAGCAGAGGGTTTTCATAAAGCACTGCCAGGACTGTGAAATGAGCAGCCTCATTTGTGGACATGGATACTCTGTGATCCAGACGCACTACCTCCTCCCTTCCAGTCAGCTGAGACAAAAACCCTTGCAAGCAGAAAGCCATGCATCTGAACAGTATCCACCAGCCACTCATGTGCAGCCCCGCTGCCTCCAAAGAGCCTTCCTGAGTTAGAGAGAAATCACGCAGAAGCCTGGTCAGTCACTCACGTGAGTTTTATGAGCGTTAGGGAGGTGTGGTGGGGAAGCCTGGCGGACCCCAGTGGATGAATTTAATTTACATGGCCTAGGTTGGTCAATCCAGGTACAGGACCCACCCAGGTGTACCTCCCCTTCATGGCCAGAACCTGGATCTCTGAGCATGCACCGGGTGCCTCTCCTAACTGGGCTCTTATCCTGGCCCTATGGGCATGCATAACGGATGCCCCAGTCCCTAGCATAGCTACCTAACATTTGCCCCCCTGAAGAGATATGGACCCAAATCTTTGGGGTACTGGCCGATGATATCTCTAGCTACTTCTTGCTGGCAAAAGGGGCAAATTGGGGCTTTGGGTCCATACCCTTCCTACACTGCTGGGAGGGGTTGTCCATTGAGGGCAACTTTATCCAGGATGGATAAGGTTGAGGTGGTTCAGGAGATGGTAGTCGTGGAGCTGGCACACTTGGTTCAGAAGCTTTAGTCACCCGATAACTTCTGGGAAAAACAAACTGTCAAAAAGGTGAACATTTTGAATGCGACAAGGCTAAGCTTGTGAGGTGGCAGTGGCCTTGAAATTAGGTGAGTGTCACAGGAAACAAAAAAAATCTTAGGATTACCAGACATGTGTGTTTGTTCATTGGAAATACAGGAAGAGGGATAAAAGCATTCACACTTTCCCCTAGGAGGGCACAGGTTTGGGCACTACTAGGTGCAGTGGGATCACTGACACATTTATGATGTTAACATATTGGACCCGCTGATAAGACCCATCCTTCTTTTTTCCCTATAACCCATCACGTTTAATTTAGGGAAAAAATTATTTCCTTATTGTTGTGGACTTTCATAGTTATAAATATATATATATATGAATATATACATTTTTAAATGTTATGAAAACATCATTCTCCGCGTTATAGAGTTAAATGTAAATAATGGGCTAGTACAGGAGGAGTCAAAAGTGACCAAATAGAGTAACTGCCTAAGTCATTTTGAATTTTCTTGGGTTCAATTGGAGTAAAGGCTTGTAAATTACCCGGGGTCCAAATTCCCATGGTGCCTCCTACAATGGGTAGAATGTTCAGGGATGTTTCAGGGCTGGGAGATTAGTAACCTCTAAGTCCAGGATACCTTAGGGCAGCGGTCCTGAAACTGTTTACCCAAAGGGCCAGTTCAATGTCCCTCAGGCCATTGGAGGGACAGACTAGAGTTTAAAAAAAACAAAAATTACGAACAAATTCATGTGCACACTGCACATCTTGATTTGAAGTTCAAAAAAAATTAATGGGGCACATACAAACGTCAGAAAGGATCAATGTCCTCGGCTCTCTGCATGTGGCCCACAGGTTGTAGTTTGAGGACTCCAGCTCTAGGCGTTCACCAAGAGGATGTTGTTTCAACCCAAAAGCTTGTAGACTCTACAATTTGTTTAAAAGTGATGGGGCAGAAGGAGTCCCTGATTGACCCACACAAGACTAATTTTCCCATCCCCTATTACTAAGAGTTCATAGTTATGGTTAAGGGGAACCAGGACATCACGATCTGATCCCTTTAATTCAAGTGTGGGCTGACTTTGCCACTAAGAAGCCTGCAAATATAAAAGACTTACTCCCTCCCTCAAAGAAAGGGTCCTTGTTTCCAAGGTTTCAGGAAACATGGCACCGGAAAAAGAAACGGTCCAAGTTCCCAAAACCACATAGGTGGAGGCCCTCCCTCACTTTCCCCCTCCCCAACCCCCTCCCCTTCCCCCTCCTTTCCGCTCCCCTCCCCTCCCGATCTCTCTCCCCTAATCGGCTTTATCCCATTTTGCAGGAGAACTCTGGGAGTGGGAGAGCTGGCTTCAGACCCTTTGGTTCCATCCCCGCCCTATAAGGTTTCTAGGGGCCAGAAATAGAAAACTTCTAACAGGCCGTTATTGAGTCTCTCCCTCCCACACCGGCCCCCCAACCTCACCCACACCCCTAACCAGCAGCCCCCCACACACACTAGTACTGGTATTTCTTCCATACTCATTAGCCCACCTTGAATGATTGCCAGCAACTTCTCCAGGTGCTGTTCACAACGGAGGAAGGGTAGCCCTTCCAAACAGAGGCCCAGTAAGCAGTCAGTGAACCTGATGGTCAGCGAGCGGGCACTACCCACTTGAGAGAAACTCTTTTGGCCACTACACGGAGAATGTGGGATCTCAATTCCTAGCAAGGCCATGAGCGCTTTACCAGGTATCACCCGTTGCTGTTACATGACACTCTGCGGAAGAGCTAGGAAACCTATGAATTTATCTAAGGTCAGTGAGAATTTTCAGGTTCCTATAAGAGAATGTCCGCCTGCCTTTCTAGAGTGGCTGATGTAAGCCTACGGGCTTTATACCCCTAACGGCCCGGAGGCACTGAGAACAGGAGGGCAATAAGTATTGCCTTTATTACTCAGTCAGTCTGCCTCAGACATGACAACGAAGTGGGAAGGTTTTGAAAGGAAAATCTTAGCGATTTGGTACAAGTGGCTCATTGAGTGTATAACAACAGAGATGACCCTAGCACGACAGAGACAAAGAAGCTAGCTAAAATAATCGTAATTGCCATGAGATACCCCAGAGACTCAGGAAAAGGAGAGCATGGCTCACTCACGGAGAGACTAACCTGTGGGCACCGCCAAGCCATGGGGAAGGACCAATGTGCCTACTGCAGGAAAGAAGGACACTGGAAAAATCAGTGCCTTGAAAACCCCAGGAGAGGTGCACGACCCTCCACTAGAGTGGATGGGCCTCATCTGCACGTAGAAAGACCCAAGCAAGAGACAATAATGCTTGAAGAAGCTCAATGAAGGGGTCAGGGCTCTGTTTCGCTTCGCCGCCAAAAGCCCAGGCTAACTCTCCTAGTAGGAGGCCAGGCAGTAAATTTCTTGGTGGACACAGGGGCCACCTTCTCAGGTTCAGAAAGGAATATGGGCACATTTTCAAGAAGAAAGATGTGAATTACTGTGAGCCCATGATTCCTTCCACAGATAACTCACACCAGAAGGTTTGCATGGAGGGTAGGTGGGTTTCCCAAGACAACAAGGTAACAAATATCTATCAGCCCTTTGGCCCAGTTAGCCACCTGGTTATGATATCACTGGCTTCTGGCTCAGCTGCTGAGCCAGTGAAGCAGTTATAGCAGGAGAAGACTAGGTGGCCGGTGGCCATCAACGGAAGGACCAAATCTCCACAGTGGGCTTCCTGTTTCAATATGGAGCCACGTATGTTACCTGCTGGACACCATCTCTATCCTGAGCTCATAATTGCCATCCCAGGTCTAGAATGCGGCGCGCAGGTACACACTATATGAAACAGTCTCTGATTAACTCCTCTGGATAACTTGCTGACATGGGAGTCTGGATAATCCTGTACATTTACTTTGCAGATTAGAAAACTCACTCAAAAACACACGGGAGTTCACCCAGAGACACACAACTGGTTAACAACAAAGTCATATTCAAACCAGCGTCTGGACCAAGAGCACGGTGCCCCACAGAACTGTGCCCATCGAGCAGTCAATATCTCCTGGACTCTCAAAAGATCTGAGCTGACACCCACCCCCCCCCACATCCTTACAGCCCCAAAAGATTGTATTTCACAGGATGGCACCGGATCTGCAGCTCGCGGAGAGGGACATATCTGATCAGAGAACACAGGGCAGAACAAGGGGGAGGAGGGAAGAATGGAGCACACCCTGGCCCAATACACCTTGAGGATGATGTTCCCAATCAGAGAAGCCAATCCACAGAGAAGACCACATGGGCAGCCCCACGATGAGAAACGTCCCTCAAAGACCCATAGCCTTAGAGGGGACAACACTGGACACACAGTGTGGGAACTGCGCCCGAACTGATCCTGCCACTTCGAGGCATGATACTAAGAGAGTCAGCGGAAGAGAAAGAAAACGGAGCATCAAAGTCCCCAGGGAATGCCAAAGGTGGACTTTGTGGTCAGGGTTCGGTGCCCCCACAGACTGGACTGGAAAACACTCCTAAAGTTCACCACACAGTCCTTGTACTTTTCTTTCTGGTTAGTGTTGTTTTCTTTTAGTGTCATTGGATTTGGGTTTGGTTTTGTTTTCATTTTTGTTTGTTTTTCTTTTTGCTGCTTGGTTTAGCTCAGTCTTGTTTTGTGCATGTTATTACCTTTACAGGTCTGTCTAATTAAGAGAGGCTGGATGAAGAATCTGGAGGAGTAAACATGTGACGGCCCTTTCCATTGGGCATGGGAGTGAGGAGGGTGGGGGGAAAGGAAGTGGTGTAAAGAAACCCAGAGACAAGGGTACAACAAGTGATGGAAAATGGTAGTGAGGGGGATGTAGGAGGCCTGGTAGGGCGTGATCAAAGGTAATGTAACCAAGAGGAATTACTGAAACCCAAAGGAAGACTGAGCATATCAGTGGGCACAAGAGGAAAATCAAAGGGTATAGAAGAGTGAGCTGGGAAGCAAGGGCCAGTTATAGACGTCTAAAAAAAGGCATGTACATATGTACATATATTTACAAAGGGGCATGGGGAAATAGATCTATGTCCATATGTTTATAGATTTAGTATTGAGGTAGCAGATGGACATAGGGCCTCCGCTCAAGGAATCCCTCATTGCAAGAACACTGTTTTATAAAATTGGCATTCTAAGATGCTCACCTTTCCTACACAATCACTGACCACAAAGCGGCTGCATAAGCAAATGTGGTGAAGAAATCCGATGGTGTCCAGCTACCTAAAGATATAGCGTGTGGGGTCTTAAAGGCTTGAGGGTAAAGAAACAGCCATCTGGCTCTGAAGCAACAGAGCCCACATGGAGAAAGCATACCAGCCTGTGTGATCACAAAGTTTTAAAGGGATAAGGCAACAGGCATCATGAGAACAAAAAAATCTTATCATGGAGAATGAGAGGGGACTGCCGGGTATAGACCCAAAACCTATTTGCAGTGCACTGGACATCCCCTTAGAGAAGGAACTCAGAGTGGAGATTAAAGAATACAGGGTATGAGACAGCAAAGATGAAACACAACTTTCCTCTAGTTCTTAATGCTTCCTCTTGCCCCACTATCATGATCCCAGTTCTACCATACTAATCTGGCCAAACTAGAGAAGGTATTCTAGTACCGATAGGAATTTCAAACACGGGGCATCCAGAGTGGATGGGCCCTTTACCAGTGTTATGAGTGGAGATACTGGGAGGGTGGAGGAAGGGCAGGATGGAAAGTGGGAACCGATTACAAGGATCTTCATTGACCTCAAAAGAAAGGTGGGTGAAGATATGACAAAAGAATTAGTACATTTCCAAGGATTGATGAGGGATGGGTGGCGGGCATTGAGGGGGGAAAAATGAGGAGCTGAGGCCAGGGGCTTGGGTGGAGAGTGGATATTTTGTGAATAAGGAGGGCAATTAATGTACAGATGTGCTTCAAACAGATGATGTATTTATGGATTGCGGTTAGTGTTGTAGGAGCCACTAATGAAAAGATCATAAAAGAAACAAAAATAATCTTGGCAGAGGGCTCATGCAAGGATGATCTCAGGCTGGATGAGACCAGTCAAAACAGCTACTGGAGTGGCCTCACCCTGTGTCTATTACTGAGTCAGCCATGATGCTTAGGACCCACAGCCCCAGCAGCTGGCCAGAGAGGGAGGTGGATCTCTGAGGCCATTCCACAGGGGGAATGGTCTTCTGTCCTGCAGGGCCCACCCTCCTTTGTTCGCGTGCTGCCTGGGGCAAGGCTTTCATGGAGTCCACACCATGGGAGCTCTACTACTCATGGGGGATTGGCAGGAAGGCTCTGCTCATGTGCATACACCACCACTTAGCTGGAGGATCTCCGTGAACAAAGCCTGAGGCAGACAACAAGCCCACTAACTGATGCTGTAAGAGATACAATCAGCATCCAGAAACCTGCAACTGGGAGCAAGAGGCAGCATACCTTGGTCCCAGCCCCTCCCACTCTAATCTACAAGGAGTGACATTGCAAAGCAGAGGGTTTTCATAAAGCACTTCCAGGACAGTGGAATGAGCAGCCTCGTTTGTGGACATGGATACTCTGTGATCCAGACGTACTACCTCCTCCCTTCCAGTCAGCTGAGACAAAAACCCTTGCAAGCAGAAAGCCATGCATCTGAACAGTATCCACCAGCCACTCTTGTGCAGCCCAGCTGCCTCCAAAGAGCCTTCCTGAGTGTGAGAGAAATCATGCAGAAGCCTGGTCTGCACTCAAGAGAGTTTTATGAGCGTTAGGGAGGCGTGGTGGGCAAGTCTGGCCGACCCCAGTGGCTGAATTGAATTTACATGGCCTAGATTGGTCAATCCAGGTACAGGAACCACCCAGGTGACCTCCCCTTCATGGCCAGAAATCTGGACCTCTGAGCATGCACAGGGTGCCTCTCCTAACTGGGCTCTTATCTTGGCCCTATGGGCATGCATAACGGATGCCCCAGTCCCTAGCATAGCTACCTAACATTTGCCCCCCTGAAGAGATATGGACCCAAATCTTTGGGGTACTGGGCGACGACATCTCTAGCTACTTCCTGCTGGCAAAAGGGGCGAAGTGGGGCTTTGGGTCCATACCCTTCCTACACTGCTGGGAGGGGTTGTCCATTGAGGGCAACTTTATCCAGGATGGATAAGGTTGAGGTGGTCCAGGAGATGGTAGTCGTGGACCTGGCACACTTGGTTCAGAAGCTTTAATCACCCGATAACTTCTGAGAAAAACAAACGGTCTAAAAGGTGAACAGTTTGACTACGACAAGGCTAAGCTTGTGAGGTGGCAGTGGCCTTGAAATTAGGTGAGTGTCACAGGAAACAAAAAAAATCTTAGGATTACCAGACATGTGTGTTTGTTCATTGGAAGTACAGGAAGAGGAATAAAAGCATTCACACTTTCCCCTAGGAGGGCACAGGTTTGGGCACTACTAGGTGCAGTCGGATCACTGATTCATTTATGATGCTATGGTCTTGGACACGCTGATCAGACCCATCCTTCTTTTTAACCCTATAACGCTTCAATTTTAATTTTGGGAAAAAATTTTTTTTGTTGTGGACTTTCATAGTTATAAATATATATATATATGTATTAATATATACATTTTTTAATGTTATGAAAACATCATGCTTCGCGTTATAGAGTTAAATGGAAATAATGGGCTAGTGCAGGACGAGTCAAAAGTGACCAAAATAGAGTAACTGCCTAAGTCATTTTGAATTTTCTTGGGTTCAATTGGAGTAAAGGCTTGTAAATTACCCGGGGTCCAAATTCCCATGGTGCCTCCTACAACGGGTAGAATGTTCAGGGATGTTTCAGGGCTGGGAGATTAATAACCCCTAAGTCCAGGATACCTTAGGGCAGGGGTCCTGAAACTGTTTACCCAGGGGGCCAGTTCACTATCCCTCAGGCCTTTTGAAGGAAAGACTATAGTTTAAAAAAACAAATATTACAAACAAATTCATGTGCACACTGCACATATTGATTTGAAGTTCAAAAAAAAAAATAAATGGGGCACATACACCCGGCAGAAAGGATCAACGTCCTCGGCTGTCTGCATGTGGACCACAGGTTGTAGTTTGAGGACCCCTGCTCTCGGCATTCACCAAGAGGATGTGGTTTCAACCCAAAAGCTTGGAGACTCTACAATTTGTTTAAAAGTGATGGGGCAGAAGGAGTCCCTGATTGACCCACGCAAGACTAGTTTTCCCTTCCCCTATTACTAAGAGTTCATAGTTATGGTTAAAGGGAACCAGGATATCCCGATCTGATCCCGTTACTTCAAGTGTGGGCTGACATTGCCACTAAGAAGCCTGCAAATATAAAAGACTTACTCCCTCCCGCAAAGAAAGGGCCCTTGTTTCCAAGGTTTCAGGAAACATGGAAGGACCGGAAAAACAAACGGTCCAAGTTCCCAAAACCACATAGGTGGAGGCCATCCCTCCCCATCACCCTCCCCCACCCCTCCCCTCCCCTCCCCCACCCCTCCCCTCCCCATCACCCTCCTCCCCTCCCCTCCCCTCCCCAACCCCTCCCCTCCCCAACCCCTCCCCTCTCCCCTCCCCAACCCCTCCCCTCCCCTCCCCTCCCCCACCTCTCCCCTCACGATCTCTCTCCCCTAATCGGCTTTATCCCATTTTGCAGGAGAACTCTGAGAGTGGGAGAGCTGGCTTCAAACCCTTTCTTTCAACCCCCGCCCTATAAGGTTTCTAGGGTCCAGAAATTGAAAACTTCTAACAGGCCCTTATTGAGTCACTCCCTCCCCCACCGGCCCCACAACCTCACTCCCACCCCTAACAAGCAGCCCCCCACACACACTAGTACTGGTATGACTTCCATACTCATCAGCCCACCTGGAATGCTTGCCAACAACTTTTCCAGGTGCTGTTCACAACGGAGGAGGGTAGCCCTTCCAGACAGAGGCCCAGTAAGCAGTCAGTGAACCTGATGGTCAGCGAGCGGGCACTCCCCACTTGAGAGAAACTCTTTTGGCCACTACACCAACAATGTGGGATCTCAATTCCTAGCAAGGCCCAGAGGGCTTTACCAGGTATCACCCATTGCTCTTACATGACCCTCTGCGGAAGAGCTAGGAAACCTATGAATTTATCTAAGGTCAGTGAGAATTTTCAGGCTAAGAGAATGTCTGCCTTCCTTTCTAGAGTGGCTGATGGAAGCCTACAGGCTTTATACCCCTAACAGCCCGGAGGCCCCGAGAACAGGAGGGCAATAAATATTGCCTTTATGACTCAGTCAGTCTGCCTCAGACATGAAAAAGAAGTGGGAAGGGTTTCAAGGGAAAAATCTTAGTGATTTGATACAAGTGGTTCATTGAGTATATAACAACCGAGATGACCCTAGCACGACAGAGACAAAGAAACTAGCTAAAATACTAGGAATTGCCATGAGAGACCCCAGAGACTCAGGAAAAGGAGAGCATGGCCCACTCACGGAGAGACTAACCTCTGGGCACCTCCAAGCCATGGGGAAGGATCAATGTGCCTACTGCAGGAAAGAAGGACACTGGAAAAATCAGTGCCTTGAAAACCCCAGGAGAGGTCCACGACCCTCCACAAGAGTGGACGGGCCTCATCTGCAACAAGAAAGACTCAAGCAAGAGACAATAAGGCTTGAAGAGCTGAATGAAGGGGTCAGGGCTCTGTTTCACTTCGCCGCCAAAACCCAGGCTAACACTCCATGTAGGAGGCCAGGAAGTAAATTTCTTGGTGGACATAGGAGCCACCTTCTCAGGTTCAGAAAGGAATACGGGCACATTTTCAAAAAGAAAGATGTGTATTACTGTGAGCCTATGATTCCTTCCACAGATAACTCACACCAGAAGGTTTGCATGGAGGTTAGGTGGGCTTCCCAAGACAACAAGATAACAAATATCTATCTGCCCTTTCTCCCAGTTAGCCACCTGGTTATGATGGCACTGGCTCCTGGCTCAGCTGCTGAGCCAGTGAAGCAGTTATAGCAGGAGAAGACTAGGTGGCCGGTGGCCATCAACGGAAGGACCAAATCTCCACAGTGGGCTTCCTGTTTCAATATGGAGCCACGTCTGTCACCTACTGGACACCATCTCTATTCTGAGCTCATAATTGCCACCCCAGGTCTTGAATGCAGCGCGCAGATACACACTATATGAAACAGTCTCTGATTAACCCTTCTCAATAACTTGCTGATATGGGCTTCTGGATAATCCAGTACATTTACTTTCCAGATGAGAAAACTCCCTCAAAACACACAGGAGTTGACCCAGAGACACACAACTGGTTAACAACAAAGTCATATTCACAACCAGCTTCTGGACCAAGAGCACGGTGCCTCACAGAACTGTGCCCATCGAGAAGTCAATATCTCCTGGACTATCAAAAGATCTGAGCTGATGCCCCCCCTCCCACCTCCTTGCAGCCCCCAAAGATTGTATTTCACAGGATGGCACCGGAGCTGCAGCTCGCAGAGAGGGACATATCTGATCAGAGAACACAGAGCAGAACAAGGCGGAGGAGGGGAGAATGGAGCACATCCTGGCCCACTACACCTTGAGGATGATGTTCCCAATCAGAGAAGCCAGTCCACAGAAAAGACCACATGGGCAGCCCCACGATGAGAAACGTCCCTCAAAGACCCATTGCCCTAGAGGGGACAACACTGGAGACACAGTGTGGGAACTGCGCCCGAACTGATCTTGCTACATCGAGGCATGACACTAAGGGAATGCAGCGGAAGAGCTAGAAAACGGAGCATCAAAGTTCCCGGGGAATGCCAAAGGTGGACTTTGTGGTCAGGGCTCGGTGCCCCAACAGACTGGACTGGAAAACACTCCTAAAGTTCACCACACAGTCCTTGTAGTAACTATGAGCTTTTCTTTCTTGGTTAGTTTTGTTTTCTTTTAGTGTCATTGGATTTTTGTTGTCTTGGTTTTTTTGCGTTGCTTGTCTTGGTTTTGTGCATGTTATTTCCTTTTCTGGTCTGTCTAAATTAGATAGGCTGGATGTCCAATCTGGAGGACAAAACCCAGGACCAACACTTCTGGGGGGTGGGGCATGGGAAAGAGGGAGGTGGGCATAAAGGAAGCGGTGTTAAGAAACCCAGAAACAAGAGAACAGGAAGTCATGCATATCCGTGGTGAGGTAGATGTAGGAGGCCTGGTAGGGTGGGATCAAGGGTAATGGAACCAAGAAGAATTACTGAAACCCAAAGGAAGACTGAGCATGGCAGTGGGCACAAGAGGAAAATGAAAGGGAAATAGAAGAGCAAGCGAGGAAGCACGGGCCTGTTATAGAGGTCTTTAAAAAAGTATGTCCATATGTAAATATATTCATATATGAGCATGGGGAAATAGACCTACGTCCATATATTTATAGGTTTCGTATTAAGGTAGCAGATGGACTCTGGGCCTCCACTCAAGTACTCCCTCATTGCAAGAATACTTTGTTCTATTAAATTGGCATTCTATGGTGCTCACCTTCCCCACAGGTACACTGAAGACAAAGCTGATGGTGCCCAGCTGTCAAAAGATATAGCGTCTGAGGTCTTAAAAGCTTGAATGTAAACAAGCGGCCACCTAGCTCAGAAGCAACAAAGCCCACATGGAATAATCACACCAGCCTATGAGATCACGAGGTTTCGAAGGGATCAGGTGTCAGGCATCGTCAGAACAAAAACATCTTATTGGGAATGAGAAGAGTGCTTGGTAGAGACCCAAAGCCCATTTCCAGACCACTGGACAATACCTTACAGAAGGGTCTCAGAGAGGAGATGAGCCAAGACTAGGTACGAGATAGCAACGATGAAACACAACTTTCCTCTCGTTGCTAAATGCTTTCTCTCCCCCCATTATCATGACCCCAATTCTACCTTACAAATCTGGCTAGACCAGAGAATGTACACTGGTACAGATAGCAACTGGAAACACAGGGAATCCAGGGTGGATGAGTCCTTTAGGACCAGTATTATGAGTGAAGACACTGAGAGGGTAAGAGGGAGGGCAGTTTGGAAACGGGGAACTGATTACAAGGATGTACATTTTACTTCAACAGAAAAGTGGGTGAAGGGGGATATCAGACAGTGCAAGATATGACAAAAATTAGTAAATTACCAAGGATTGATGAGCGAGGGGTAGCGCACATGGGGGGTGGGGATGGGAATGAGGAGCTGAGGCCATGGGCTTGGGTGGAGAGTGGATATTTTGAGAATGAGGGAAATGAATGTACAAATGTGCTTTACACAACTGATGTATGCATAGAATGTGTTTAGTGTTGTATGAGCCCCTAATAAAACGTTAAAAAAAAAGATCTGGGCAGAGGACTCATTCAAGGATTATCTCAGGCTGGATTAGACCCTTCTAAGTAGAAAGTCCTGCATCTGAACAGTATCCACCAGCCATTCATGTCCAGTTATGCTGCCTCCAAAGAGCCTTCCTGGGTTTGTCAGATCTCTCTGAGGACAGACAGACCTTGGTCCTCTGATCTGCGTGAGAAAGAATGCATGTAGAAGCCTGATTGTCATCCAAGTGGGTTTTATGAGCATTAGGGAGGCATGGTGGGCAACCCTGGTCAACCCCAGCAGCTGAATTTAATTTACTTGGCTTTGGTGGGTCAATCAAGTTGCAGCACTCACCCAGGTGTACCTCCTCTTCCTGGCCGGAAACCTGAACCTCTGAGCACGCACAGTGTGCCACTCCTTCTTGGGCTGCTACCTTGGCCCTCTGGGCATGCATAATGGACACCCCAGTCCCTAGGATAGCTACCTAACATTTGCCCCCTGAAGAGGTATGGACCCAAATCTTTGGGGTACTGGGCGACGACATCTCTAAGTACTTCCTGCTGCAAAAGGGGCAAATGGGGCTCAGAAGGGATTGTCCACTCAGGTCCCAGGATGGATAAAGTTGAGGTTGTTCAGGAAATCGTGGTCCTGCAGCTGGCACACTTGGTTTGGAGGCCTTGGTAACCTTAGAACTTCTGGAAAAACAAACAAAAAGACAAAAGGTTGAAGAGTTTAAGTGAGACAAGTCTAAGATTCGGAGGAGGTCGTTCCCTTCAAGTTAGGTGAGTGTCACAAGAAATAAATATACTTAGGATTATCAGGCATGTGTTTGTTCACTCTAAGTACAGGAACGGGGATTAAAGCATTCACAATTTCCCTAGGAGGGCACAGGGTTTGGGCACTACTAGGTGAAGTGGGATCACTGCTTCATTTATGATCCTAAGGTCTTACACCTGCTGATAAGACCCATCCTTTTTAACCCTATAATGGCTCAATTTTCAATTTGGGGGAAATGTTTTTGTTTTTATTCTTTATTTTCAAAGTTATCTACCTATTTATCTGTCTGTTTATCTATCTATCTATTAATATATACATTTCTTTATATGTTATGGAAATATGCTCAGCGTTATAGAGTTAAATGGTAATATTGGGGTACTACAGGGGGAGTCAACCGTAATCAAAAGTAGAGTAACTGCCTAAGTCATTTTTAATTTTCTTGGCTTCAATTTGAATAAAAGGCTGGTAAATTACCCAGGGACCAAATTTCCCTGGTGCCTCTACTATGGGTAGAATGATCAGGGGTGTGTCAGGGCTGCGAGAATAGTAACCCCTAAGTCCAGGATCCCTTAGGGCAGGGGTCCTCAAACTGTTTACCTAGGGGGCCAGTTCTGTCCCTCAGATCATTGGAGGGTCAGACTATAGTTTTTTAAAAACCTATGAACAAGTTCCTATGCACACTGCACGAGTCGGCTGCTAAGCAGGACAGGCAGAGGCAGCAAAAACACCCTGAGGGTGGAATAAATATCGTCAGGCCACATGTGTCCCACGGGCCACAGTTTGAGGACGCCTGCCTTAGGGGTTCCTGTGTGCACTGGGGATGAAGGTCTCTACTGCTCCTCAAAAGGAGAAATGCTCTAACTTCTGGCATCTCCGCCCATTTCCCATCACTCTACAGAACTGTTCCAGGTGAATCAGGGTTGGAAGGAAAAGTGTGCCATTCTCTGGCCACCATTCTCCTTTCTCAAATAAAGTTGCATAGTGTATCAGCTTTTGTTTGTCTAGCCTCTGTGTCAACTCTATCCCAATTGGACAGGATTCATGCAAGGGGGCAATTCCTGAGTATGAAGCTGCTAAGTCCCATCTGGAAAGCACAAAACAAGGCTATTTAGAGCTTGCTGCCTCAAGGTCAATAACCCCGCTTCAGAGCAGACCCCTGGTGTGCTATTAAACTGATGCCTCTGACAGGTGCCCCCACCATAGACAAAGGGTCAAAGAGCAGTCGCTGTGGGTGACTTTAGGTCCAACCATTTTCTAGACAATAAGCTAGGAGGACCACTGCTTGGGATGGCCCCACAGCCTTCTAAGATGCCTGCTGGCAGGAGCAGACTCTCAAATCTCTGAAGGGAAGGGGCATCTGGCAGCTCAGGGAACCTTTAGGAAAATAGGAATTTCTGGCTGGAACATCATGGCAGCTGAGCTATATTAAGAGCTGTCCCCAAAAGTGCATGAAGAAACACCACTGAAAGCCTAAAAGTAAGGGTTACCCAGGCTAGGCTTCCGAACGCCTTTGTCTTAAGACTGAGCAACGGAAAACCAGCCAGTAACAAGGAACAAACCTACACTGGTAGAACACTAACCCTAGAACACCTGAAGTTTTCAATGCAGGAAATAATATTTTTTTGTTTTTATTCTTTACTTTCATTGTTATCAATATATATGACAACCAAAGTATATTTTAAAAGTATAAATTTTCAAAAATATAACCAAATTGTCATATTTATAATATATAATTTTGGTACCAGATACATTTTAATTAAATGTTACAAAAAAGTCCTGCTCAGTGTTATAGGGCTCAAGCAGCTTGTTTTAAAAACCAGGAGAAAGGCAAAGGGAACGGAGGGGAAAAGGGAAACATTTGGCTGCCGGGACAAGGCAGGGCTATCTCCCAGGCCTAAATCAACCAGCTCCCGAGGCAGTGCCCTTCCACGTGTTTGGACTGGTGGGCACCATTTTGGCCAGGGTCATAGGCCCTGTTTCCCCATGGCGGCTATGTAGGTTCTCTGGTAAAACCATAAAGAGCCTTGATAATGGTGAAGCCATTCTGAACTGACAGAAGCCACCATGAAAGGTAAATAAAGTAGCTATGAACTGTCAATGAACTAGCTGATATTGGGGTGGTAGGTCGTGCAGACGTAGCCCAAGGGAATGTCCCAAAGGAAATGGATGTTCAGAAGGCTTTTGAGAACAAGAGCAGTTTTTGTTCAACTAAGAATGGCTAACCGCAACACCCCACTTCTCTACTCTGCCTGCTTGCACACCTGCACATTGCACAAGTATAAAAACCTTTGGAAAATTCAACTGGGGGCTGCTCAGTCTCCTCTCAAGAGGGCTGACAGACCCTGTGCAGAAAATAAAACTTTTTCTGTTGAACTTGCGGGTGGTCGGAGATGCTTTCTTTCTGGGAATGGACAGTAGCTACAACATTTCGAGGTGCACCGAGATCCGAGTGCCACTGTCGGAGCCTGCTTAGAAAGGGAAACCAGGACATCCTGATCTGATCCCTTAAATTCATGTGTGGATTGACATTGCCACTAAGAAGCCAACATATATAAAAGACTTCCTCCCCCAACATAAAGAGTTCTTGTTTCCAAGATTTCAGTAAACATGGCAGGACCGGAAAAACAACCTGTCCAAGTTCCTAAAACCACCAAGGTGGAGGCTGTCCCTGTCCCTCCCCCTCCCTTCCCCCTTTCCCTCCCTGTCTGATTTATCCCATTTTGCAAGAGGACTCTGGGAGCAGGAGAGCTGGCTTCCGACCCTTGGTGCCGCTGCCACCCTATCAGGTTCCCAAGGGGCCGGAGAGAGGAATACTCACAGCCTCTTTTTGAGCCCCCCCACCCCACAACAAATACACTAGGGCAGGCATGTCTTAACAACCCCCAGAGAAAGATCACTCAGCAGCAGCCATTCTCCCCTTAAGGCAAGCAGCCCCCAAACCTGGGAAGACTCCCGAATCCCTTTTTCAGTATATGTTCCCTTTTGTTCCAGGGATTTGTATAATTGGAACCAACAAAACCCCTTTTTTCTGACAAACCATTAGGTCTGATTTCTTTGCTAGATATGGTTTTCCATACGCATCAGCCCACCTGAGGTGATTTCCTGCAACTTCTCCAGGTGCTGTTCATATCAGAGGAATGGGACCCCTTCCAGAGAGGCCCAGAAGGCAGTCAATGGACCTAATGGTCAGCCAGCGGGCACTCCCCACTTGAGAGAAATTTTTTTCCCCACTGCACAACCAATGTGGGATCCAAACTCCTAGCAAGGCCCAGAGGGCTTAAGCAGATATCACCAGTTGCTCTTGCAGGGCCTCCGCTTAACCTCTAGGAAGCCTATAAATTTATCTAAGGTCAGTGAGAATTCTCAGGCTCCTACAAGAGAATGTCCGCCTGCCTTTTTAGAGTGGCTGATGGACGCCTACGGGCTTTATACCCCTATTGACCTGAAAGCCCCCTGAGAACAGGAGGGAAGTAAGTATTGCCTGTATTATTCAGTCAGTCTGCCTCAGACATGAAAAAGAAGTGGGAAGGGTTTGAAGGGAAAAATCCTAGTGATTTGGTAGAAGTGGCTCATTGAGTGTATAACAACAGAGACAAAGAAACTAGCTAAAATACTAGTAATTGCCATGAGAGACCCCAGAGGCTCAGGAAATGGAGAGCATGGCCCACTCACGGAGAGACTAACCTGTGGGCACCACCAAGCCCCGAAGAAGGATCAATGTGCCTACTGCAGGAAAGAAGGACATTGGAAACATCAGTCCCTTGAAAACGCCAGGAGAGGTGCACGACCCTCCACTAGAGAGGACGGGCCTCATTCACACCTAGAAAGACCCAAGCGAGAGACAATAATGCTTGAAGAAGCTGAATGAAGGTGTCAGGGCTGTTTCACTTGGCCTCCAGGATCCCACGCTAACACTCCAAAAAGGGGGCCAGCCAGTAAATTTCTTGGTGGACACAGGGGCCACCTTCTTGGTTTTGGAAAAGACTACAGGTGCATTGTCAAAAGGAAAGATTTTAATTACAGGTGCCACATGGCAGACCCAAGCATACCCATGGACAACAGCCAGAATAACAGATTTAGCACAAGAGACAGTTCCACACTCCTTCCTGGTAATGCCTCAGGGCCCCTTTCCCCTAATTGGTCGGGATTTATTCGATAAATGGTGGCCATGATTACTTTCTCATCTGCTGCAACCACCTTAACCCTTGAACTTGAAAAGGCAAAGGTTTTGCTCACCGCTCCACTGCCAGAGGGATATGTGTTTTATCAAAGAGCAGAAGAAACCTCCTCAAAGGAACTTCTTGATAAATGGCTAAAAGATATTCCTTTTGTTTGGGCAGAGAACAACCTGCCAGACCTTGCTGAACATCAGGTGCCTGCGGTCGTACAACTTCTGAGCTCAGCCACACTGGTGAGTGTCAAGCAAAACCCTACTCCCTGGAAAGCACAGGTGGGTATTGCTGTTCACATATGCAGACTAAAGAGGACAGGCATTTTGGTGCCCTGCAAGTCCACATGGAACGCTCCCCTGCTGCCCATGCCGAAACCGGGAACTGAGGACTTCCAAATGGTGCAGGATCTCGGAGAGGTAAATGCGAGGGTAGAAACTGTCCACTCCACGGTACCAAACTCCGAGACCCTCCTGAGTACTATCCCATCAAACTGAATTTGTTATACTGTTTTGGACTTAAAGGATGCTTTGTTCTCCATACCCTTGTCCTCTGTACGTCAACCCAATGAAGACTTACAGGAATACAAGGAGGAACACCCCCAAACCCCCTTGCTCCAGTATGCAGATGACCTCCTCCTGGCCTCCGAAACCCTGGAGGAATGCCCAAGTGCTACCGAGGACCTGTTAATAGTCCTTGGCCAATTGGGGTCCAGGGAATCTGAAAGAGAGGCTTAACTGTGTGTCAATAAAGCTGTATACCTAGGCTACCAACTGGAGGAGGGAAAACAGACCTTGTCCCCCAGCCGCACTGAGGTGATCCTCAAAATCCCAGTCCCTGAGACTAAGAGGCAGGTGTGAGAGTTTCTAGGATTTGTGGGGTACTGTCCATTGTGGAATTTGGGATTTGATGGATTAGCCAAACTCCTATATGCAAGTACTGGGGAAAGGAAAAAACTTCAATGGACTGAAGTAGAACAGCAAGCCTTTGAATCCTTAAAAACGTCGTTCATATGGGCACCCTCTCTTCCCCTTCCAGACATAGAAAATCCCTTCCAATTGTCTATCAGGCCAGGGGCACAGCAAAAGGAATGCTAACTCAGAACTTGCAGCCATGAAAGAGACCTGTGGCCGATCTTTCAATCACACTAGACTCTGCAACTGCAGGATGGCCGAGCTGCATGCGAGCTGAGGCTGCCATGGCCATCCTAGTTATAGAAGCTAGGAAGCTTACACTGGGGCAGGATATTGCTGGGGTAGGGGGACCTATGGTTGAGCCCCTCCTAACAAGTCCCCTGGACCGGTGGATCTCGAATGCCAGGATTATACCACAAATCCCCAAGGTAATGGCCATGACCATGCCATCCCCAGTGTTACTGCCACAACCTACATACTCTGAAAATGATCTAAAGGTAAGCCAAGAGCTGGGCTGCCAAAGAAACTCGGAGCATCCAGGTGGCTGCTGCATCCTGATGGAAGAAGATTCATGCCAGAAGCTCTGGGCGAGATCTGATTCAAGGACTACATGAAGGTATGCACTCAGGATCCTCTAAATGGTCTCAGTTGCTCCTCAGGTACTTTTACATACCCAGGCTTGGACACTGGGTGGCAGATGACACCACTGTTGCTTGCACTGTGCTCGCTCGGGGAAACATCCCTACAAAAGAAAAGGAGCAACCCCAACCACAAGCTCGAGGTAGTACTCCTGGAGAATTCTGGGAGGTGGACTTTATGGATATCAAACTTAGAAAGTATGGCTACGGGTATTTGCTGGTGCTAGTGGACACCTATTCTGGATGGGTGGGAGACTTCCCAACGAAGAAGGACACTGCTGCCACTGGGTGTAAATTATTAGTAACTAAAATTGTCCCTAGATTTGGCTTCCCACCACCTTGGGGTCCAACAATGGCCCAGTATTCATTGCTCAAATTACTAAAGTATTAGCAATGCTTCTAAATATTAACTGGAAGCTCTACTGGGCTTATAGGCCCCAAAGTTCAAGGCAAGTAGAAAGAATAAACAGAACCCTAAAGGAATTGTTAGTTAAGTTGCATTTAGAAACTGGCGAGAACTGGATTGATCCTTTCTTTACCTTTTGCCCTACTTCGAGTCCGATGCACTCCCTATGTGAAAAGCACGACCCCGTTTGAATTTAAGTTTGGCAGACCTTCCCCAATCCTCCCAAGACTGAAGGAAGTAGAAGTAATGGAAGTCACTACTTGTTCCTTCATGAAGTGCCTGCAGGCTGTCCAGCAGGTGAGACAAATCATCTGCTCCGACACCTTCATTTTGGGCCCAACCAAGGGAAAAGTGAAGAGGCAGCCCACAACTTGCAACCTGGAGACTGAACGTGGGTAAAGAAGCACTGACCCGAGACCTTAGAACCTAGGGGGAGTGGCCCATACTAGGTGATACTTATAACACCAACTGCTATTAAAGTAGTGGGGAAGGGGCCGTGGATTCATCAGTCACAAGTCAAAAAAAGCCCTCCCTGAGCATATCCTGAAAAGATGAACACTCAGAAAGACAGAAAAACCCTCAAAATTAAGGCTTTACAGAACTTAATTGTTTTTGTCTGAGCATTGCTGTCAGCACCCGCCATTTCGCCCAACCACAAACACATCTGTGGACTGCTACTCGAACCTCCAACAGTGAATATGTAACTTCTTACACTGGGTCTGACCCCCGTTTCTGCTTTGATTTGTTTGATTTGCTAGGAAAGAGCTGGCATTCCGGATCCTTTAAAGGTAAAGGGCACAATGGGGCCCATAACCGGAATCCCGTCCTATGGGTGCGGAATACCCTCTATAGAAAGAAGGCTCCAAACACACCATTTCTATAGATGCCCGGCTCATGGGCTCCCTAACTGCCAAGGGGAGGGACATTGCCATTGTGCAGCTTAGGGTTGTGAAACTATCATCTTCAGGGTGGAAACTTGTTAAAGACGACCCTATTGTTTTTACAAGAATGGGACTCAAGTCGGAGGGGTTTGATCCCACCACGTGTATGGTTTCCAAATGTAACCCAATAAGAACTGGATTCAAGCGTTATTGGGTTCACTGGGAACACATGGGGAATTCAGTATTATGTAAATGATAGAGATCCCGGGACAACCTTTACTATGCAGCAAAGTAAAATATGGCAACTTCCTGTCCATAAATAGGCCCAAACCTGGTGATAAATCCTGAAGAGCCACAGCTGGGTATCATTAAGATTCCTTTGCCGCACCCTCCAGACTCTTCAGTAACTTTCCCGTTCACTGCCAGCCCAACTCAAAGGGCCCTTCCCATTCAGGAGCCACCTCAAGGTTCTGTGTTTGATACTCTGGATGCTGTATTCCAATTTATGAACTCAAATCCTAACCTCGCAACTGATTGTTGGCTTTGTCTGAACCCTGCTCCCCCTTACTCGGTAGGCACAGCTACAAATAGCACTATTGGTGCAGAGCGTAATCCAATTAGAAATGTTAGTAAGAAGGATTACATGAAGCAGCAGTCTGTAGGTGAGGTTAGAGTGGACTCAACTCTAGCTCACTTTAAAAGATTACCAAGGGCGAAGACTGTTTTTATTCATCTAATTATCCCTTTAATATATCAAAATATCAAGATTTTTGCCTTCAAGCTGTTCCTATTGAACCAAATGGTGATCCTTATTTGTTATCTGCCACAACGGGTACTTGCTTTACTTGTTCCACAGGACTAGCACCCTGTCTCCTTTCCCCAGTATTAGCAGCAGACCCGGGTATTTGTGTCCTAGTGCATGTTATTCCTCAAGTGTACCTGTGTTCTGGTGAAGGAGGTAGGGATAACTTTGGAATTTCTGGATGAGCTAAAAGAGCCCCAATGTCAGTCCCACTGTTAACGGTGCTTGGGATTATGGGATTAGCTGCAGTCGGGTCAGTTGCTTTAATACAAGGAAACTTAAACTATCAGACTCTTTGTCAGCAAATTGCTTTAGATATACAGGGATAAAAATACCATGTTTCCCATTTAGAAAGATCCTTACACTCCCTTGTAGAAGTGTGTTGCCAAACCGCCGAGGGCTTGACTTGCTCCTTTTGAAACAAGGAGTGTTGTGCATGGCATTAGGAGAAACTTGTTTTATGCAAACCATTCAGGAATCATTAAAGATAGTTTAGCCCTGGTTAGGAAAAGATTAGAGGAAAGAGTCAAGAAAAGAAATGAAGAAACCAATTGGTTTGAAAAGCTACTTAATTGGGCAACCTGGCGAACCACCCTAGTAACGCCCCTAGCCGGACCCCTAATCCTCCTCCTGCTAAACCTCACGTTTGGACCAATAATAACCAATAAGCTAGTGGCAGTCCTCACACAGAAAGTACAAACCATAAAACTCTTAGTGCTGAGCCCACCATACACTGGGCTGGCTACCGCAGATTCAATGATTTGAACTCGGCTAAGAAGAGGAGGGAATGTAGCAGCTCTGGGCAAAGCTTAAACAGCCTTGACAAGAGAAGTCATTTTGAGCTGATAGAAGCCATTATGAACAGTAAATAAACTAGCTATGAACTGTCAGTGAACTAGCTGATATTGGGGAGGTAGGCTGTGCAGACATAGCCCAAGGGAACGTACAGAAGGAAAGACCAGAGCATGTAATGTTCAACTAAGAATGGCTAACTGCAACACCCTGCTTCTCTACTCTACCTGCTTGCACACCTGCACATTGCAAAAGTATAAAAACCTTTGGAAAATTAGACTGGGGGCCACTCAGTCTCCTCTCAAGAGAGCTGACAGTCTCTGCGCAGAAAATAAAACTTGTTCTGTTGAACTTGCCCGCGGTCTGGGTGACTTTCTTTCTGGGAAGAGACAGTAGCTACAACAGACACAGGTGGCGCCATTCTGCCTGGGAGTGGAGTCATGTGGCTGGGAAAATGGAAGCCGCAGATTGTGGCCTAGCCGAAAGCCAGCCTGGAGCCAACCACCCAGCCAGAGACCTGCCCAAACCAACAGGGTAGATGTGGGCGCTCCCAGCCATCTTGCTTGGCGGAGCCGCAGCACACCACTGTGTCCCAGTCTTGGTGCAACAGACTCCATTTAGAGGCCTGCACCTCCATCTTAGCTCTCAAGACTGACCCCTAACCGACCTGACCTCCCCTCCCCTGCTCTACCCCAAATTCCTGGAACCAGCTCGTCCCAAAGCCAGAATGTTTTCTGAATATATGGTCACTCCAACCCTCCCTCACATATAGATAAGATTAACGACCCCTCTGAAGCACCTATGTGTGCAGATCCTCCCCAGCCATGATCGAAATACTCTACGGACAACCTTTTCTTTTCTCGCCTCTTCCTGCAACTGATTGCCCTCCGCTAGCTTCGTACCTTCCATACTTGTCCTTGCTCCGCAACCTTCTTAGACAACACGAAAACTCCCCCATCCCTGAACCATCTCCGACCTCTGCTGATCACCAAAAACCAGTGCATCCTGGAAATGCTGTGTTAATTAAATCCCTAGCACCCAGACCCTTAGCACCCCGGTGGGAAGGCCCTTACACCGTAGTGCTCACCACTCCCTTGGCAGTCAAGGGTCTTGGAATAGATTCCTGGGTACATTTGTCCCGAGTCAAGGCAGCAGTGAACTCTGACCATGGCTCCCAGTGGTCTGGCTCAGTCTACTGGTCCTATGTCTCTCCGCCTCACTCGCCTCACCAAGCCAGCCAGCTAAACCTAATATAATTTCCCCTTTTGCTGGCGATTTTACTTGACTGAAAACTATACCAATTACGCCCCCACTAAGCGTTATGATTATTTGCTGGCCACCGCTGACTGCCCACCCACAGGGTGCAGAACACCCATATACTTAAATTTCACTGACTTTAAGCGGCATCAAGGAAAAGCTGATCCCATCATTTGCTACCTGTATGACCAGAAGGCAACTACCCAATGTGCAAAAAGGTGAATACAGAAAAATGTAGGGTGTCCTTGGTCTTCCTGCCAGATACTTTACCTTTCCCTTTGTCCCCAGGGATGATTCTACTACCATCAATCTAAATACACTCTCACAATCCCAGACCCCTGGGATAGCCGCTGGACACCTCTGGTTCCAGGAGCGTGGTACGCCACTCGCCGAGAGAAATTTCCAGACGCCAAACTCTATGTATGGAGGTCGCTACTCCAGGTCCAATCCACCATCCACTGTAATATTCAGATCCAAGACCTTCAACTCACTAAGCAAATTTCTAAACCTTCTGAGTCTCCCTTCTCCCAGCTTACCCTGCTACAGCAGGGACTGGCCATTGCCACTTTGCTGGACTAGGCAACCTCTCCACCTGCTGCATGTGTGCAGCCCTAGAACGCCCTCCTCTGGTAGCAGTACCAGGTCCTGCCCTGTCATTTTCATCCAACGTAAAGACCACAAAACCCATAACCATCCCCAATATTCCTCTGTACATCCAACCAGAAAACACTCAAGTGCCCTTTTGCTACTCCAATCCATCGACACAGACATGTAATGTCACCCAAATCCCCTCCAAACCACTAACAGCACCAGAAAAAAATTTTCTTTTGGTGCAACTATACACTAAGCATTTAAACATCAGTTCTACCTTACCCTTTTGTGCCTGCCCGTCACTCTGGTTCCGCAGCTCACTACATACACTCCGGCTGAGGTCCAGGACAAATACATCCAGGTATACAGTCGCCAAACTAAAAGAGCAGTTTTTCTTCCGATAGCAGTGAGAATCTCCTTAGCCTCAGCAGCAGGTGCAGTAGGACTCAGCGGCGGGACCCTTAGACCCTCTATCACCACAGCAGACAAGTTATCCACACGCTTCCAGCTGGCAGTCGATGCCTCTGCCAAATCTCTAGCCTCCCTGCAGAAACAAACAACCTCTGTTGCCCAAGTTGCCTTGCAGAGCCGTTGCACTTTAGACCTCATCACTGCTGAAAAAGGAGGAACCTGCTTATTCCTCCAGGAGGAATGCCGTTATTACATCAATAAGCTGGGAATTGTGGAAACTAGAGTCCAGACCCTCAACAAGCTAAACCGTGAGCTGCAAAACAACAGATTCAGAACAGACGGATCCTCTTCCTGGTGGAACTCTTCTCTGTACTCCTTCCTAGCCCCCATACTAGAACCCATAATTTTAGTAGTAATTTTGCTCTTAATTGCTCCTTGTCTCATTCAGCTCCTGCAAAGTCGACTCCGCGAAATCACCCGTATAGCAGTCCGCAAAATCACCCGTATAGCAGTCCACCAGCAACAACAACCTCTCCACCCTGTGCCAGGCCGCAACTCCCAGTACTCTGCCTGGAAAAGCCCCTCCCCTTGCTCTTCGCCCACTACCCACAGGAAGCAGTTACAGAAATGGACTAATGTTGTCCCTTTTCCCTATAGGGTCAGTCTAAAACGTCCTGTCTTGGCACAACAGACTCCATTTTAGCTCTCAAGACTGACCCCTAACTGACCTCCCCTCCTCTGCTCAACCCCAAATTCCTGGAACCAGCTCCTCCCAAAGCCAGAAGGTTTTCTGAAGATATGGTCACTCCACGCGTCCCTGACATATATAGGTAAGATTAACAACCTTCTCCCTTCGGAAGCACCTGTGTGCGCAGATCCAAACCCCCCCCCCCCCCCAAGCTATGATTCTCCCCAGCTGTGCCTGCCAGCAGTGGGCATAAAAACGCCGCCAGGATTTTTTCCCTGGTGTGGCTTCAATACCTCAATACCCTGTGTTGCTGAACCCGCCACAAGTTCGCAATAAAGCCTGCTTCTAAAACTTAATTAATTGGGTCGTTGATTCTGTTTTCGAGTCCAAATAAACTTTTACACTGAGCCTCGAGAAGGCTTTGGGAGTCAAAATACTCCCAGCCTCCAGGCAGCAGCGTCCCAGCCCCCTCCCAAATGCAGCCCGGGAAGGCAGGCACAGAGAGGCACATCAAGTCCCGCACACCAGCAAGAAACGGCGCAAAGACCGACACCAGCAAGAAACGGCGCAAAGACAGACACCAGCAAGGAACGGCGCAAAGACCGACACCAGCAAGAAACGGCGCAAAGACCGACACCAGCAAGAAACGGCGCAAAGACAGACACCAGCAAGGAACGGCGCAAAGACAGACACCAGCAAGGAACGGCGCAAAGACCGACACCAGCAAGAAACGGCGCAAAGACCGACACCAGCAAGAAACGGCGCAAAGACCGACACCAGCAAGAAACGGCCCAAAGTCCGACACCAGCAAGAAACGGCGCAAAGACTGACACCAGCAAGAAACGGCGCAAAGACCAACACCAGCAAGAAACGGCGCAAAGACCGACACCAGCAGGAAACGGCGCAAAGACTGACACCAGCAAGAAATGGTGCAAAGACCGACACAAAAGGCTGGGGCTGCGGCAATACGCTACAAGCGTCCCCAGGGGCCTCCACCGTATTGGGTGGGGCGCCACTTGGATTGGCTCACCTAGGCCAGGTGAACTCAACCCAACAATTCTCCCAAGGGTGGTGAGGTGAAAGGAGCCCAGAGGGGCCCACAACCCGTGAGACCAGCATGGGAAGGCCCACTCCTGGGGCCGGCTTACCTCATAGCTTCCAGTCACACAGCACCGCTTCTGTTGGACCTCACCTGGGGCAGGTGTGCCTCGGTCCACGGCTCCACCCAGAAACAGCTCACGCCGAGGCCTGGTTTGGGATCCTCTTGAGTTTTTTGAGCGGTTAGGGAGGCGTGGTCGATGACGTAGCTCGACCTCATTGGCTGTATTGTTGAATTGAATTCACCTGGCCTAGGTGAGCCAATGCAGGTACAGCGCCCACCCAGGCGTAGCTCCCCCTGCTGGCTGGAAACCTGAACTTCTGAGCATGCAGTGAGCCTCTACTTCATGAGCCCGTAGCTCAGACCTCTGAGCTTGTGTAATGGGCCTGCCAGTCCCTATGCTAGCTCCCTAACAGGTTTTCCAGCCAAAGGTCTGCCTTCTGGGGCTGTTCTACAGAAAGCACTTGGTTCCTGACCCCTACGCATTCGGGGTGGTGGATGCCCTTGCTTCCATGCTTGCTTCTATGTAATTCTGGAATGGTCCTTGTTTCACACGGTCGGCGAGGTCAGGAATTCAAAGAGAGCGAGCTTGTCTTTGAAAAAGGTGCCTGGGTCTCTTTTCCGGTTGCCGCAGCGCTAGGAACCATGAGTACCAAAGTCTCTCGCGACACCCTCTACGAGGCGGTGCGGGAAGTCCTGCACAGGAACCAGCGCAAGTGCCGGAAGTTTTTGGAGACGGTGGAGCTGCAGAGCAGCCTTAAGAACTACGACCCTCAGAAAGACAAACGCTTCTCTGGCACCGTCAGGCTTAAGTCCATCCCGCGCCCCAAGTTCTCAGTGTGTGTCCTTGGGGACCAGCAGCACTGCGACAAGCGAAGGCCGTGGAGATCCCTCACATGGACATCAAGGCGCTCAAGAAGCTCAACAAGAATAAGAAGTTGGTCAAAAAGCTGGCCAAGAAGTATGATGCCTTTTTGGCCTCAGAGACCCTGATCAAGCAGATTCCTCGAATTCTGGGCCCGGGCCTGAACAAGGCCGGGAAATTCCCTTCCCTGCTGACCCACAATGAGAACATGGTGGCCAAGGTCGACGAGGTGAAGTCCACCGTCAAATTCCAGATGAAGAAGGTGCTGTGTCTGGCAGTGGCAGTTGGCCATGTGAAGATGACAGATGATGAACTCGTGTACAACATCCACTTGGCTGTCAACTTTTTGGTTTCGCTGCTGAAGAAGAATTGGCAGAATATCCGTGCTTTGTACATTAAGAGCACCGTGGGGAAACCCCAGCGCCTGTACTAAGCTACGGTTCAATAAACTTTATTGTTCCTGTTTAAAAAAAAAAAAAGAAAGAAAAAAGTGCCTGGGTTTGGTAGCTGCTCACAGGATGGCAGGTGTAACGTATTATGAGAATTTAACAAGGCTCTGAGAAGACGGTTATTGGAAGTTCTGGCTGGAGGGCAAGGCCATGACTCCTGAAAGATTCTGGATCCAAAAGTCAAGTCAGAACTGGATGCCACAGACTTTCTCAATCCAGCCCTCTTTGCCCCTCCCCTAAGGCCAATACATTTCTTTTTTTTTTTTCTTTCATTCTTTATTTATTTATTTTAATCGTTTTATTGGGGCTCATAAGGCTCTTATCACAATCTGTACATACATCAATTGAGCAAAGCACCCTTATACATTCGTTGCACTCATCACTCTCATAATTCACCTTCCACTTGGGTTCCTGGAATCAGCTCGGTTTCCCTTTTTTTCCCCCCATCCCCCTCCCTCCCCGATCCCACCCCTGGTCCCTTGATAATTTATAAATAATTATTATATCTTATCTTACACTCCCCGGCGTCTCCCCTCACCCGCCTCCCCCTTGCCAATCTCCCAGAGAGGAGGTAACACATAGATCTCTGAGATCGGTTCTCCCTTTCTACATGCCCTTCCCTCCTGGTGTCGCCACTCCCACAGCTGGTGTTGAGGGGTTCGTCTGTCCTAGATTCCCTGTGCCTCCAGATCCCCACTGCACCGCTGTACATCCTCTGGTATAACCAGGTCCGCAAGGCAAGGTAGGATTGGGGTCATGATGATTGGGAGGGGAGGAAGCATTCAGGAACTAGAGGAAGGTTTTGAGTTTCATTGTTGCTACACTGAACCCTGAGTGGCCCATCTCCTCCTCACTACCCCTCTGGAAGGGGTGTCCAGCTGTCTACAGGTGGGCGTTGGGTCCCCATCATGCACTCCCCCTCTTTCACGGTGATGTGATTCTCACCACCACCCCACCTTTGATGTTGGAGACCTGGTCTCCTCTGTCCTTCATGATCACCTATGTTGGTGTGCTGCTTCCGTGTGGGCTCGGTTGCTTCTGGGCTAGATGGCCGCTTGTTTGCATTCAAGCCTTTAAGTCCCCAGACGCTATATCTCTCAGTAGCCGGGCACCATCCGCCTTCTTCACCACACTTGCTTATGCACACTTTCGTCTTCAGCCATTATGTGAGGGAGGTGATCACACAATGATTGTTTTTGTTCCTTTGTATCTGCTACATGGTCCATTCAACACTTTGTATTCGCTTAGGCCGTGTGCTTCTTCTCTGTGGGCTTTGTTGCTTCTGAGCTAGATGGCCGCTTATTTGCCTTCAAGCCTTTAAGACCCCAGACGCTATATCTTTTTTTGATAAGCCGGGCACCATCAGCTTTCTTCACCACATTTGCTTACACACACGGCTGTCTTCAGTGATCATGTCGGGAAGATGGGTATCCTGCAATGGCTGCTTAGCAGGGCGAGGTGCTATTGTATTGGGGGATTATGCATGAGGAGGCCCAATGTCCATCTGCTACCCTACTACTGAACCTATAAATATATGCATATAAATCTATTGCCCCCATAATCATAAATATGTTTACATATGTACATGTCTGTATTTAGGCTTCTCTGTATGCACTTTGCCTCCTACTCCTTTCCTCTATTTCCTTTCGCTTTCCTCCCGACCCATTACCATGTTTAGCCTTCATTCTGGATTCAGTAGTTCCTCTCAGTTACCTTGCTCTTGGTCACTCCCTTCCAGTCCTCCCCTCCCCTCCCTCCTCTGGTTTTGAACCATTCGCTGTTCCCTTGTCCCTGTTGTGTTGGGCGACACCTCCTCCCTTCCCCTACCTCCCACGCTCTCATGTCCCTCCAGGACCGTTGGTCCTGTTGTTTTCTTCTCTCATTATTTGTCCAGCCTATCTTGTCTAGGTGGACCTGCTGACATAGTAATACGTGCATACAAATGGATATGACTTTGACTGCGCCCAAGTGGCCCATAAGAACATGGCTTTGACAGAAGCAACATCGACACGCTGATAAGCAGAAAAGCCACTAACATACAAAATTTACTGGGTAAAAAAACAAAACAAATTTTAAAAGACTAAACAAAAAGATAGCAAATATTAAAAGAAAAAATTGCTAGTAGTTCAAGGTCCTTTCATTGGCCTTTAGGAGTGTTTTCTAGGTGTAGCTTGTGAGGCGCCACGTCCTGGCCCAGAAGACCATCCTTTCTACTCCCTCGGGCTCCCTTTGCTCTGCTTCCTCCGCTGCTCCATTGCATGTCCCCAGTGTTTGCCTCAGTGTGGCGGGGTCAGCTCAGTTGCCCATCCCCCATTGTGTCTCAGGTGCTGTCCCGTGTAGGGCCATGTGTTGGTGCAGGATGTCATATCTCGTAGTGTGGTCAGCTGAATGGTCCTCTCTGTATGATGGGCTCTTCTAGCTGGTCTATCGACTTTGGGCTTGGTGGACCCAGGTGTACTCCACTATGTCCTTTCTCCTTCTTTTGTTTCAGCTTCCTTCTGGATGTGGTGTGGTGGGTCAGTTCCTTTCCCACTCCAGACAATCTATTTTTGTTTTCTGTGGTATTCCCTTCGAGTGTGGGGGTCGGCCTAATTCTGGTTTGGGCCGGCTTGTCGTCCAGCCTCTTTGTGTAGACCTCTGTACTTTGCGTTGTCCTCCTTGTTTGGTGTGTCGTGTTGGGGTCCGTATGCATGTTCCAAATCTGTGGGGACATAACCGATACTCTCCCCCGGGTGGGTTAGTACCCTGCCCCCCCCCATACCATCCATTCGGATTCTCCCCCTCCCGGTTCTCCCTCTCCCTACCCCACTACCCCTTCTTTATGCTGGACTCTTATGTACCTCCCTAGGTGTGGCCTGTCCTCCCTCCAACTATCTATGCTTCCTCCCGTTTATTGTGGGATGGATGTTTATTCTTCTATTTCTGTCATGCTGATTGTACTTACCTCAGGGGACTCATGTTGTACCTGTCCCTTTGGGTCTGGCTTACCTCGCTTAACATAATTCCTTCCAGCTCTTCCCATGAAATAACGTGTTTCATGTGCTCATCGGTGCTTTTCAGTGCTGCATAATACTCCATTGTGTGTATGTGCCAAAGTTTGCTAATCCACTCGTCTGTCGATGGAAACTTAGGCTGTTTCAAAGTCTTTGCCATTGTGAATTGTGCCGCAATAAACATTGGAGCGCATATGACTGGTCGTGTTTTATTTGCTGCTTCAACCGGGTATATGCCCAGTAGAGGGATGGCTGGGTCATGAGGTAGATCAATTTCCATTTTCTTTAGGTATCGCCAGATTGCTTTCCACAGTGGCTGTACAAATGTACACGACCACCAGCAGTGGAGGAGGGTTCCTACTTCACCACAGCCCCTCCAACACTTGTTGCTCTCTGATTTACTGATCTGGGCTAGCCTCAGGGGTGTTAGGTGGTATCTCATGGTTGTTTTGATTTGCATTTCTCCTATGGCAAGGGACTTCGAGCACTTTCTCATATGTTTATTGGCCATATTGATCTCCTCTCTAGTGAAAGTTCTTCTCATTTCTTTTGCCCACTTCCTTAGGGGGTTAACTGTTTTCCTCTTTTTGCAGGTCACGATGGTGTTGTAGATTTTAGTAATGAGCCCTTTGTCTGATGTGTCATTACTAAAAATCTTCTCCCAGTCTGTGGGTTGCCTTGTCACCCTCTTGGCAAAGTCTTTCGAGGTGCACATGCATTTTATTCTTATTAGATCCCATTTGTCGATTTCCAATTCACCTGTGTGTGTCCCCTTCCCTGTTGCAGTGAGCCTATGTGCTCCCTGGGCCAGTACTCTGAGATTAGTCCCGATTCCCTCCTTAATGGTCCTGATGGTTTGGGGTTTGACTTCTAGATCTGTGATCCACCTTGAGTGTATTCTTGTGCATGGGGTGAGGTAGACGTCTTATTTCAACTTTCTACATGTGGATATCCATTGTTTCCAGCACCACTTATTAAAGAGGGCATCTGCTTCCCACTTGACATTTTTGGGACCCTTGTCGAAGATCAGTTGTCTATATGCTGATGATTTTACTCCTGGGCTTTCTATTCTTTTCCACTGGTCTGAGTGTCTATCATTGTGCCAGTACCATGCTGTTTTGACCACTGTAGCTGTGTAGTAGGCATTGAAATCAGGTAGGGCGAGTCCTCCAATTGTGTCCTTCTTCTTGAGGAGTTCTCTGCTAATTCTGGGTTTCTTCCCTCTCCATATGAAGTTGGTGGTCAGTTTTTCCAATTCTTTGAAGAAGGTTGAGGGTAATTGGATTGGTATAGCAGGCCAATACATTTCTAAGGGTTATGGATTCTACTTCAGAATCATTCTCAACCTCAATCCCAGGGCCCTCTTCACCATTGCTGGCTAGCACACACACACACACACACACACACACACACACGGGTTTATTGTAAGTCTGGGTCTGTAGGTTTCTCGGGTGGGAAATGTCTCGGTCCTTGGCTACACACTAGAAAGAAATTCACACCAAAGCCTGGTTGGTGATCCGAGTGGGTTTATATACAGGAGAGAAGAAGGTTCCGGCGTTACAGTAAACTGAACACGGGCACCCTCATGACACTGTACACCCAGCCCTGCTGAGCGGAAGGCAGAGAAGCAGCTGAAGGGAAGGTTCCAGCCTTTTAAGGGCTTTCAGCTGTGAGGCGTCAATTAAGCTCTCCTGGCTTGGCCTTGAATTGGTGCATGCCCTTTAGCCTGCATTGGCTTCCAACCTCCTGTAGGGGGCCCCCTAAGCATGGAGAGGAACAACCCCTTGTCTTGCTACCTAACAGGTCTACATTCCTGTATGGTTACATTGAGATGGAAGTAGCCCCTTTAGACAGCCTGTGAGGTTCACCAGGAGCCACAGGCCCCAGCGTTCCCTGTTACCACCTTAACCTTAAACTACTGTTGGAGTTTATATTATCTGTGCGGGTCTGTGGACATGGAATGTTTCCATGCCAGACCCTGAAGTTGCACAAATAGGCATCCAGAACAGAACTCATACAGGCTCTAATAAGATGCTCAGATGCTTCTTGCTAGGATGAGAATTCATCGAAGTTTGTGAGCAGTTCAGATCTTGTAAGGGAGAACAGGTCAGTAGTGTATCCAGAGAAGAGAGCAAAGGTCAGGGGAAAGGGAGGAGGCCCACAGACATCTGTGCTCTGTGTTTGGCCACAAGACAAGAAACCAGGTCTCCCTGAAAAAGAAAGCAGAACAGCAAGTCCCTCGGAACTAGGACATCTTTAAACCTGACCTATACAACACTCGGCTCAGGGAGGCGCCTTGGAAAACCGTAAAAGCCCAAAAAGAGGGACAAGGAGGAAGCCCAAGTCTTTGGTTTTCCCTGCTGTGCTTTCAGTGTTGAAATGTCTGTGCACGGAGCCTTTGAAATTTCAGAATCAGAGAGTGGATTCATAAGCCAAGCTCCTGCTTTATTCTTCAATGCATTTTAGCCCAACTCCTCCTTGGTGACACATGTAACAGAAATTCTGGACTTAGGAGCCACTTGGTCCTTGGACACTAGGAGATTACAGTGGAATCTGAAACAGGGCTCTAACCACCAACTGGACTGGCCTAGGAAGCCCAAGTATTCAGTCTCCCAAACACCAACCTCCCGTTGCTCTTCATCTGCCTCCACCTTGTTCAGCTTTAGTTGTCCGTGGAAGCGTTTGGCACCCATCTGATGCTTCAGAACCCAGAAAGGAGGAAAGGTAAAACTGGGATTCAAATGAAACAAGATGTGCCCGGGGCTCCTCGTGGCATTTGTCACCTTCAGTTCCCTCTTCGGACGCAGATGTGGCAAGGTTCACAAACAAGCTTTACCAGAAAGAACAGCCTGCTTCCAAGTGAGAAAAAGCCCTTTACACGTGAGTTCCTGAGGTCAGCCCAGCCCTGTGCGCCCCCCACCCCTCCCAGAGTCCCCTGCTCTCCGGCGAAGCATTAAAGCAAGTGGAAGCAGAGATTTGCTCAGAATAAAAAATCATTTTTCACAATAGCATGCCACATTCTGGATGGCAATCACGGCTGCACAAACCGTATCCGTCCCCCAGTCATAATGTTGCCGCCTCAGTGACCACACACACACATTGTGTGGTGAGACTCAGAGTCTATTCCATTTGTGATCAATTGTTTCCTCCCTCTCCACACTTTGCACTTAGGAGACATGCTCTCTGGAGGCGGTTGAGGCTTGTCTTGTGGCCAATAATCATCTCCTACGCCTTCCTTTCCAGTCACTAATTTGATGTCTTCACTCAAAGAAATGCCCATAAGTTGAGGTTTCAGAGGAGAGCTCCTTGAGCTCCCCAGACAACAAGGGGGCCGAGTGTCACCGTCATTATCCTGAGCTGGGAGGGAACACTAGTGTTCCGGAGGCTGGGAATCCGTCACTGCCTGCCCATCGCACAGACAGAGCAGGTGCTGGTTATAATTGCTTCTAGACGTCCTGCCATGCTCAGTTGAACGTCAAAGCCATAAACGCTGCCCGACTACAATAAAACTGGAGTACGCAGACATTTCTGCATCATTGCCGGGTGAAAATACACTGAGTGGAGTTGGATGAGATGGCAGCAAGCGCTTAAGGAGGGGGTGCTGTGGGAATACCAACAAGATGACTGCCAGTCTCCGTTTCCTCCTCTCGTCTGCTTTGTGTTTTCTTTCAGGACCAGAAGAAATGATGCATATGTAAGGATAAAAAAATTTTCCATTTCCAGAGGAGTTTTCCACCCCCCAATCTACCCACAGCCTCCTTTGAGCAAGCCAGTAAAAGCTTTTTTTTTTTTTCTTTTAAACCTGCCTTCTCACTATGGCAATTTCCGGAGCTGCTATGTGGCTGTGTTTAAAAGTCCCCCTTGGGATCCAGAGTGCAATCCATATCACAAAGGCATCCTCCCAGTCCCAAATAGCAATGCGACCTCAATTCAGAAGGTTGTTCTTGTTTCCATAGACCCAGAATGGAGTTTAAGCTGTTGATCTTGACTGTGGTTGTCGCGTCAGCCTCTCATGGGCACCTCATGGGCAGTGGAGCAAACTGTGCCTATCTGTGCTACCACCAGGACTGGGAGAGGAAGCCAACAGTGGTGGGCCATAGGTCAATGTGTGGATGGGGATGATCAGGTCTTTCTTCATTATTCTGTTTCAGTCTGGAAACACCACTGAAGCCTGCTCAGTGTCATAGCAACACACAAACCTTCACTGACAGTCTGGGGCACATTGGCTGCAAATCAAACCCGGGTCTTCCCGGTGAAAGTCGATGAGAGGTCTACCACTGAAGCACCGTGGCCCTCACCTCAAACCAGGGCAGTCATTTCCGGAGTTCAAACCAGACCACAATGCAGGATGACTGAGATTGCCACCAGAATCTGATACTGATGCAGAAAAAAACCTAACTACCATTTTATTGACTCCCAATAGGACAAAGATCTGCCCCTTTGGGGTTTTGAGACTTTAAATCCTTACAGCAGGGGTCGCAACCTGTGGGTCGCGACCCCTTTGGGGATCAAATAACCCTTTAACAGGGGTCATCCAATTCATAACGATAGCAAAATTACAGTTATAAACTAGCAATGAAAGTAATTTTATGGTTGCAGGTGACCACAACATGAACTGTATTAAAGGGTGGCGGCATTCATAAGGTTGAGAACCATTGCCTTACAGAAATAGACAACCTCATATTTCTCCCACGGACGGGCTAGTCAGTTCAAACCCCTGACCTTGCGATTAGCAGGTTAATGCATAGTCCACTACACCACCAGGGCTCCTAATGATATAATAAGAGATACTATTGTTAGATCTCTCGTGGGAGAAATATACCTCAGTCCTTGGCTTCGCGTGAGAAAGAATTCACTCCGCAGCTTGGATTGTGATCCAAGGGAGTTTTTTGAGAGAAGAAGTTTCAGGTTTACACAGGCACCTCAGGGCCCCTCACCCCTGCACAGCTTGCCTAGAAGCTGCTGGGGAGAAAGTCACTACGTGGGCTCCAGGATCCTGCCTTTTTTTTTTTTTAAATCGTTTTATTAGGGGCTCATACAATTCTTATCACAATCCATACATACATCAATTGTGTAAAGCACATTGTACACTCACTGCCCTCATTATTCTCAAAACATTTGCCTCCACTTAAGCCCCTGGCATCAATCAAGTCCTCATTTTTACCCCTTCCTCCCCGCTCCCCCATCCCTCAAGAAACCTTGATAATTTGTGAGTGGTGATAGTGGGAGGGTAGAGGGAGGGTGGATTGGAAAGAGGAAACCGATTACAAGTATCTACATGTGACCTCCTCCCTGGGGGACGGACAACAGAAAAGTGGGTGAAGGGAGACATCGGAGAGGTCAAGATCCTGCCTTTTCAATTCCTCCATAGGGAGGCATGGTTGATGGTCCTGGTCAACCCCATTGGCTGGATTGAATTCACCTGGCCCAGATGGGCCAATCCAGGTGTAACACCCACCTAGGTGTACCACCCCTTCCTGGCCGGAAGTTTGAACCTGAGCATATGTAATGGATGACCCAGTCCCTATGCTAAGCTACCTAACAGTATTTGCAAGATGCCGAGCAATGTTCTAAGCTTTTTGTATATAATAATTCAATTATTTCACTTAACAAGCCTATGTGTGGACTCTATTCTTGCCTCATTTTACAGATGAAAAATCAGTGGCACAGGATGATAAAGTCATGAGCCTATGACCACACAGTGAGGAAGTGGAAAGGAGAGATTTGAACCCAGGCTGCAGAGTCCATGCCTTGGGTGCCTACAGCGCCACATAGGACACAGGAAAGCATGGAGCAGACTCGGCGTAAGACCTAGCATGTATGTGCTAGCACTGCATGAGAGTAGCTGCTACTCAGATCCAGAAGAGAATACAAGGCTATTGCAAAAATTATTTTTTCCAAGAGAGGGTGGAATTCTGCATCTTGTGCGAAATCCCCCAACCTGCACATGGCACAGCTACTTCAGAAGGTTCCCAACAATGTGTGCTGTGTGGCAAACCAAACTGAGCTCAGGGGGAGCTGGTCAGTGGGTTATGTTACCCAGAAGGTGAGCAGTTTGAACTCACCAGCCACCACTCCAAGGGAGAAAGAGAAGGCTTTCTGCTCCCATGGACTTACAGTCTTTGAAGTGGCAGGGAGCATTTCCATGCAGCCTATGATTAGGATCTAGGAGGGTGAGGGTGGATGGAGTTGGTTGAGACCTGGCTTCAGGGCATTTCCCAGAAGGGCTTCCTGCAGTGACTCTGCCTTCAGGAATGTCTGGTGACCCTGAGGGCAGCAAAGTCCTAAGCACACTCAGGCAGTGGTTCTCAACCTTCCTAATACAGGTCCTTTTGTTGTGGTGACCCCCCGACCATTAAATGATTTTCTTGCTACTTCATCACTGTAATTTTGCTACAGTTATGAATTGGACGAGCCCTGTGAAAGGGTCATATGACTCCCAAAGGGGTCGCAACCCACAGGGTGAGAACCACTGCACTAAGGGTTCCCCTTCCGGGCAGCTCTACCAGTGTCTGGTGTGCATAGTTCTGTGAGGTGAGAGAAATGAACTTAGTGTCTGCTTCTGGTGACAGTTGATGTGGGTGGGCTTTCTCCCTATGTCAAATCCCTCTCAAGCCATTTGTCACCACAACATAAAGCAAGAAGAGGAGGCAGCATAGCAGGACGGTAAGCAGAACAAAGATTGAATAAACACAATTCACTTCAATCATGAATCGGGTGCCCTTGAGATGTGAGGAAGACCCCAGTCTAGTGACATTAGATCAGGTTTAGGGATTGAGTGACGGGACCCTCTTGGCTCCCCTCAGCCCCTATCTTGCTTTCCCATTGACCCTGCCCCTTACATCGTGATTGGTCCTTATTCCAGCATGATGGTTGGTTTCATAAGCACGACATGTGGGAATGTGTTAGTCGATAGGTTATACAGGCACAGTCTCTGGAATGGGTAAGTGAGGAGGCGTGACTGGTGACATGACTGGTGGAATGGATCATGTGAAGTGATTTGAGATCGTTGTTCAGACCTGATAGGTCATCCAGGCCTCTAGTTGATCCTGGCAGTACTCTAGTTTAAGGAAACAGAATGTTAGGCATTTAAGTCATATTTGAGCTTAAATTTTGAGCAATAGGCTGTGGCTCACAGTGAGAGTCTATGTGGAGACCCTGAATCCATTTTGAGGGGCCACACATTCAGCCACCATTGAGTTCTTTCCTACTGCTGACTGGCAGTAGAAAGCTTGTCCATCAGGCAGTGTGCTTGCGTCCACTCCCCGGGCCAGACTCAGCGATATACGGTCGTGTGCACATCCCAATGAAGGTCCCGCTCATGCTCTCACAGGCCCTCCCGCAACTCCATGAATTGATCCGTCTTCAGGGACAGTTTTGTGACAAAGGTGTTTGTTTTCCATGTCTCATTTAAGCTTTCAGGAGCTCAGGTGGTGATGCTGGATAGTGTTGGACTATTAACAGCAAGGTCGCTGGTTCAAAGCCACTAGTCATTCCACAGGAGAAAGATGAGGTTATTGCTTCCTGTAAAGGTAGCAACTTCAGGATCCCTACACAGAGTCACTATGAGTCAGAGTCAGCAGGACAGAATGGGTGTCATTTTATTTAAGTAACTGTGGCTGTGGGTCCTTCCGACACCATTGGGGCCTCATGCGGATGCCCTCCTTCATCCAGAACAGCGGTTTGTGCCTTTTTCTTGTGTAAAACATAGCAAAGGAGTTCCTAATAAAATATAGTTGAATTGGGAGTCTTTTTTCCCTCAAACAAAGTAAATCCATAAATAGAAATGAGACTATGGTGCTAATAACCAGTTGGAGAGTTGAGAGAGCTGAACTCTCAATCCTGGTAGAAACCCATTGTGACTTTAAAAACTTGCTCAAGGTCATCCATAGCCTATGAGGTTGAGTTGAGCAGACACAAAACAGATGTGTTGGGGAGTAATTGTGTACATTAAGTAAACAATTTATCTTTCTAAAGATTCTGTCTAAAACTTACTTTAAATAGTAAGTTTTCCCCTGGGCTAGGGAAAGGTCAGGGAGCTTAACCCCCTAGTATCCACCCCCTCTCAGCATTCATCATGTTAGGCCAGAGGAGCCAAATCACACCCACTACCCAGGGAGCACTGCTTCCAAAAGCCCATTGCCTGTGCCGGGGCAGAGGGCAGGTACCCGGACCAGAAATGCTGACGGAGTGGAACCAGCGGGCTCAGCCCCCAGCTTCCTGAGAGAGCAGCTGTGATGGTTCACTTTTGGAAAAATGTCAATGCATGACTTGGGCAGCACGAAAAGCAGATGTGCAGAGGTTGTTCGCTGTATTCCAGAAGTTCACACACTCTCCGGAGGCTCCTTGGCTCAATGGCAGGAAGTCGTTGGTGGCTTCCACCTTCAATCCCAAAAGGCCACTGCCGTCCAGTGGATTCCAACCACAGTGACCCTATATGGAGTTTTCAAGACTGTAAATCTTCATGGGAGCCAGCAGTCTCATTGTCCTCCTTGGGACAGGGAGCTAGCAGCCCGTTTCACCTCCAGCACCCCTTCCTCTCTAATTCTGGATCCAGTCCCTCCAAATATCCTGCCCTGCCCTTGTCTAGGCTTCTTAAATGCGTTCCATGCTGCTTATGTTAGTCTGGGTGCCTTAGCGAAACAAATCCACAGAAACGCGTATGTATAAGAGAGAGTTTTATGTAAAGGGTGAGTGCACATCAAGAAAACATGCCCACATTTGCTTATGCACCCGCTTTGTCTTCAGCGATCATGTTGGGGTAGGCTGGTGTGCTTTTTCCATGTGGGCTTTGTTGTTTCTTAGCTAGATGGCCCCTTGTTTATCTTCCAGTCTTTAAGACCCTGGACACTATATCTTTTGATAGCCGGGCCCCAGGGTGCTTAACCAATACACCACAAGGGTTCATTAGCATGTGACTTATCTCCTGCCATTCACACTAGATGCTCAAAATAGCAGGAAACCAGGTTTCTCCTTTGTGGCCACACCAGGTACTGACAGAACCTAGAACAGAGACATGCTTAGTTATATATCTTGACTATCATTAGCATATTATATGCCAGGCAATCTGTAAGCCTTCGCTCCCCTGACCTCTCACAGCCTTGGTAAAATGAAGCTAACAAAAGTAGTGCTCTCACAAGCTTGGTAGGAGATTAAACAACTCATGTAAGGCTACACAGCCTATCAACGAGGAGGCGAGATGAGGCAGTGTGTGGCTGCTGAACCCACACCCTTCACAACACCTCCATTAAAATGACTGAGGGCTATGAGGAACCAGACAGAAGCAGGTTCACACCCCAGATTGAGTCAATTTAACTGCCTATTGTGCCTGACCCTTCTATCTCTGATCTTAGAAATGGGGTTAACAACAACAAAACACTGTAGAAGAAATGTCCAGCAGATGACAGGCATGCGATTAAACAACAAAAAATAAATCACTTAAGTTGAAATTCGAACTCCTGGAAACCCCTCACATGCGTGCAGAGAAGGATTGAGCCCATACGGTGTTTCCAGTGCCCCCGTCCTTCCCACCTAAAATGAGCAGTTGATAAGGTAATGCCTGGATTGTTCCAAGCCCAAGACTGTGGAGAACTAAAGGAAAACCCAGCATTATGAATCTTTGAGCACAGCCCTGCTGGGAAACCGCCCTGCAGTCACTTGTTGAAGACTGGAGGAGGGACAAGAGTAGGGAGAAGAACGAGGACTGAATGTGACACATAAGCAGGGGTGGCCTACATTCCATAAAGGAAAAAACTCAAGGTCTGCTTTTCTGGTGCCGGAAAGTTAAAACCCATCTGGTGCAGTTGAAAAGGTGTGTGTGTGTAGTGGGGGGGGGGGGGTGTGTGTTAGGGAGGAGGGGCGATGAGTCCAAAGGATGAACTCTCCATCTGCAATTGTGTCCTCAACTGCTTTCCCCTGCTAGCCACACGATATTTGTGTCTGGCCTGCCCTGCTTTTGTTATCAAGCCCAGAGAGGGCAAGAGACTAGCTCGAAGTCACACTGCAAGTTGGCAGCAGAATCAGGCCGAGAACTCTGGATGCTTAGAAAGCTTCACACAGACCTGAGAAAGTACCAAGGGAAGACCTGTTCGCTAACTGGGCAGCACTCACTGCATGCCAGCGCTGTTCCAGTGCCCCAGCCAGGGCATTGCTCCCTGTGTCCGTGTGTCTTCAGTGATGCACACAGGTGACGGATTGGCTTTTAATAGCATGCTTGGAAGGTTGAGGCCACCCAGCGGCACGTAGAAAGAAGGGCCTGCAAATCTACTTCAGACCAAGCAGCCTTTCAAGACCCTGGGGAGCACAGTTCTTCTTGGACACACAAGGAGGCCAGGAGTTGAAGTTGATTCCATGCTGTAGTTGATTCCATGGTTACCGGTTGTAGCTATACCTAGAGTCACATCCACATTCATGTTTATATCTCTTCACTCCATGGGGTGTTCATGGCTCCAACTCTTCTGAAGCAGACCACCAGGATTTTGTTTAAGAGGCCTCTGGATAGGTTTGAACTGCCAACCTTTTAGTTTGTAGCTGAGTGCTAAACAACTTGTGCCATGCAGGGTGCTAAGCTCAGAAACTCAGTCGGTGCTTCATGATCTCAGTTGGAATTATAGAGAGGGTCAGTGATGACCCATTGACTGCTGGGTAATTGTTGATGTAGTCTCCCTGTGCAGACATGTAAAGTACCTGAAAACTTAAAATCCAACTCATTGAGTGCATCATCCTGCCGTGCGCCAGCCCAGCAGCATGCTCTGCTGGGGACATTTGCCATGCCTGGAGACATTCTGAAGAAGGGAGCCCCACTGCCATCTAGTGGGCTGAGACCAGGGATGCTCGCTTAGCATCCTGGTGCAGGGAACAACACAGCCCCACAAAAATGATGTTGACCAAAATGTCAGCAGAGCTGCCACTGGGAAAATGGTCTAGTCCAAGCGCTGACCTTCATAGAGGAAGAAAGCCAATCCAGAGCAGCTAAGTGACCTGCTGTGGGTTGCACAGCCTGATTCCAAGCCCAGTACTATACCCATAGCTGTTACCACGCCCAAAATTAAACATCAATAGCTGCCCAAAGGCCTCTTAGTTTGAGGACCAAGTAAGACAGTAAATGAGAAAGCCCTTTGACAAATGTGGCATGCTGCACAAACATGAGATGTTATTACCCAGGATCTTTTGATATATGTAAATAGATCTTGTACCAGGTCAGTTAATTTTCCAACTGCTCTATCTGAGCTTTCAGATGGCAGCACCTCTGTCCAACCCAGGAAAGGACTCCTGTGCAGGCTGAGCAGCCCTGGAAAGCCTCATGCCTGGCTTCTCCCACCCCTCAGCTAATCTCCAAATGATTAATAAGGGCTCTCACTATGTTGTGGTTCCCAGCTGACAGATACTAGGCTATCAATGCATTCGTATCACCTCCTTCATGCCAGAGGGACTCAGTTATTCGAGGGGTTCCAAGGAGGACCCAGCCTGAAAGAGAAACGGGCGAGAGAGAGGAGCGAGACCAAGCAGATTCTTGTCAAGGTCTGAGTTTATTGCTACACTAGCCTCTCTATAAAGGGTGAGACAAACAAGGGAGTTCAAAGGGGAGATAAAAAAAAAGGAAGGGCGGGGGTGTAGAGCACACAGGGCAGGCGGCCGCAAGTCTGCAGTTGGAATGTCCGGTGCTGGAGCAGACAAGGGTGGGCCATCTGGTGTGTGTCAGGGTAAGATAAGGTTGAGGTGACGTGGCTTTAGCCCTGCTGGGCAGGCAATATGGCCTTGGTTTTGTCAGGCTGATTATGTCCGGTTCCCAACATGAGAGAAGCCAGGAATATCTCCTCTCACAACTGTGCAGCAAATGAGATCAGATCTCCCAATCTGATTTTCAGCCCTCCTGTCTTTCCAAGTGAAGTGGATGGTCCATTTCACGTTGTCTCAAGTCTTTGCACATTGCATGCCAACATTGCAACACAGGGCGCGGCTGTGGGTCTTAGTAGACAAAGCCGCCACCCAGAACCCTGCCCCCAGAGCTCCTTAGTCACCCTTCACAACGCAGGTCCAGGCCGGGCTCCACACTGCAAGGCGATCAACCCTGACCCTCCAGTGTGGCCGTCCTCACACGCTCCCACATCCACCTAGAAGGACTGGAAATGAGAGATTCCGGAAGCTCCCTGCCTCATCTGCCTCCCTCTCCAGAGTGACAGAGCAACTGTAACTGATTAGGCAGGATGCAGCCTCGTTCCCAGTCCCCACCCTCTCTGGGAAAGCAGGGCTGTCTGGCACCTCATCCAAGGCCTTTCCCCTGTTATCTCATTACTGAGTAGCTGCTCCTCTACCACCCACCTCCGTCACCTCATCTAAATACGGGGGAGATGAGTATGTCTTCTTTGCTGCTCCTTCCCTGAGTCCACCCCAGGAGCTCCCTGAACAGATCATCAATCACTTCTCATTACCCCTGCAGCAGCCGTCAGATACTGCTGAACAGAGACAGGCGCCTCCCCTGCTGCTGCCAGGCTCCAGTGCACATGTGCACACACACGTGCACACACATTGTACAGGCCCACTCACATGGACACACAAGCATGCACACCCATGTGCACAAACTTTGTTCAGAGGTGGGAATTCTGCCCATTTTAGCCTCTAATATTGCAATCAGAGAGTGATAGAACAATGAAAGATGAAGGTGGATGAAGGAAGATCTATTTATTCCCTTACTTGTTACATAACCATTCAGGGCTCTTTTTTTATCCGTACAAACACACCACCACCACCATCAACAATCATCAAGTAGCTGTCATGTATGCAGTGCTGCCCTATTCAAGGCAGTGCTGAGTATGTGAGGAGGATTCTCTCTAAAGCACAGCTCTGAGGAAGTCTGTCTCCTTCGCACCTTTACACACACAGGGTGAGGAGCCTGCAGGAGGCTCCGTGCGTTGGGTGAAGCCACACGATGAGTGAGGAGACCGAGGGTGAAGCCAGGGGAGTGAGAGCGCAGAGTTCACCACTTCACCACCATGCTGGTGTGCACAATCGATGAAAGGGTGGCTGCCAGCAGCAGGACAGAAAAAAAGTAAAGCATGTAACTTGTGGTTTTAGCTCTGGCTTACTTCCAAAAGGAATTGTTTTTGTTGTTCTAAAAAGCTTTATACCAAAAAAAAAAAAAAGAAAGAAAACTTTATACCTCTATAAAAACAAAAGGCTACTGCTGTCAAGCACCTTCAGACTCAAGCCAGAGGAGAGCTCTCCCAGTGGGCTTCCAAGCTGTATATCTTCACAGAAACACAGTACCTCCTGTGGAGTAGCTGGTTGGTTCAAGCCAGCAACCTGGCAGTTAACAAGTACGTCCCTTGTACCTGTAATACCTGTATAAAGTGTATTAAATATGAACTACTCCTGGTGTGTAATTTTAAATTGAATTATTGTGCCTGGAACTTTTTTTTAATAGCTAAGAATGGTGAAATCAGACTCCTTTAGATGTTATGAGAAGAATAGACACTACACAGGGCTTGGACCCAACCCAGCTTAATTCAAAGGAAGGCAGATTTATTTTCTTCTGCTTCCCAGAAGGTTCCTCAGCAGAACGTGTGTTAAACAAAATTGTTTAGCTATGGAAAAGAGCAATCTCCTCTTGGGAAGATTCTGGTAGAAAGGGGCTTTGGTTACATATCCAGCTCAACCCAGCCCCAGAGCCCTCGTCATGTTTTATTTTGTTTTGCCCTTGACACTGATTGTCTTGGGAACTGTGGCCCCCGAGCAATGGCCAGGAAGTCAGGTCTTCTTGATGTAAATCCTCTAATATCCCCTACAATGATTTTCAGTGCCAATGGTAAGGCCCGCCCAGTGGCTGCCACATGCCCCTGAGCAGACACGTCAGAGCAGATGAGAGCATGAGACAGCATTTAAGAGAATGGTAGGCTGGCCTTGACTTAGCTGTTTGGCCTCTCCTCAGAAGTCATTTGTGACACTGACTGTCATGGGTTTCATTAAGAACAAGTCTATCTCTACCAAAGAAAACTGCAAGGTAAGAGGACTTTCAGCTCCAGCTACATATGTCTCCAAACTTACTTACATATTGTCCTGTTTTCAGAAGAAAAAAAATGTACTCAGTGCCTCCCGGGCAAATAAAAACTTTGGTACTACAACCTACAATCCCAGATAAAGTGTAGGTATCTGCTTTGGCAGCTCCCCTGGATCGAGCTGCTCCAGTAGCTCTCCACAAAAACCCTGTGAAGAGATGATCAGGCAGGGTAGCCTAGTCTGTTCTGCAGAAAGAAGCTACCCCTGGAACCTCAGTGGCTTAAAATCTAGAAGTTTATTCTTGTTCATGCAAATTCTGACACTGGAAGGGCAATTCTACAGGGTGTTTGTCCTGCACACCGTCCGTCAGTGATTCGGGCTGCTTCACAAATATGGTGCCACCAGATCAAAAGGTGGATTCCAGGTCATCACAGAAGAGGAAGAGAGAAGTGGGGGTTGTGGATCAGTCTTTACATGCTTTGACACTTTAGTTGACATAGATCGCTGGATAGGGCTGCTTATATAAAGGTTATCAGTTCAAACCACCTAGCTGTACCACAAAAGGAAGGAGTCATCTGCTTTCATAAAGGGTACAGCCTAGCCAACCTCATGCAACAATTGTACTCTGTACCACAAGGGGTGAGCATGAGTCAGAACTGACTTGAAGGCAACAGGATTTGGGGTTTTTTTTGTTTGTTTGTTTGTTTGGTTGGTTGGTTGGTTGATTGGTTTGGTTTGGTGAGTGGGAGCTGGTTCTACCTACAGCATATTAATCTGAAGTAGTCACTTTAGGTTTTTTTGTTTGTTTTTTGAGAGATGTGGAAAAGCTCATTGGCTTTAATGGGGAGTTAACTCTGCCGCAGACGGCCTCCTCAAAATTTCCCTCCCGCTTCAGAAACTAGCAGAGATTTTCAATGAAGGAGCCTGCTGGCACCCGCTGGACATCTCCTTGCAAGGTCAGTCCTTTGGAGCCATTGGGAGGGAGAAAAAAGAGACTTTTATTCCTGTAAAGAATTCCAGCCCCAGAAATCCTGAGGGGGAAATTCTGCCCTGTCCTCTCGGGTCGCTATGAGTCCGAATTGAATTTATGGCTATGAGTTGAGTTGTAATTCCATTCACTTACTGCTCTTGACAGGTTGCTAGATTAGGGCTTGTCTTCCCAAATGCCAGCACTAAACGAAAATGAGCTGTCCGGGCCACAATAAAGGGGTTGGAAATACATCAGGCACACTCATTAGACACCTATGGCAAAATTCAGAACTGAGCATGCTCTGACCCAAGTCATGTAGACCCAGGTGGAAGGTCCACCTGGTCATACAGAATAGGACTTCACAAAAGTGCACCGAAATCAACCAATACGATCGACCAATGTCCTCCAGTGGTGTTGGGAGGTGATAGAAGTAGGCCTGGGCTCCTTGTCGCCCTCCCTTGTTCACGTGCTCTGCAAGTGGAGGGTGAGGCCCTTGGGGGTTCCTGCCGTGGCTCCTCAGCTGGTTCTGCACTCCTGCTCAGGTATTCCTCCCATGAAACCGCCATATTCAGCTGCAAACTTTCCCCACCCCTGCCATGCAGCCCGGCGTGCTTTCCGGAGATACTGGGGACTTTTGGGGACTGCGATACCGGAAACTTTCTTCCATAACATTCACTTGGATTTACAAAACTGCTTCTGCCATATGAATTCTTTCAGCGTTGCTAAGCAAGAACTGAGGTCAACCACCCCAGAAACCTAACACTATCAAGTCAATTCTGACTTATATCAATCTAGGGGGTCCTCAAACTATGGCCTGCGGGCCGCATGGCCCTCAGAGGACATTTATTCAGCGCGCCGGGTGTTTTTGCCCCGTTTTTTTTTTTAACTTCAAATTAGGTATGTGCAGTGCGCATAGGCATTTGTGCATAGTTTTATTTTTAAACTATCGTCCGGCCCTCCAGCGGGTTTGAGGGACAATGAACTGGCCTCCTGTTTAAAAAGTTTGAGGACCCCTGAAAGGACAACGTAGAACTATGCCTGTGGGTTCCCGAAGTTCTAAATCTTTACAGGAGCTGAGAACCGCATCATTCTCTGTGAGCCACTAGCGGATTCCAACTGGCCGGCCTCATGGTCACACACATTCCACCAGGCTCCTTGAGCCTTAACTTGATAATTTAATGAAATGATACTTCTCCAAGTCACACTGTATCATGGTCTATAATCTTGCTATTCTAATATCAAATTTAAAATAAGGAATATAGTTAAGCTCCAAATCCATAAGCAATAAGATCATTGAATCTCTTTGGACACTATTACTTAAAAAAAGAAAAAACTCTGTCCAATTATTTTCAGCACAGAAAAGCTTCCAGTGTTTACAGCTTAGTATTTAATTGCTTTTTCTCTTCTTCTTTTGCATTGGTGAATCATTTTGAGCTTATAATAATGTCAAAATAAATAGTTTCCAGAGCCTCCAGGCATTCACTGTGTAATGATCATTTAAAAGATTTCTTGGTTAGAGGGTCCTCAAAAGAATAAAAAGCGTGTCCGCATCCCTGGTCATTTCTATATTCAAAAGAAGAAATTGCTCATCAAATGCTACAAGCCAATTTCTTTCTTCAGCCAAACTGCCCATTTTAGCATCACTGAATTAAGCAAATGGTTCTACATTTCAAAGTCAACAATGATACTCTTTTCCCTTTAACACGAGCATCTTAAACAGCTCAAATAGTAGTCGAGCTCTTTATTATGGCTTTTCCTGAGAAAGCTGTTTCGTTGTTTATTTTATTTATTCATCTAGACTTTCATTTTAAGATTTGTGTATTTTAAGTTCTGCTAGTCAGGACATTTTAAATGGAGCCAGATTTTTTTTTATACTTTGTCTTTTAAAATATAATGAGGCTGAGCCGTACATCCCTTAATAAAATATAAAGTCTCCTATTTCTGTTTGTTTGTAATTTCCCTAAGAATAACGCTTAAAGTAGTAAAACCAAAACCCGCCATAATGAATTACATTTGGTCTACTGGGGGTTGTGGCCAACCTTTAGATAGAAAAATCCAGAGACTCCCTTCTGCATCTCCTTTCCCAACCAAACCCCGGTGGCTGGAGGCTGGAAGGAAGAAAGAGGCTGGGCTGCTGGGGCAGGGTGGGGAAGGGGTAACCTTGCAGATTATTTCAAATTCTACTCTGAAGGCAGAAAGTTATCCCAATGAGATAGCTAGAGATTCACTTCCTTAGAAAAAGATTGAAATTAATGTGTCCCTTAGAAAAGCCAAAGGAAAAAAGTCGTTATTAATTTAGGCAATTGAAGAACTTTGAAAGCCATGTCTAGTACATAAAAACACCTGTCCCTAGAGCCCATCGGCCTAGGAAACTGAATTTTTATGCCATGTAAAATAAAGGAAGGTCATTTCTTAGACTTGCTCAACAGAAGATTGTCATTTTAAACCGGTTACTGTAATGAGAAGCTGGGTTTTCGTAAAAAGGACTGAATGCTTGAGTCAGTGTGAAATGAAATTAGAGATGCATGTTCTGCGCATGGCAGCATTTCCGGAGGAGTCTGTGTTCCCGTGACTGCTCTCAATCTGTGTCGTGCCTTCTGGGAAACTCACAGCGTGGTGCCCACATCTAGTCTCTCGGACTTTCATGCCAGCTTTGGAAAGGTGTTGAGTCTGTTGGATCTGCTGCACAGAGACAGCATGCAAGTGGACCCTTCCCACATTCCTCAGAGAGCAGCCCCCCAGTGTAAAGCTGTGGGTGAGGTTTGATGACCTTTGCCCCTTCATCATCCCGCATTCTTTGACGGACCCAAGCGCTCCCCTGAGGCATTACCGGAGAAGCAGCTACCCCATAGTTTCCAGATGGTGGGTATCAGCCTGTGTGCTCATTGGGATCGCCAGAGAGCTGTCCAAAAGACATCTTTGTCCCATCTCCACTGAGTCCGATTTTATTGGCCTGGAATGCAGCCTAGGTGCTTGGATATTTTTCTCTCTCATTAAGTTTTTATTGTGAATTGGGTGAAGGTTTACCAAGATCATCAGTTTTTTATTCAACAATTCATACACATTGTGTTTTATGCCACTTATTGCAATCTCCACAATATAATGTGACTTATTCCACTCCCTACTTATGTCTTCTGTTTCCCTTCCTCCTCTCTTCCTACCCTTCTGAACTTGGGCCTTGGATTAATACTGCCCTTTTGAGATCAAATGGTTTGCTGTTTTCAGGTTTGTGTGCCTCACTTGTGTAATTGCTCCCATTGTAGACCAATCTATTATTTGGCTGAATATTGAACCACAGGTAGGAGTTCATTTTCAAACTTAGTGAATAAGGACCATCATTTCAGAGGTTCTGTTAGTCCCTATCCAGCCAATAAGCCTGGTCTCTTTTATGACTGTGAATTTTGCTTCACTATCTAGGACCTTTTGATGTGATCCCTTTCAAAGAAGTTGGAATTGATAGTTGGAGATCATCTAGTTATTCTGTGCTCAGAGTCATGAAGTCTAATGTTCATGTGGTCCACTCACCACTCTTTCCTCCAGAGTGAGGGTGACAATACTTGCCACCTAGATGGCCACTTGTGAGCTTCTGAGATCCAGCTGCTACTCACCAGCGTGGATGTCGACCATAGTCTTTACAGTCTAGGTAATGACAATTGTTCTTGGTGTCCTTCACAACTATAATCCCCAGCCCCCAAGCCCAATAAAGCACTCCCTCCAGTTGTTCGGTTATGCCTAAGGAGTTTTGATAACTTCATCTTCTGTGTGCTCCGGAATATTCAATTCCCTGGATGATCAGAATGCTCAGTCAGGGCTCAGAATCTTGGTGTTAAGGCTCCTGGTGAGATCCTGGCACATCAGACACAGAGGTTGTGAGGCTAGAGGATGGGCAGAAGGGGATCATACTGAGTCTAACAAGGAAAGAAAAGGAAATGAAGGATATAAGCAATTAAAAGCAAGCGCATAAATAGATACAAATACACAGATGGCCCTTGCAACATTATTCCCAATCTCGCAAACGTGTCAACGGTCTAAATACCCATCAATAGGTGAATGGATAAGTCAAACATGTTGCCTACGGTATATACAATGGACTACTACTCAGCCATAAAGAGAAATGAACTCTTGACACAGGCTACAAGAGGAATGAACCTCATAAGCATTATGCTGAGTGAAATAAATCAGCTTCAAAAAGGACACATTTTGCTTAATTCCACTTACAAGAAATATCTAGGCTAGGAAAATGAATAGAGACAAACATCTCCCAATTGTTTCCAGGGATAGGTAGGAAGGTAAGTATGGTTGTTACATAATGCCATGTCAATTGGACAAATAAGTGAGGTGGAGTCTTTCTTATACCTATATGAGTGTCCTTGGATTTATTTCTCTAGTCAACCCAGCCTAACCCAGTAGGGCCTGGAGGGGAAGTGCCATCCCTGAGACGATACTGAGCTTCCATAGGGTGATGACATAATTTTGGAATGGGTAAGGATGATAATATGAACAACATGCAGAATGCCACTTAGTTATAATCTTGTAGAGCGTGGAAGTGACGAATGTTTTGATGCATGTATATTTAGTACGATTTTTAAAGAGTGTACGCAAAAGAGCAATATGGCAAGTCTGTGTTGCCATTTGCTGTTGCTCAGCTAAAAGCGATTCGGGCCTGTGTAGTCCAAAGGGAACCACAGAGGCTCAGGAGGAAAGCTGGTACCATCTCCAACTAAGACTTGTCTGACCAAATGCAGAGTCTCCCTTCAAGTAACTGACAGGTCAGAGGCAGCTCATCTCTGCTGCAGAAGCAATGATTTGTCTCAATTCCCAGACCACTGTCACAACCATGTCTTGTTGCCCTCGGTGCCCCCCTTCCCCACCACAATAAGTCACTAGAAAGCCATGCTTCATTTAAAAACAAACAAATAAACCCCTTCTGCCTCCATCCTGGCACTGTTTCAGCTTATTTAGCATCATAACATATGTCATCTGTTTCCCTAAACAATCTAACATGGACATGGCACGATGGGACTGAGGAGTTAGGCAAATGAGTACCAGCCTGCCCTCTGAACACACACAATGGCATTTGACTTGCTGTCAGTAGATGCTGTCGCGTTTCTTCTCCTCTTTCCTGGAAAATAAATATAGAAAAGAAAGAGGCCATGAAAAGGGCTGCAAGATGTTTAGCTCTGGTCTTTCTAGAAAGTGTAGAAAAAAAGCATGTGACCCCTGCCTGCCTTTAGATGCCCCACTCCTCTGGCTAACAAGGACTGCGCACTGACCATGGACAAGACATCTGGATCTGGGGGGAGGATAAAACAATTGCCCCCACCAGCAAAGAGTTTCCAGATTTACGGGACTGCACAGGCCAGGGAGCAGCTCATAAAAAGAACAAGAAGAATCGCAAAGGAGGGTGTGCTCCAGCACCACTTCGTCCAGCTGCAGACACATGAAGGCAAAGTTTCCTTTGCTTTCAGTCAAGTTTATGATTTCCGCGGCATCCCTTACCAACACCTTCACAAAGATCTAGGTTCTTGGGTTGTTTCGTTCCAGGGCGGACATCACCTTGGTAAAGCCACACTTTATGGACAGCTCATGGTCCAAGAATTCCACCTATATGTTTTGAAAGGGGCCACGTTAAAACCCCTGGCTCAGACTTTCAGGACTGGGCACAATACAGCTAACCCACCATGGGGACAGCAGGATTTGGTAACACTCTCATCTCCATCACAACCTGGACCTGGCAAAGCTATTTTCTTCCACTCACCATCTTTCAATCAATATTTACTCAGCTATTAGTTGCTCCCCAGGCTCAGCATCAGAAAAGTGTTCAAACGTTACCGAATTGTCCATCTAATGGTAGAGGTCTGTGCAAGGGATATGAGAGCAAGAGGCTCAGAGATGATCAGTGGGTAACGAGAGAGGGATTCACCTTTATCATTTGTAGAAAGCCCCTGAGGCTTAGTCACATTGGCAGACTTTCCCTGGAGCAAGCAAATAAAGCTGCTCCCGGCTCAGCTCCATTCCTGATCTGGTCTTGACATGAGACTATCCAGGCTTTGTCCCAACCCCACATTCTGGAAAGCACGAGTGGAAGGAGGTGGATCTTGGGGATACCATGGAAAAGAATGGGCATTGCACAACACTTCATTGTACTCATATGGAGCTTATACAAAGGCCAAGAGATAGAACCAGGTGAGACTGTGAACAGGACAAGGTGATACTGCATGGTTTAAAATCAGAAAAGGTGTGCATCAGGGTTGTATCCTTTCACTGTTCTTATTCCATCTGTATGCTGAGCAATTTATACAAGAAGCTGGTCTATGTGAAAAAGAACATGGCATCAGGATTAGAGGAAGACCCAAGTAATGTCATTAGGAACATTTTCTCACTAAAAATTTTAGGTCATGGCATCAAAAAAGTGTCATTTTAACCTAAATGGGTTTTTAGACCAGTGAAATAACAGCGAGAGTGAGTCAGCATTGTGCACAGAATTGAGCGATACTGGTTCTTTGGGAAATTCATAATCCAACACTGACACTGCTGAGATAAAGGATGACAGTGAGGAAGATTCTACACCTGAGCTCTGTGATGGGCCAACGTGGTGCTCTACTCTCTTCAGGAATGGATGAGCCAGCTCCACCAAGATTCCCCTTTACTGGAGCACCTGCTATGTATGTAGACGTTGAACACAAGAACGCTTTGGCATTCCTACAATGATTTCTGACCGATGAGGTCATCGAAAAATTGATTATGATAGCCCGGAGGTTTACTTTCAGGTTTTAACCCCTCTTCAGTTAATTTCTGTGCATGGGGGAAGGTTTGGGGCTTGCTTCATTTTCCTACATACGGTATCTCAGTTTGTCCAACACCATTTGTTGAGCAAGCAGAATTTGTCCCTTTGGATATTTCTGTGTCCTTTTTCGAAGGCTAGTTTCCTGTTGACTGGTGAATATATGTGTAGCTTTTCTGTTCGAATCCATTGATCTATATACCTCTCAGTGTACCAATACACTGCTCTCCCTTAGGGAAAAACAACAACAAAAGTTGTATGAGCCCCTATATAATGATTTTTTTAATGGACGATGAACTATTTTCCAGGCCAGCACTATCCTATGTTTGAGCACATTGCTGCAGCCACTGTGTCAATCCATCATGCCTTATAGCCTGCGGTACTCATGTTCAGGTATAGTGTTCTGCCATTCACAAGGTTCACACTGGCCAGTTCTTTCAGAAGTGGAAGACCAGGTCCTCGTCCCTCGTCTCTCTGTCTGGAAACTGCTGAAGTCTACCTGCAGTGAGTGACCCAGCAGGCATTTGAACTACTGGCTGCAAAATTTCCACCATTACAGCCAAATGCAGGCCACCACAGTACAACAGACAGTAACAGCATCTTAACACCACACAAAGGCTCCTCCCTGGGGAGACCACGTGTTCAGGCAATTGCTGCTATTACACATGTAAGTGGGGGCTACATGAAGTCGCACCATCTCCCGTGGCCCTTCCAGGAACAGGCCATTCTTCTGTTGTTTCTACTGGACTTAGGCTCAGCTGCCAACCTGCCCTCTGCACGCATTCTTCTCCTTACCCTTCCATGTCACCTTCTCTTTGCCCAAGTCAATACTGCTGGTCAGTCACCTACTGGTGGATGCTTGCTTCTGAAGTTTCTGAACCACATTTCCCCATGGTTATGAGACATTGCTGCTGCCACTGCGAGCATTTAACAGGTTACTTTACACCTTCAATGAGAAATCTAGGGGAATAGAAAGAAAGCTTCTTCTTTCTCCCAAGGAGTGGGTGGTGGTTTTGAACCATTTCCCTTGAGGTTAGCAGCCCAATGTGTAACCCACTACACCAGTAGAGCCTTGGTGGCACTGTCCAGCAATTATTAGACTGCTAAACATGAGGTCAGGGTTTCAAACCTACCAACTTCTCCTTGGGAGAACGATAAAGCTGTTCCCATAAAAGACTGACAGCTCCAGAAGCCCACTATAGGCTGGCTATGAGTTGGAATTTTGCGGTCATTTAGGGCTTTTTGGTGGCATGTGATTTTTTAGGGCTTTTAGGTTGTTTGTGGACGTTCAAGGTGTGTTTTGGGCATTCGGGTGGTTTGGGGTTTTTAGGGTGTTTTATAAGATTTTAGGGAGTGTTTAAGGGATTTAGGGGTGGTTTTTTAGAGTGTATAGGTATTTTTCAGCACAGTATGGTGTTTTTAGTGATGTTACAGAGTTCCTTAGGGATTTTAGGGTATTTTTAATATTATATGTGTTTTTTTCCCCCAGCATTTTAGGTTTTCTTAGGGCTTTCATGGTGTTTTCAGGGCATATATGGGGTTTAGGAATGTTTAGGGTTTGGGAATCTTCTAAGGATGATTTTTTGAAGTTTCACATGTTTGGGTGGGCATTTGGTGTTTTTTTGTGACTTTAGAGTGTTTATGGGATCCTGTCAATTTGCAGCTTTAATTCCACAAAGAAAAGTCAGACAGCAAGCCAGAAAGGAGCAGGAAATGAAGGGGAAGCCCAGGCCACATGTTACAGCTGCCAAGTCCGGAGAACCTAGGTGTGGTCGTTGGCTACCTGGGACCGGGAGTGGGGCTGTGCTCCTGCCCAAGGGTGCTAGGGAGTAAACCAATCTCAGCTGGACGTTTGGCTTTTCTACTACTTAGCCGACTCCATGAACTTTCCCAAGGGCAGCTGGCGAATTGCCAGGGGAACCCAGCTAGACCCCCCACACAAAAGCACAGGGATGGTTACAGGAACAGGAGGTTTCACACAGTGGATGTGCAGGGCTTGGGGTCGGGATTGGGGGCCAAGGTGAGGAAGGGGCAGCAATAAGGCCTGGTCCCAAATAATCAGACACTGAGCAATAAAAGTACAAGGACTGCCAAGAGAACATGGGGACAAAGGATGGCTGGACTTCATTTGATATCTTTGGACGTGCTGTCAGGAGAGACCAGTCCCTGAAGGGACATCAAGTCCATGAAGGACATGATGCTTGGCAAAAAGTGGAGGACGGGCAATAAAACAGCTCGAACCAGCGGCTACATCAGTGGGCATAGTAACAATGGTGAGGATGGTTCGAGACCTGGCAGTGTTTTATTTTACTGCTTGTGTTTTTCTAGAACTGTCTTTCCTGGATGCACGAGGAAGGATAACTGTGCTTGTGGGAAGCAAATGCACAGTGGGCAGCGCTTTGGCCAACATAGGTACACCACCGGCACACAGTGCCCCCTTACTTGGCATCCAAAGTGACAGGATTTGTCTTTCCCCAGAGCTCTCCAGCCCTGGGGGAAGTGGCCCTGCCTTCGGCGCGCCGCCAGGGGGCAGCACTGCTGCTCTCTCACTGGCTACATCTGTGAGGACCCAGAGAGCAGCTCCTTTCTGCTGCTCTCCTCTCAGACTTCTGCCAGAAGCCTTGGCTCCTCCTGGATCCTCCCTTGATTCCCACTCTGCACCTTTGGGGACGCCCAGCCCATTAACTCTCTCCCATCCTTCCTTGCTGCCTCTTCTCCAGATGCCTGAGCTGGGCTTCAAGTAGTTGTAATGTTATGCTTAGGTGAGATGTGTTCAGCTTGTTTACTGTCTGTATACAAGAAAAGAGTGCAGCCCAAGACATCCACCCTTTTGTTCCTCTATGGAAAGCCTGTTACGTGTCATAGTCTTCTCTCTGTGCAGTGCTTTCCTCTGCTGCTGATGCTTTTACATGAAATAGGACTCGGTGTGTCACCGCTACAGGAAATTATCTCTGAAAAAATAATATGCCCAGAACTCAGAAACAGTGTCAGCTTGCATCTGGCATCATGGAAGCATCATGGGTGTGTTTCCATTCATTCGCTCCTGAGTGTCACATGTTAAACTCAGTGCATAGCATAAACAGCAGCAGGCACAAACTGAGACAAAGCACACCCTTTGCTGTGAAGCACATTCCGACTCCTGGCTGCCCCTGTGCCACAGAGTAGAACTGCCCCGCAGGGGCTCCCTAGCTGTCATCTTTACAGAGGCACATGGCCACACCTCCCTTTTGGGAAGCCACTGGGTAGGTTTGAACTTCAGGGTTGTAGTAGTTGATATTGTAGAGCCCTGGAGTCAGTTCGGATTCATAGGGGCCTGTGCACTAGAGAGAGAAACAAAGCCCAGTCCTGCGCCATCCTCGCACTTGTTACTGTATTTGAGCCGATTCTCGCAGCCACGGTGTCAATCCACCTAAGTAAGGGTCTTCCTCTTGTTTGCTAACCCTCTGCCAAAAATGATGCCCTTCTTGCAGGACTGGTTCCACCATAGTAATATGTCCAAAGTACCTGAGACAACGTCTCCGCATCCTCTTTCAGATCTCCTGCCTTTAGTTTGTCAGCTCACTTCGATGGAGTCGATGCTGAGCCACAGCGACTCTATGAGATCAGAGCAGAACTATCTCTGTGGGTTTCCCAAAGGCTAACTCTATGGGAGTAGAACGCCTCATCCTTTTCTTCTGAGGACTGACTGGTGGTTCCCCACTGCTGACATTACAGTTGACACCCAAGGCATAAGCTACTATGCCACCAGAAGTCCCTTGCCCCTGTGCAATAACCAACACCACCTACACACAAAACCCACCCCTTCTCTGTCAGTTTGATGTATGGTGATGGCTTGAGTTGCTATGAAATTGGAAGCTACTAGGGGGAACCCGACAAAAACTACAATTTTTTCAAAACTATGCATTTAAATTTTTTATCCCCTTCATAGTACTCTCCATTACACTTCACACATTTGTCTAATCTGTGATTACATTCTTGGAAACATTTTTCAAACTCAGCAGTTTGGGTGACACCCTTGTTTTTTTCCCCCCCTCTTCTGTGTTGTCAAACCACTGTCCTTCATTCATGGAAACAGAAAGAAGTCACATGGAGTGAGTTCAGGTGATTAAGATATGAGGGACAAGAGAGGCATGCTTTTTTGGGGGATGTTTTCATACTGTTATTTCTTTTCTCTTTTTTTATAATCATTTTTTGGGGCCTCATACAACTCTTATCACAATTGATACATACATCATATTTGTACATTCATTGCCCTCATCATTCTGAAAACATTTGCTCTCCACTTAATCCGCTGGCATCAGCTGATAATTATTCCCCATCCCTCATGAACCCTGAATAATTTCTAAATTATTTTGTCATATCTTACACTATACAATATCTCCCTTCAGCCACTTTTCTGTTGTCTGTCCCCCAGGGAGATGGTTATATGTAGATCCTTGTCATCGGTTTCCCCTTTCCATTCCTCCCTCCCTCTACCCTCCTCGTATCGCCACTCTCACCACTGGTCCTGAAGGGATCATCCGCCCTGGATTCCCTGTGTTTCCAGTTCCTATCTGTACCAGTGTACATCCTCAGGTCTAGCTAGATTTGTAAGGTAGAATGGGGATCATTTTAGTTGTGGGGGAAGAAGCATTTAGGAGCTAGAGGAAAGTTGTATGTTTCATTGTTGCTACAGTGCACCCTGACTGGCTCCTCTCCTCCCTGCTACCCTTCTGTAAGGGGATGTCCAATAATCTACAAATGAGCTTTGGGTTTTCACTCCACACTCCCCCGTATTCACAAAGATATGATTTTTTTGTTCCGATGATGTCTGATACCTGATTCTTCCGACACCTCGTGATCACACATGCTGGTGTGCTTCTTTCATGTGGGCTTTGTTGCTTCTCAGCTACATGACCACTTGTTTAACTTCAAGCTTTTAAGACCCCAGAATGTATAACTTTTGATAGCCGACCACCATCAACTTCAGTCACCACATTTGCTTATGCACCCATTTGCCTCCAGCAATTGTGTTGGGGAGGTGAGCATCACGGAATGCCACTTTAATACAACAAAGTATTTTTGCATTGAGGGAGTACTTGAATGGAGGCCCAATGTACATCTGTTACCTTAATACTAAACCTATAAATATATGCATATAGATCTATTTCCCCATCGTTATACATAAATATATTTACATATGCACATGCCTTTATTTAGACCTCTATAAATGCCCTTTGCTTCCTACCTCTTTCCTTGATTTCCTTTTACTTTCCGATTGTCCCACTCTCATGTTCAGCCTTCATTTGTGTTTCAGTAATTCCTCTCGGTTACATTACTCTTGGTTACACTCTACCAAGCCTCCTACACCCTCCTCACCATCTATTTGGATCACTTGGTGTTCCCTTGTCCCTGGGTTTGTTAACAGCACTTCCTTTTTCCCTACATCCCCCTTTCCCATCTCCCCCCCCCCCCCACCAGCTGTCAGTCCCATTGTTTTCTCCTCCAGATTGTTCATCCAGCCTATCTCATTTAGACAGACCTGTGGAAATCATAGCATGCACAAAAACGAGACAGAGCAAACCCAAGCAACAAAATGAAACAAAAGAACAACACCACCACCAACAAGCCAATGACAAAAAGCAAAACAAAACACAAGAAAGAAAAGCTTTTAGTTAGTTCAAGGACTGTTTGTTGGCCTTTAGGAGTGTTTTCTCATAGAGTATGATGGGTCAGCTAGCCCTGGCCCCAAAGTCTATTTTTGGTATTCCCTGGGGACTTCGTTGCTCTGTTCCCCTTCCTGTTCTGTTGTACACCCTTAGTATTTTGCCTCGGTGTGCTGGGATCAGATCGGGCGATAGAGGCATGCTGTTTTTTTTGTGTGAGCAGGTGCAGTGTCATGGTGGCAAAACCAGTCCCCTGTCTACCACTAATCAGTCCTTTTTATTTTAAATAAATCATTTTATTGGGGGATCTTACAGCTCTTGTAACAATTCATACACCAATTTGTATGAAGCACATTTGTACATACATTGCTATCATCATTTCCAAACATGTTCTTTCTCCTTGAGCTCCTTTTTTCCCCTCCTCCCACCCACGTGAACCACTGATACTTTATACATACTTTTTATTTTTATATTTTACGCCTCTGCTGTATCCCTTCACCCAAACTTCTGCTGTTTGTTCCCCTGGTTGGTGGAGTGGGGCTGTATGTCCATCATTGAGATTGGTTTCCCCTTTCTTCTGCTTCTCCCCCCTACCTTCCCTCGTGGTGTTGCTACTCTCAGTATTGGTCCTGAGGGGTTTATCTGTCCTGGATTCTGTGTGTCGGAACTTCTAGTCAATAGCAGTGTGCAAGCTCTGGTCTAGCCAGACAACTCAGACCTTCTTACACAATATCTTCAGAACCTCTATATAGGAAGCTTGATTAACAGTCTGACCTAGTGCAATGACTAAACTCCAAATGCACTATCACCCTCACATCAACAAAACCAAACAAATGAGCATCTTCTTGAAGTTTGAGTTCACTTGACGAGGTGTATTTGAGTGAGGTGATGATGGCGTCTTACACTGACTTGATTTATGTTTGCATTCTGGCTTGTGAGAAGAGCACAAGGTCTTGTCACCAGCAATGACCTTGGGAAAAAAGTGTGGGTGCACTAGCTCAGAGCAAGTTGCCAGATGCCTGCCCAAACAGGAGAATGTATATTTTGAAATGTGTACCCAGTGGAGCTTTGTACCGCTTGGTTTTTTGGCGGGGGTGGGGTGGGGGTGGGGGGAAGGCCGGCTACTCCTTTGTAGGTTAGATAATCTGAGATGTGCTATTTGAAATTTCCTGGGGCCAGTTTTAGACAAAACTAGAAAAGTTAATTTTGCTGTATGGAAAAATCTGACAGTCTGGAAGTATCTAATTTTCCTCACATGCCATCATTCCCCTAGTAGCATTATTCCTAGTTAAAGCTCTCCTCTGTTCCTCCTTAGGGTTTCCCCCACTACCTGATGTTCCTTTTCTCCTACTCATCATCAAGGGACTTGTGTCCAAAGTGAGGACAGCAAATAAGAGACCCTCCTGACTCTCTGTTAAGAAGGGTGCTCTGGTGCATGCGTGTGTTTATGTGTGCACATACAATCGCATTTGAATTTTGTTGGAAGAGGCTTCATAGAGACCGAGAGTGACATGGTTAGAGCTGCTGCACATGTAGAGCACTGTACTCTATGGTGTTCTAATTCAAATGCATGTAAGGTCCAAGAGAGGTAATAGAAGCAAGTGACCAGGGTCAGGGAAGGCAGTAGGAGGAACTGAGGGAGCCTGAATGCCTCACACCCTGCCAGTTTCACTGATTCTTGGATGGGAGAGTACCAACCTAGTGCTGTGAAATCTTCGCAGTTTTCAGAGGCTTGGGGGATTTTAATTTTGTATGTAAAAAATAGACATCTAAATGCTTGTAATTTATTGATTTCGATAAACACACTGAATGCCAGTACTCAAGTCAAACAAACCAAACTGACAGCCATCGAGTCTTTGCCAACTCATAGTGACCCTATTAGACAGGGTAGAACTGCCCCTCAGTTCAGCTCCCAGCCCTGGAGGCCCACCAGTTCCTCGTTATTATCATGAGGAATGCTATTTTCACAAGAGCGTTACATACCCCTAGAGACTAAACCATAAAGCCATATAGGCTTTGACCATCAATTCTGATATGCTTTTTCCTCAAACTGATGGGTCATTTGATGGAATCCTTGTATTACTTCCCTAACATAAAAATTAATCAAGCAAAGGAGATTCAGTGCTCAGTACTGCAGCCCCCTATTTAGAGATTAACTCTTAAAAACCACCACCACCACCACCACCACCACCACCACCACCACCACCACCACCACCACCACCACCACCACAGGCACCTTATCTATGTTGATAAAAACTTGAGTAGGCTGTATAAATATCTCAAGTATTTAGGATAAAATGGATTCTTTTTCTACTGTCACATATTTAGTTTGAGTTATGTGTTTCCATCTGAACACAAATTAAATAGACCTCATTGACATCTTTTCAAAATGCCATAAAAATTAAATGATTACCTTAAAAGATACTCAGTATAATTAGGCATCAGAAAAATGTACATCAACACTAGAGCGAGATAGTGTTTCAACCCATCAAGATGACACTAGCCAAGAATATTAAAAATACCATTGAGTGCTGGAAGAATGAACAGATTTGTGTCAGAAGAACAGTCTGAAAGGTCCTTAGAAGCAAGCACGGGGAGACTTCACATGCTTTGGATATGTTATCAGGAGATGCCAGTCCCTGGAAAAGGCTGAAATGTTAGGTTCAAGTATAACAACAGTTTTGAAGATGGTGTAGGACTGCGCAGTGGTTCATTCTGCCTTGAGTTGGAACTGACTCAATAGCACCTAATGCTAAAAGCTAGATGCTTTTGATCCTAAATGAAAAGTGGATGGTCCAGCCTCCATACCAGCTACGTGGACAACTGCCCCTCCCCCCAGAAGAATTTACCTTAGAAGACGGCACTGAACCTGTAGCTAGGGGAGATGCACATGTCTGATCAGAGCACACAGGGGCAAATGAAGGGGGAGGAAGAGAGTGGAGCACACACTGGTCCACCAGGCTTGGAGGATGATATTGGCACTCTGAACAGCCAATGTACAGAGTGGACCATATGGCTGATCCCACTATGAGACATGCCATCCCTTGCTGGCCCAGGGCCCTATGGGGACAATACCGGAGACTCTGTGTTGGGACTGACCCGGCTGGCCCTCCAACACGGAGGCAAATCACTAAAAGCATGCAGCAGAGCAACCATGGGAGCAGAGCGGGTAGCCCCTGAGGGAGTACAAAGGACAGACTCTGGGGCCAGAGCATGATACGCCATCAGACCTGACTGAAGGACACACCTATAGAAAAAAAAAATCAGACCTTGATCTATTTACAGGTTTTTCTTTCTTAAAAAATTTTTTTTGGCTTTTAATTAATTTACTCTTTTATTGATCATTGGTTTTCTGTTGTTGTTTTTTGTCATCACTGTGTTCTCACCCATCGCCTATCTTGCTATGGTTTGATTTTTGGTGCATATTATTATCTCAACAGATCTATCTAGATAAGATAGGCTGGAAAAATAGGCTGGAGGAGAAAACAACAGGACCAATGGTTCCCGGGGACATGGGAGAGAGAGAGGAGGGGGTAAGGAGGTGATGCTGACCAATCCAGCGACAGGGGAGCAACAAGTAATCCAAAATCCGTCGCAAGGAGGGTGTGAGAAGCCTGGTAGGTATTCAGCAAGGGTAATGTAACCAAGAGAAATTACTCAAACCCAAGTGAAAGCTGAGCACGATAGTCGGACAAGAGGAAAGTAAAAGTAAATAGAGGAAAGAACTAGGTGACAAAGGGTATTTCTAGAGGTCTACATACTGGCATGTACATATGTAAATATATTTATACAGGAGGGTTCGTAAATAGATCAACGTTCATATATTTATAGACTTAGTATTAAGGCAGTAGATGGACATTGTCAAGTACTTACTCAATGCAAGAACACGTTATATTAAATTGGCATTCCATGATGAACACCTTTCCAACATGATGGTTGAAGAAAAATGTGTGCACTAGCAAATGTGGTGAAGAAAGCTGATGGTGCCTGGCTATTAAAAGTTATAGCATCTGGGATCTTACAGGCTTGAAAATAAAGAAGCGGCCATCTAGCTCAGAAGCAACAAAGCCCACATGGAGGAAGCACACCAGCCTGTGTGACCATGAACTGTTGAAGGGATCAGATATCAAGCATCAAAGAACACAAAAATCATGTCATTGTAAATGAGGGTGAGTGCAGAGTGGAGACTCAAAGCCCATTGGTAGGTAACTGGACACCCCCTTCCTGAAGGGATGTGGGGAGGAGATAAGCCAGTCAGGGTGCAGGGTAGCAACAATGAAACATATGTTTCCTCTAGTTCCTAAATGCTTCCTCCCCCCACTATCATGACCCAATTCTACTTTACAAATCTGGCTAGACAAGGGGATGTACAGAGAGATCGCCTTGGAGATTGGGTGGATGTTCCCACAGTAGCGTGGAGCCCCACAAGTGCTGGTCAGGCGTTTCCCCCAGTCACTTGTAGGACCTCAGGATTTAGGCTGGGGATGCCCCCACTTTTTATAGGGGAGAACAACCTGTGGCCTGGTGTGTGGGAGAGGACCAGCGTGAATTCCCCAGCTGCTTGCCACACCAATAAGTGGGGGGTGGGAGCTCCCTCAGTTGGGCCTTCAGGTTTGCCCTAGGCAGAGGGGAGTGGCCTGGAGACCTCTATTGTCTTGTGATGGGAAAGAGAGTGAAAGGAGAGGAAAAAGAGAGAAAGAGGAAGACACAGACTGGAGCAATAATGCCAACCAGACTGACAACCACTCACCCACACACAACTAAAATGCACAGAGTAAATAAAGGTGACAACAGTAAAAAGAAAGAAAAGAAAACAACTAAAAAGGAGAACCAAATCTGTGGAGGCTGTGGTAGGAAGTAGAGAAGAGCTTGATGGAGCGGAGAAAAGCAGAAAACCTGTAAGAAGAGCCCAATAAAAGGGAAAAGAGAGAAGAGAAAAGGAAGGAGGAGGAGAGAGTATTTTTTAAATGGTTAAAGAAATAACTGACCCTGTGTTATGCTGTGTGTAGCTCTGACTCGTCCTGTGTGCAGTACTGTCTTAGGGGTCAGGCTGCCCACTAGGAGGACAGGGTTGCCCTAGGCTGAGTGTAGGGCTCTGGAAACCAGCAGTGGTATGTGCAAGCAATGAGAGGGAGCAGAGAGAATCGTACAAGCTAAGAGAGAGGTGAAGAAAGCAAAGACAGAAAGAGGAAAGAAAGAAAAAGAGAATAAAGAGAAAGAAGGAAATAAATCCAACTGAGTTCACTAAGGTTGGCTGTGATGGTAAAGAGCAAGGAGAGAGAGAAGGAGGAAATAAAGTATAAAGTAGTAGCTGATCCCTGATTGCTTGGATGAGGGGCCAGAGGGGTTTAGACACTGCTCCAACATGGCAGGTCAGTGTGCCCTTTTAATGCCGGGACCCAGTGGTGCTGGGCAGAATTGCCCTAGTTGACGAGATCACCTTAGAGGTATGACGGAGGTTTCTTCAACGGTGCAGCGCACTGTAGGTGTTTGTCCCAGGTGCCTTGTGTGGTGTACAGCACTCCCACAGAGGGCAGGCTGGAGTGCCTCCTGCTATTTGGGTTGATTTGCCCTAAGCGGAGGGAAGTGACCTGGAAGCCTTTAGTGGCATATGAGAGGAGAGAGTGGGAGAGAAGAGGAAAAAGAGGGGAAAAGGGGGAAAAAAGAGGGATAAAGAAGAAAGCGAGTAAATAAAAGCCCAACACCAACCTGAGCACGTTGAAACTGAGTGCGGTGGAAAAGTTAGAAGGGCTAGTGAATAAAGTGAGAATAAGTAGAGCAGTGGGTAAGGAGGTAATGATACTTGATCACCTGTCCTTGAGGCCAGAGGAATTCCAACTCTTCCTCAAGGTCACGGGGTCATGGACTTGTAAGGTCTCTCTCTCTGGCCTAAATTCCAACCCCAGTCCTTGGCTCCCCGCGAGAAAAATTTCATGCGGAAGCCGGGTTCGTGATCCAAGTGAATTTAATGAGAGTTAAAAGAAGCTTCAGGTTTTACAAGGCACCCATAGGATTCCTTTGACCATGGGGCCTGGCAGAGACTGCCTCAGGTCATGCAAGGATCTCTCTCCTCCCAGGAAGACGACCAGACCACCCCTCTCCCTTCTGGTCCCTGCCTTTTCAAGGGTTCCCGGGGAGGCTGGTGAAGGACCCCAGGTCAATCCCATTGGCTGAACTGCAATCATCTGGCCCAGGTGGGCTGCTCCAGGTGCAACATCCATCGGAGCCCACGGGCAGGAAAATCCAGCTTTCCTATGCTGGCTCTCCTGGGCATGCGTTAATGGACTTTCCCATCCCTGATGTAGGGTTCCACAGATGCTGTGTGAGATTACTTCAAAAGCAAGATCGCGCCCGTGGCCAGGGGTCACTTGGGTGCTGGAGTACCTGCCTTGTGCTGCATGTAGCACTGCAGCAGGGGCTGTGAGGGGGCACTGGGGGGCTCCCTCAGCCCCGTCTAGGGCTCCAAGACCGGCAGGGCCTCCCCAGCTATGTGTAGAATCACTGAGAGGGAAGCTTGTTGTCCTATCTAGACTGCTGATGCTTCCTAGATCAGAGGATTTTCTTTTTTATCCCTCTGGCCAGCTAGAATGAAATTGTCTCCCACAGTCTCTGGGCTACAGCTCAGTGCTGTTTAAGGCTGACACTGCTACAGCGGGTCTTTGTTATGGTAAAAGCTGCCAGGCCCTGTGGCTGAGTTCTGGCATTCCTTAGCTAGGTTGCTTCTTATGCTGATTTATGTTAAGGGACTCCCCTAGGTGGTGCTTGGAGCTGAGCAACCAGACTTGGGTTTGAGTTTTAAACCAATCATTTATGTTTCACCCTTAAAAAAAATTCTACTTGTGATGTGCTCAGATTTGGTGGCTGTCAAGCTGACCCCCAGAGGGGGAGATCCAGCTTATCAGGGGGGTTGTTTACTAGTCAGCCAATTGGAACTAAATTTGCTCCCTGGACTCCCGACTTTCTGCCTTTTTCTCCCACACCATGATCTTCTTAAGGTAATAATATATTTTTTCTTCTACTCTAAATTATAGCTACCCACCACCAACCCCTGACCGTGAGCTCAAGGCATCCAACCGCATGGAGAGCTCAGTGTGGGGTTCCCCTCGTGTCTGAGATTCTGCCCCCTCTCAGGGCGTCCACCTGCAGGGATCCCTGCTCCAGGCAAGGGCATATCTGGCGCCTGCCACTTCGTCAAAATTATAGTGCTTTAAAGCATGCTTGGTTTGCTTTGTGAGTGGAAATCCCACAAAAGAAGGGGTTCAGGAGAAACCCTGTTACCCTAGTTCTAATTTCAGAACTCCACCTTCCCGTTTCCTTCACCTAATTTCCTATTTTTCTGGTCTGGCAGCAGGAGCTCCAGATAGATGGGTCCTATCTGGTCGCCATTTTCTCTGAATCCCTCCATCTATTTTTTTTACACTCTTAAAAAGTACAAAACATTTACTCTACAAGCGCAAACAGATTTTCAAAAGCAGGGAAAAACCTGAACGTTCAGTACATGGTTCAATCGTCTTTTCATCTCTGCGCCCTAACTATGCTGAGCTCCATGGAACTGCATGGAGGGGAGCTATTCTGGCGTCATCGAGCCAAGTGAGTGTTTTGAATTACCTCAAGTGAATATTTGACTGGAAAGCATAGGGTGTAAAAAAACCCTGAAATCAGATGGTGCACATCTATCACAAAGAACAGGGCCTTGTACTTAAACCTTTTTTCTGAAAATAAGCAGCCATCTAAGTGAGATGTCAACTAAGTCCGCCCAGAACAAGCAGCACAGCCAGTGTGATGCCAGGGTGATAAATAATAGAATCTCAATCTGCAGGTATGAACAAGAATCAGAGCTTAAGTTCGGAACACCCAGTTTGCAAAAGGACTCAAATGCACATGCGGGGTGAATTCCCTCTGACCACAGTCCATGGACATGAACAGATACAGTTAAGTTCAAATGTAACACCTCATCATTTGATCTCTTCAGACTAATTTTAATTTGGTTCCAGTTTTTAGTATTTTTCACTTTCTGTTCGATTGAGGTTTTTCTCTCTTTTGTCATTGTTAGTTTTTCTTTTCTACTTGTTTCTTGATTTTGTTTTGTATTTTTTTTTAATACATATGAAATCCAGGAGAGGTAAATCCAGAGAGACACTAACAGAATTAACAATCACCTAGGGACAGGCAGGGAAGATTTGGGGGAGTGAGGGGGGGGGGGCTAACAAAAATGAATATAAAAGAAGGAAATGATGTAAACCTGATTGTGGTGATGATTACACAAATCTTAATATGACTGAAGTATTGAATGATATATGTGAATTATATGAGAATTAAAATAAAACAAAAGCTGAGGTCAGAGATAGGGCAGCAATTTAGCCCTGAATCTCTTGGTGAAGATTAAATGTCATTTTGTGCCAAGAGCCCATTTTTCCACTCATGAAGTTTGGGGAACCGGCCATGCTCCTTCATCACTTTTCTTACCTCAATAAATGGGTACAGTTCACTCTTCTCCCTTTTCTTCTCTGTCACATACTTTGCAGCAGTCAGGGGAACAGAATTTACAGTCCTGAAAGGGATCCATGAGTGTTAGTCCAGGTAGACTAGAGAAACAAATCCACACTCATATGTGTATAGGAAAGACCTTTATATACAAGAACAGTTGTATATTGAGAAAGCATTCCAGCCCAACCAAGATCAAGTCCATAAGTCCAATATTAGCCCATGTCTGATATCAATCTATAATGTTCTCTTCAGACTCATGAAACACCTTCAATGACCCCAAATGCAGGAAGATCACAGGTCAGTAGTTGCAAAGTCTTCTGCATCCAGTGGTGGTAGAAGCATCTCAGCTTTGGCAGGGTCTCCATGTGGCTCCTCCAGTTCCCAGGGCATGGGTTCTATCAGTGTGGTGCCATGTGTCTTGTTAGTAGGACATCTCTCAGGGAATGAGCAGAAAGATAGTCTGCTGCCTCCAAGGAGGAAATACCAGATTTCCCAGAACCCTGACGGGAAGGCCAGGCCCACAAAGAGGCCTCATTGGCCATAACCCAATAGAGAGACTAGAGTCTACCCCTTCACTCTTAATCCTCTCAAGTCCCAAATTGACACCAGATTGTATAACTACAACAGACCACCCCTTGTCCATTTGACATTTTCACAAAATTCTTTAGCCGTATATAATTTCAAAACAATAATAGAATCATATCAGTATCTAACAGTATAATATGAAAATGCATACATTTCACTCCGTGCCACCCTCCTGTAAACATAATATTCTGTAAGTGATGAAACAAAAATATCCTATGCTTAACAATTGCAGTTAAGGTACACCCACATATTAATCCTATAATTCTATGAATATATTCCAGTATCTATGAAATCTTGTAAGCTAGCCACTTCACGCCTTTATCTGGCCCATTTTGGCTATCCAGTTTCTCTACTGCCTACTTCCATCAACCCAGTGCTCTGAGGAGACCATCATATTCTTCAATATAAAGAGTCTTCATGCCAGTTGGAACCTTGTGAAGTCCACATCCACAAGAAAGTCAAAGCAGGACAGATCGTCTATACAGTCTACAGCAGTATATACCAGTGCACAGGCTCAACATTCTTCTCTTCATCTGGTCGGGTTCGGGTCAAGTCAATGTGGGCTCCCTCTCTTGGCCTCACCTCAGTGTCCATTGGTCGCATTGCCTTTAGGCCTTGGCCCCATCACCAATTCTCCACAACTCTAGTCCCCTCAGAGTAGGTCATGGACTTCAAACCAGTCAACCTGCTCTCATCTTCTTCTCTACTGCCTGTAAACCAGGTCCACGAGTGTCAGTGGTCAGAATGAACCCACTGCTCTATTGCTGCTATTCTGCCACTTTCACTCAACAAGCAGATCCAGGTGGTCACCTAGCAATCATTTCAGGCTTCTACAGGCTCCCTTGAATGTTCAGTACTAGAAAGGAGTTTCTTCAGGCTTTGAGATTTTTTCCAGTTTCTGACAAAAACCACTATTCAAAATTCAAATATTACAAAAGTTCCCTTTTAATGCACATGAAGCTCTTCCTCACAGTGGGAGCAGTGCACAGAAACGGAACTTGATGCTGGGCTGCTCTGTGCGTGCTTTGGTCAGTTGGGAGCTGCTGATTCACAGATTCACTTCACGTGGATGAAGATGCTTGTTTGCTTCCCCGTGAGTTTATCGCGCTTCAACAGAGAAGAACCCTGTTCTTGGGTTTTGCCTCTGCCTTGCTCCTAGCACCGCTGGAATAGAAAGATTACAAATGATTTTTTTGTTGTTGTTTTAAAAAACAGAAAAGAAATGCCGTGTACCTGTTAGGTAAGTAGAGGCAGAACTGAGGGTGGTCGCTGTGCATGCCAAACCTCCTCCCCATCACAGACAGTTGAAAGCTGCTTCAGGCTGGAAAGATGCACACATTTAGGTCCTTGTGACAGGAAGCAGGTCAACCTGGGCGGGCCCCCATCTAGACCAGGTGGGCTTAATTCAGTCAATGGGGTCAAACAGTACCGTCAGCCATGCCTACCAACAGGGTATGGGTGGGGGCCTCAAACCAGCTGTCATGCAACCCAGCGTGCGTGGGCTGTCCAGTCCGCCCCCACCCCCCACGAGCATATTTGCCTCTTCTATCCTTTATAAAGTCACTTGGATCACAAACTAGGTTTCTGCGTCAATTGGTTCTTGTGTGAAGCCAAGGACAGAGGTACATTTCTCCCAGAGAGAGCCCTCACATAACCAAATCAGATTATAGCCTTCAGTGTTAGTGTTCCAACGAATTTTGGGGGAATATCTCAAGTGTTAGTGGTAAGGACACAACTCAATCCATATTATCTCTTTATTTTGCTCAGCCAGATGCTTGCCCTTTGAGCCTGAATTGTTGCAAGGCTTATTACCCCATCAAGTGTTCCCAGAGCAAGCCCTAAATGGGCAGTAGTCACACACAAGGAAGATTTGCAGGGGACACTGTTAAGAATGATTAATGCTTAAGTGTTCCTTGTCTCCCCAAATGTACCATTTGGCAGAAAATTTGTTAGATCTCTCTCCTGGGAGAGATATACCTCAGCTCTTGAATAACTCTCCTGGTCATAGAAGTCAAATTCCAAGTTTTTCATCCAACATTCATAAAGCTAAATAAATGTTACATAAACCTAAGTTCTCTATCTTGGATAAGACAAAGTAAAACCATGACTTGAGAAGGTTTTCATTGAGGACAGAGACAACTTCAGATATTCTAAGCCTATGAAATTGGTCATGATTCAGGCAACTTGCCAAGGAAGCAGGTAATACCTAGGTGGGAGGTGGAATGAATAAGAACTTGCACTAAGATTCCATTCCATCAGGCGCAGCTGGTGACTTTGGAGGCCCAGAGCAGGCAGTGGGAGAGAGAAGACCAGAGCAGGGGAGGGATGTGATGAGCTGGAGGGTAGAGGGAGGGATTATGTGTTGTCCTGCTGTCACCTCCCACCCCACTGTGACCCTTTAGTGATGTGGGCCCAGGTTTGTGATGCAAGTGGGTTTGAAGCCAGAGGGGACTCAGAGAGCTCAGTTGCCTGAGTGCAACCGCTGTATCCAGAAGATGGAGGAGATTCTCTTTCTGCTGGAACAGAAAAGTGCTTCCTGGCTGACCTACCAATACCCCACCTGGTTCACTGTTTTGACCTTGGGCATCCTGTATGGAGTGGGTTGCTTCTTCCTGGTCCTCCCCTTCCTTCCAAATACTCCACCTGTGCGACCACCCAGGAAAAGGATAAAGGTAAGAAATTCTCAACCCAGCCATAGGAGAGATTGATTTTTCCTTGTTTTATAAATTTTTCCTTTCGTAATTAATTTCCTGATAGGGGAAATCTCAAGAAAGAAGAGACCATCAGCCCTGGCTTTGGAATGTTGATGAGGGCTGGTGCGTCCTTACTCACTGTTAGGACTTTGTTCACTGCATTGGTATCATTTTATCCTTGCCGGCTTATGTTGATTTTCATTATTTCTGTTGGCTTTCCCTGTTTGTGAAGCACAGGAGGCGTGGATGCATCATGATCATGGACACAAGGGTTGACAGAGTTGCAGGTGGAGAGATCTCATGGTAGAGGGAGGGATTGTGAGATCAGCAGTGTGGAGAACTCCCCCATCGGGATGCTAGAGAGTGAAGGGGGATTGATTTCAAGACGAAAAAATGAAGGAGGCCAGAGGGGACAGAGAGCTTTAGACCTGACTGTGATTACACAACTCCTTTTGAAGGCAATTTAACCATGGGGGGGGGGGGTGTTGTTCTAAAATGGATATGGTAATCATTGATTGTACCATTGCCCTTGATCTGATTGAACGACTGAACTATTGACTCGTATGATATGTAAATCATTTGCCAGTAAGATGAGCATTCAAAAATATTTCTCTTTGAAGATCTCAGACCTCCCATCTCTAGTTGTTATAGAGGGCAATAGGTAAAAATCCCCAATATAGTGACGCAGTGGCTAAGGACTAGATGACTAGACGTTTCAAAGGGCAGCTCTCATCACTGGGTCCTCAGTCTCTTTCCTTGAGCTCCAGTCTCTGGGCCAAGGCTCCTTTTCTGTCTGGGCTAATTGAGAAAGCATGGCTGACCCCGGGGAGGAAGTGGTCAAGGGCTGGCCCAGAGCTTCAGCCTCCATAATCAAAATCTTTCCCACCAGAACACTGAGTGCTGAGAGTGTGTGCTCTCCGTGAGCAGAGGAAGGCTGACGGAAGAAATGCACTCTAGGTCTCACACAGAAGCTGGTTTCTGGGCTTTAGTCATTCCATGGAGATTGTCATTCTTCTAATCACCAGTAAATGCCTGCAGTTTGTCACAAAGAACAGACGCAGGATTGGATTCCAGCCTGACTTCCTCTCTTGTGCCCCAGCCTCAGGTGGAGACAAGGAGAAGCAGCAGGTCAAGGGACAAAGGTGACGCTCTGAAAGGTAAGGTTCTGCCCATTCAACCAACCTCTGTAAGCTCTCCTGTCCCCTCCTCTGCAGGATGCCAGTGGCAACAGCCCGTCTCTCTCAGGTAATAATCCTGAACAAAAGGATACTGGGGATGGAAACAGAACCCAGATATTTCCCAGATGTACAGGAGGGGCCTAGGATGGGATGAAGGCTGGCCAAGGTAGGACCCAGTAGGGAGCAGTGGGGGTGTCAGGAGCAGATTCTGGTGGATTTGGAGGTGGAACATTGAGGGGTAACAGCGATAAGCTGTGTAACTTTGCCAAGGTTCAGATTGCTCACTGAGACCCCACAGACAATATTGGAAACCGATGCTCCTTGAAATGCCAAAGCACCTCCTGCCCGTGGGAGTAAGCTATCGTTTGACCTTGAGCTCTGGAGAGTCCAACGTCCTAAGTGCACAGCCCGTGTGACATTCCTTTCGGTCCTCTGGGAGGGCTGCACCATAACGGTTCTCTTGATTTCCAGTTTTCCGAAGTTTCCTGCAAGAACTACATGGCGCTCAGAACCTGCGTTTGCGTCTTAGGCAGAAGTAAGTAACCTTCCTGCTTCACCGCGGGGTGCATCTTCCAACCAGGGTGCCTGTGTGGCCTCGGGCTGCAGAGCAGCTGGGATGCGCTGGTTTGGGGTACACTTTCAGGGATGGGCAGAGAATGACAGGAGTCCCGGGCAGTGGGGTGGGGCAGGAAGAGCAGGCCATCAAGGCTTGGGGAGGGGCTGAGCTTGCACCGACCCTTGCTAGCCTGCTAGGTCTCTTGCCCCTTCAGTCCTGGCTGTAATCTGGTCCTTCTGTCTCCTGCAGCCACTTGGGAAACCCACTTGACACTGGCAGCTTTGGTCAACAGAAAGCTCAAGCCCTCTCTGGTAGCTGGCGAAATAGAGGTACGGCTGAAGTCCATGTCGGTACGCGCGCCCCACACGGTTCTGCGGCTCATCCATTCTGGACACCTAGGTCTCAGAACTCCACCCTTCCACGGGCCCAGATGTGCATCTCAACTTCTCATGTCTTACCCGCCTTGAGTCAATCACCAGACTGCGCACATTCCCGTGAACCTGACAGTCTTTCACCCACACCACTGGCTCTTCCCTCACCCAGTGCCAAACCCCCGGATTCAAAGGCCTACCTGCAGCCTCCAAGCACTCTCTGGGACTCACCAGCCCCGCACCCCACAGGGACTCATTCTCAGAATGACTTGTTGGCAAGGCCCAGGCAGAGCCCATCTCCACACAACCGCTGCTCCACACCTGCCATGGCAGCCATCACAAGTCAGCATCCCACAGGCCTCCCTACTGCCTCCCCACCCCAGTGTTGGGCAGCTGCCAAGAACTTACAGCTTCCCTCCTTGGAATACTTTGGGTCTCTGAAAGAGCACTCTACCTGGCACCCCCAAGAAGACACCTTTCGGGAAGGACCCACAAAGAGGCAGGGGGAAGTAGGGAGGCCCACCTTGCTCAACCCCAATGTCCACAAGCTGCTGGAAATAGAAATCACAAAGGCAGAGAAATGGAATATTTGGGAAGAAAAAGGAAAGGGTGTATCAGAATACCATCTGCAGGCCTTAAATATGTTGAAGGCACTCGATGGGGAGCAGATCACTGCACCTCCCCAGCCCTTCTGGAATGCCAGCATCAAAGCAGAGCAGATACCCAGCCCTCAGAAGCATTTTCCACAAAAATTCAGTGAGTTTTTCTGGGGTCTACCTTTTCTGCACAGCGAGTCTCTGGCAGCTGCTCTCAGGGTCTCTGGATCCACCCTAGAGTTTCCCACTGTCTTATTTAATGAAATTCCTAATACCTTACCAGCTCAAATGCAAGCTAAAGAGTACCCACTCTTGTTGCAACGTCACTCCTTGCCCTACACTGAAGGCCGATTCCAACTTTTACTTCCAACTGCATGCCAAGCCCAGGCCCCACCGCCGGCTACAGTCCTGACTCCGCCTGGTCCACAGCCCCGTGGCCCACTCGCAGTACCTTTTCCTCCTCCTCACAAGAGTCCCTGTGATGAATCCTGTCTTACCGTCCACACTAAGTCCCAATCACGCATTCCAAATTAACTTCAACAGCTGGAAAGCCGTTTTTTAAAGAAACAACAGGAAAGTGAGAGTTCTTTACCCTTTATGATGCCACGACCCCAGGAAGCTTTTTGTCTTCGCAACCCCACTCATCCCCAGGACAATCAGAAGGTCCAGACCCCAAAGACAGACCCCAAGCTTCCTGGCTGCTTGAAGCAATCGGAGCTCCACCGCCAAGAGAACTTCCCTCAATTGCAGGGGCCCCTCGGCAATGGGACTCTTGAGTCTCTGACACTAAAGCAGCCTCAGGAAAAATGGCCAGGGACTTGTCTGGATATGAAGCAGCCCGAATGCTCCTGCTCCACACCTGGAGACAAGCAGGGGAAGAATGTAATGAAGACGGTGTCCCCAGGAAGATGCACACACCCTGGACCATCGCTTGCGTGCTGCAGAGCCGGTGTCCAGCTGAGGAACAACTCGGTCAATGGACAAGGGAATTACTTGAGGAAAATATCCAAATGTAATCTATCTATCAATGGATCAGGAAACTACTGCCCAAAAGGAACTCCGGGAGCCGACTCAAAGGAGTTAAGTGATTTGAGGATACACAAGGGGATTAACGCAGGAACTTACACCCTAAGGGTTCCAAACAAAATCCTACTGGAAAACACCCTGAATGTCCACATGTGCAGGAAGGTGGAGCAGATTAGAAAGGATCAGATCCCTGGCATTGTTTGCCGTTCATGTCTTGCGACCACGCATGCTCTGTCTATTTCCCTGACCCACCCACATGTTGTCAATGTGGCCTCCTGGGGAGAGCTGGAAGATCTCCTGAACACAACGCAGAGCCTTTCCTTTCTCAGCCCGGGCACTCAACAGGTGCTGGACTCGCATATCGTAAGGCTCCAAATGAGGCAGAGGTGGTGCATGCCCCTCAAAGTCCTTGAGCCCACAAACCTCTGTAGGACAAGAAAAGACAACGCAATGTCCTTTCCACAGTCCACCTGCTTAGCCACCCCTAAGTCTTCAACTAACCCAGTAACTGAGGCTGTCAAGGTCCTGGGAGAACCCTGTCAGGCAGACTGGGGAGAGAGAGTGACCCCAAAGAAATCAAGCCCTACCCTGGAGAGTCCTTTTGCTGATTGCTCCCCTACAGAGGAGCCTGTTCAGGGAACCCCAGCCTACCCCCCACTTGATAATGACAGTGGATGCTCATTGGCCCTCAGGCAGCCGTTTCCAGCCTTCATGCCCAGTATCCTTGGCAGAACCTTCCAGAATGAAAGTGTCCAGAGAGAGAGCCTAGAGCAAACCTCAAATCCAGTACTGACCAGCAAGGGGTCAAGGAAAGAGGGTGCTAGTTGTGCCCCAGGAGGCCCCAGATTGGAAGTGAACTCTGAATGTCCATCTTCAAGAGCCAAAGAGACAGGGTTGGTGGTGGTCAAGAAGTCCTCTTCAATAGAGCTAGACGATAGAGACACTTTCAAAACCAGTGTGCTGGCAAAATCTCAAACCAATCATGTGGACCGGGGGTGCTTCGAGGCTCTAGGATGTAGTAAAAGTTTCCTGCTACCTGGAAAGTGTGCTCCAGTTCCTGAAAAGCCAAGCCTTACAGCACGAGTGTGCAGTGAGATTAAGCTCCAGGTGGAGGTAGAGGCAGAGGGTGGTTCTCCATGCTGTCCTGTTGACGGGCTCCTTCAGGACTGCACCACTGATGTGCTCACTGCCACCAATGTTTTGCCTTCTCAGGTGGTCCATTGCCGCCCCCAGCATTTGTTCAATGGGGATAAGCCAATATGTCAAGGGCCAAGTGGCTTCGTGGTGGCTAGAGCAAGTTACATGGGGCAGCAGAAGCTCAAAAGCCCCAACCTTCAGGACCCCTCGACAAGGAGAAGGAAGGATGCTGTTCCCACTGACAAGAGGGAGACTCATAAATGGCCCAATCCAGAAGAGCATGGAAAAGGATTAGCGGGAAGAGGCATCTCCCAAGTCTGTGGGTTAAGCCAGCCTGTGCAAGACAAGGCATTGGCTGAGTGCCTTGAGATCAAGTCCTCACAGCTCCCACCAGAGAAGGGACAGCTTCCTGCTGAGGGCCACTGCAAAAAATGGAGGAAGCACTTTGTCCAGTGGATTTGCTCCAGCAAAAAATCTACAGGACACGGTGATCCTTTGCAAAAAGGAAAGCCCGTATTACCCTGTGGTCACAGCCTTGGGCCCCTTCAAAGACAAGCAGTGTCTCCTAACAAGGTCACGGAGGCTCAGGTGCTCACGACAGATGTTGGCCAAGTCCTAGAGGGGACACCAGGCTGTCATCAGGAGTATCTTGCGTCAACGTTATGTCCACGAAAAGAAACGCAGGCCTCAGTTAATGGATGTTCCTCCAGCTGCAGGGCTCCTCTCTTTGTAGAACACAGGAGAGTGGCAAGTGTGAGACCCTGCCTCCACCAGGCGATACCTGACTGCCAGAGCCTTCCCACCACGAGCACCTGTATCAGGGATGTATTCACAAATTTCTGTCCGTTCAGGGGATTCAGTGTCAGAAGCCACACTCAGCCATTGCCCCCCAGGGTGTTTGTGTGCCCAGTCAGCTTGCAGCAGCAGAGGCGGAGGAGGTGGGCTTACTCCAGTTACCCTTACCACTGCCCACGTCACTGTCTTCGAGAATATGTCTTATCTGGCAAATTAGAAGACGCTTCTTCTGCTCTGATTAGTAGGAAAGTATCCATGCCAGCCACTTTAGCCTGTTCTGCACAGGCTAATGGCTTCTCTCAGCCATGATATTCATTGTTCCATAATAGAGATTTTCCCCCTCCTACATTAAAGTGTGACTTCTGTGCTGCATGGCGGGATCTAGAGGGGGTGTCATGTGTGTTAGTCTGTGTAGACTAGAGAAACAAAATTCATACACTCATATTTTATGAGTTTTATATAAAGGTTAAGTGAACATTGAAAAGCATCCCAACCCAGTTCAATCTAAGACCACCAGTCCAATAGTATCCCATGTGTCTGACACCAATCTACAAAGTCCTCCTCACAATCCAAAAACACACGGGGAGACAATGACTGCAGGAGGAAATTGTAGTCCGTGCGCTGGCAGGTTCTCCATGAGGCTGCTGCAGAAACCAGGGCTGCAACAGGGTAGGTCCATGCGGCTTCTCCTCAGGGATCTCCCAGGAAATGAGTCTTTCCAGCTGCTTTAGGGACCTAACAAATGCATATCCACCCTGGTGGCACTATCAGAGAGCAAGAGACCAGAAAGGCTAGGCTCACAGAGCCATTGATCTCCCTGCCCTTCAATTAACCCCACATGAGTTCATTGACGAGGTTGGCATAATATACCTTTAACTATGTTAGATACTGCGTCTCCTTCTCTGAGTGCTAGCTTTGACTTCTCAAAGGGCAGGGCTCTGGAGGAGGTTTTCAGCAGTGTTTCCCACCCACTTCCATCCCAAGTTCTTCATTTTGCACCTCTTATGATTTATGGTAACACCCCTACTGTGAAAACCTCAGAAGGTCCCAACACAGTGAAGAATGTTCCCTGGTGCCATTACTTTGTCTTCAACGTTATGTGGCTGCAGTTGATAGGTTTTGAGAGGCGCAATCCAGCCAAGAAATTCCATCGCAGGCTCCAGAAGAGGTTTAGACCAAAGTAGCGTCTCATGGTACCAAGCAGGCATGAGACATGTGGCGGCCTGTCTAAGTCCCACATGTGCATTTGATGAAGGCTGCCAAGTTTGGCATGGAGGTTCCGCCTCAATACACCTGTCACAAAATGTGAAATGACATATTTTGCTACCTTTGCCTCTCTCCCAGCCTAGGGTAGCCTCCAGGATGGAAGTCCCAGGTCTGACACATGTGGGTGGGAACTGCTAGGGAGGCTGCCAGCGGGGGACTCTGCTCACCCACTGCACCAAGGGAAAATCCGGTTCACAGCTCACATGCCTTCCTCTGTATATAAACCCGGAGAAGGAGCAACAGCTTAGGCTGAGTGGTACAGGATGAGCGTCTGTGTAATAACCACTAATGGTTAGGCACCATGGACACAGGGTAGGGAAGGATACAGTGAAGAAGAATATGAAGCGTTGGACGTAGCAAAGGGGGCCAAAGAGCATGAGGATCCCCAGAAATGATGCAAGACACAAGCGGAGCTAACACAGGCTTACAAAGGGGAATCGGCCAGGTGCTTCACCCCAGCTTTAGCTAGCTGCCCCCACAGCAGAACTTTATCTCCTACAGAGAGCACTGGGTTGTATAGCAAAGGCACAGCTTTCAAGCAGGGAAGGTTACTTTCTCAATACTATCTTTAGTGGGGCGACAAACTGTTATTTTACTTGATTTCCATCTCCTGACTGGGGGAAGGATGAGTTGATAGCCAGGGTGGGGTAGAGTGGGGATGAGTCAATAACAGGGTGCCAGGACTCAGGAAACATGACCCCAGGCTTTTGGGCTTCACACATGCATACACACACGCGTCCGCGCATTAGGAATGTTCTCACGAAACATGACCCCAGGCTGGTGGTCTTCACATGCACACACACGCGTGCGCACACACACACATACATGCTCTAGGAATGTTCTCAGCAAACATGACCCCAGGCTGGTGGTCTTCACATACACACACACACACACACACACACACGCACACACACGCACACACACACACACGCTCTAGGAATGTTCTCAGGAAACATGATCCCAGGCTGGTGGTTTTCACACACACACTCACGCGCACACTCTAGGAATGTTCTCAGGAAACATGACCCCAGGCTGGTGATCTTCACACACACGCACACACACACACACGCGCGCGCGTGCACGTGCTCTAGGAATGTTCTCCGGAGAGAGTGGCTTCTAAGGATTGAGTGCTGCAAAGAAAGTCACAACTGGGAGCAGCCTTCCCTTCCCCTAGAGACTCCTGGGAAATCAGGATGTGCATGGAGATTAGATATCACCTGTCTTGATAAGGGAAACCAGTTCAATAGTGGTCAGTGTTTCCTCTGTGCTTCTAACACAGGGTTTTATTTCCTGGGCACCAGATTATAGAAGGAGGCAGGAGGGCCCCCCAAAATATGATTAGTTGATCCGCTAGAGTAAATTCTCATGTGCTTAAAAGAACACCCCTGGTGGGCCAGGGTTTACTGTTTACTGAACTAAACAGTAAAGGATGGTGAGGAAGACATCCACTGAGCCTTGACCTCCATGCCTCAGTCAGGACACCAAGTGTGTGTGTGGGGTGGGTGGGGACTGACACCAATGGTGGAGGAGGGAAGTGGACATAGGCCCCAGAGACTGCTGGTACAGCAGCATGATGTTGTTTCTGGAGTCCTGATTGTGCCAAGGCAGCCTCTGGAGTGACTGTGGCAGTAAAAAATCAGATTCTGGATCTGCAGAGCCTGGATCTGGGGCCTCTTGGGTAGCAGGTAGCTTGGGTGTGTTCCTAGAGAGAGTGAAGAGCTGGACACCGGACTACCCGCTGCTGAACCCTACCGTTCGTGCTAGGTAAGTGCACGGAGATGGAGAGAAGACCCTGAAAGAACAGCAAGGGGTGCATGGACCAAGCCCCTTCCCTTTCCCCTGCCACCAGGTCCTCTTATATGGTGCTGTGAGGTCAAACAAAGGGAAGCCCACTCAGACCTGCAGAGACCTCAGCGAAACAACTGCCCCCCACCCCCCACAATTCAGCAGACATCTCACAAGGACACTCACACATACCCGAGAGAGAAACCTCACACACATACTTCCTTGGAGACTTCCAGAGAGACTCAGAGGCCTCACACAGAGACTTCATATGAAGTTCTCAGCATCCTTTATGGAGACTTCTCAGAGACCCCACAGGGACCTCACACAAAGCCCTCCCACATAGCTCACTGCCAGCACGGGAGAATTAGCAGCCGCTGTCCACCCCTGAGCTCCTGGAAACTTTCACACATTGTCTGCAGTGCCCCCCATGCTTGTGCATCTTTGTCCTCATAGCCTTGCTTGGGAACAACAGAATCACAAACTGCACGTAGTTGTGTGCAAATTTTTTCCACTGAAACGTTTTCACTAGCCTGAACTCTGAAGTGTAGTTTACAATTGAAATACAAGTAAAACTGCCAACACCAAATGAGAGTGTGATTTTAGATGGTGTGCAGTCAAATGTCGTACGCCACACTTTTACTTTTGCTTCGGACAAATTCTCTAATTGGTGGGGAAGTGACTGACTACTTTGGAAGCAACAGAACAGTCCATCAAATGGGCTTCAGGACTCAAATATATAAATAGACATCTGATCTGAACTCAAACTCATTCCCCAAGGGGCTCATGAAACTAATTTTTTTGGAAGAGTGAAGGAACCCACATGAAAATAACAAAATTTACATCACATTGTGTCTGTCTGGCTTAATTTCTCAATGAAACAGCTGTCATATCTGAAGATATTCAGGGCAACATTCCTTTTATAGCTCTGTCGACATTATAATTAATATGATTTTTCTGTGAAATGTAATATTTCTAAGTTATGCAAAGTCCTAATGTTTATCTACCACAACAAACTGATAATATTTCGAAGGATTAAGAAATAGATGAAGAAGTAATAATTAATGAAATACACATTTTCAGGTAGTACCATTTACAATAGCCAAGCGTAAATGAAAATATCTATATCTATACTTGAATAAAAAAACAACATTTATATGAGGAAAACTACAGAAATTACAAGAAATCAAGAGTGACCTCAGCAAATGGGATAATATCCCATGCTCCTTGACCAGACGACTCAATGTAGTACAGTTATCAGTTCTACTCAAGGCACTAGACAAGTTTAATTCACTCCTGATAAAATTACCCTCATCTTTCTTCAAAGAATTGCAAAACCACTGATTACTAACTTCATATGGTAAGGGCATAGGTCAGGGGTTGAACCTACAAACTTCTCCTTGGTAGAAAGATAAAACTGTTCTCATAAAAGACTTGTAGGCTGGCTTTGAGTTGGAATTTTGGGGTCATTTAGGATTTTTTTGTGGCATGTGATTTTTAGGGTTTTAAGGTCATTTGGGGTCATTTAATTTTTTTGCGCATTAGGGTGGTTTGGGCTTTAAGGGTGTTTTATAAGGTTTAAGGGAGTTTTTAAGGGATTTAGGGGTGATTTTTTTGGAGTGTATAGGTATTTTTTAGCAGGTAGGGGTGTTTTTAGTGATCTTACAGGGTTTCTTAGAGATTTTAGGGTATTTTAAAATATTTTATGTGTTTTTCCCCAGCATTTTATGTTTTGTTGGGGCTTTCATGTTGTCTTCAGGGCATTTATGTGGTTTTGGAAGTTCATGGTTTGGGAATCTTCTAGGGATATGATTTGGAAGTTCCACATGTTTTGGGAGGCATTTAGTGTGTTATTTGTGGCTTCAGAGTGTTATTTGAATTTTAGGGAATATTATGGCTTTTCAGACATTTTAAGGCTTTTAGGGTGATTTTAGTGTTTAAGGGTGTTTATTAGGCTTATATGTGTTTTTATGGCTTTTAGTGTTTTGTTAAAATTTTAGGGTGCTTCTTAAGGCCTTAGAGTGTTTGGGGGGATTAGGTTTTGGTTTTCAGGGCTTTAGGGTTTTGTTGGATTATTTTTTGCTTTCATGGTGAATTCATGTCTATTAGGTTGTTGGACTTTTACAGGGTTTTATAGTGCTTCGGGTTGCTTTGTAGGGATGTTCTTGGGGTTTTAAAAGACTTTTAGCGTGTTTTTAGGGCTTCACGTGTTCTTTATTTTGCGTTTTAAGGCATTTGCATAATATTAGGGCATTTATTATGTTTTTGGGACGTAAGGAGTTTTTTTTTAAGACTTATGGTGCATTAGGGTGTTTTAGAAAGGCTTTTACCATGTATTTAATGGTCTTAAGATGTTTTAGAGAGTCTTTAGGGGTGGTCTTAGCATTTTAGAAATATTTTAGACGTTTTAGGGTTTTTAAGGCATTTATAGTGTTTTTACGACTTTTAAGGTGTTTTTAGAACACGCCTGACAGGTACACACTATTTCAATCAGGCTCTGGTTAGTGCCTCTCAATCAATTGGTGACATGGGAGTCTGGATAATGGATTACCTTTACTATGCAGATGAGAAAACTCACTCAAAAAGACACAGGTGTTGACCCACAGGCACACAACTGGTTAACAACAAAGACATATTCACAACCAGTGTTGGGAGCCAGAGCCCTAAGCCCCACATACCTGTCCCCAGCCGAACAGTCAATCTATCCTGAACCATCAAATGATCTGAGCAGATCCTCCCACCCAACTCCCCTTCCCATGCCAAATATTTTATTTCAGAAGGTGGCAGTGAATCTGCAGCTCTGAGAGAGGGACATATCTGATCGGAGCACATGGAGCAGATGAAGGGGGAGGAGGGGAGTGTGGAGCACATCCTGGCACACCAGGACTTGAGGATGATGTTCCCACTCAGAGAATCCAGTCCACATAGAAGACCACATGGCCAGCCCCACGATGAGACAAGACACCCCTCAAAGACCCATAGCCTTAGAGGGGACAACACTGAAGACACAGTGTGGGAAATGCGCCCGAACTAATCCTGCCACACCGAGGCATAACACTAAGGGGGTACAGCAGAAGAGCAAGAAAACGAAGCATCAAGGTCCCCAGGGAATGCCAAAGGATGACTTTGGGGCCAGTACTTGGTACACCACCAGACTGGACTGGAAAACACTCTTAAAGGCCAACAAACTTGGACTATCTAGGTTAACGAACGGTCACTTGGACTATGTAGGTAACCTAACGGGCACTTGGACTGTCTAGGTTACCTAGCGGGAACTTGGATTATGTACGTTCCCTAGCGGGCACTTGGACTATCTATGTTAACTAGCGGGCACTTGGAATATGTAGGTTAACTAGCGGACACTTGCACTATGTAGGTTACCTAGCAGGCACTTGGACTATCTAGGTTAACTAGCGGGCACTTGGACTATCTAGGTTAACTAGCGTGCACTTGGACTATGTAGGTTCCCTAGTGGGCACTTTGACTCTGTATGTTCCCTACGGACACTTGAACTAGGTAAGTTAACTACCGGGCTCTTGGACTATGTAGGTTAAATAGCGGGCCCTTGGACTATCTAGGTTACCTAGTGGGCACTTGGACTATGTAGGTTAACTACCGGGCACTTGCACTATCTAGGTTTCCGAACGGGCATTTGGACTATGTAGGTAACCTAGCGGGCACTTGGAGAGTCTAGGTTACCTAGCGGCACTTGGACTTCTAGGTTAACGAATGGGCACTTGGACTATGTATGTTGCATAGCAGGCAATTGGACTCTCTAGGTTAGGTAACGGGCACTTGAACTATCTAGGTTTCTTAGCGGGCACTTGGACGATCTAGGTTAACTAGAGGGCACTTGGACTATCTGTAACTACCGTGCACTTGGACTATCTAGGTTTCTTAGCGGGTACTTGGACTATGTAGGTTAACTAGCGGGCCCTTGGACTATGTAGATTAACTAGCGACACTTGGACTATCTACGTTAACTAGCGGGCCCTTGGACTATGTAGATTCCCTAGCGGGCATTTGGACTATATAGATAACCTAGCGGGCATTTTGACTTTGTAGGTTACCTAGCGGCACATGGACTATCTAGGTTACCTAGCTGGCACGTGAACTATCTACGTTATAGCGGGTTCTTGGAGTATGTAGGTTACCTAGCTGGCTGTTGGACTATCTAGGTTACCTAGCGGGCACTTGGACTATCTAGGTTAACTAACGGGCACTTGGACTGTGTAGGTCCCCTAGCGGGCCCTTGGACTATGTAAGTTCCCTACCGGGCACTTGGACTATGTAGGTTCCCTAGCGGGTATTTGGACTATATAGGTTACCTAGCGGGAACTTGGACTATCTAGGTTACATAGCGGGCACTTGGACTATCTAGGTTAACGAACGGGCACTTAGACTATGTAGGTAACCTAGCGGGCACTTGGACAGTCTAGGTTACCTAGCTGGCACTTAGACTATGTAGGTCAACTAGCAGGCCCTTGGACTATCAAGGTTAGCTAACGGGCACTTAGATTATGTAGGTTACCTAGCGGGCACTTGGAGTAGGTAGGCTAACTAGGGGGCCCTTGGACGATCTAGGTTACCTAGCGGGTAACTGAACTATCTAGGTTAACTAGCGGGCACTTGCTCTATCTAGGTTACCTAGTGGGCACTTGGACTATGTAAGTTCCCTAGCGGGCACTTGGACTGTCCATTTTAACTAGCGGGCACTTGGAATATGTAGGTTAACTAGCGGACACTTGCACTATGTAGGTTACCTAGCAGGCACTTGGACTATCTAGGTTAACTAGCGGGCACTTGGACTATCTAGGTTAACTAGCGTGCACTTGGACTATGTAAGTTCCTTAGCGTGCCCTTGGACTATCTAGGTTACGTATCGGGCACTTGGACTATCTAGGTTACCTAGCGGGCACTTGGACTATGTAGGTTAACTAGAGGACACTTGGACAATCTAGGTTAACTAGCGGGCACTTGGACTATCAAAGTTAACAACTGAGCTCTTGGACTATGTAGGTTACCTAGCGGGCACTTGGACTATATAGGTTACCTAGCGGGCACTTTGACTATCTAGCTTACCTAGTGGGCACTTGGACTATCTAGGTTAACGAACGGACACTTGGAATATGCAGGTAACCTAGCGGGCACTTGGACGGTCTAGGTTTCCTAGCGGGCACTTGGACTTCTAGGTTAACGAACGGGCTGTTGGACTATGTAGGTTGCCTAGCGGGCACTTGGACTATCTAGGTTAGGTAACGGGCACTTGGACTATCTAGGTTACCTAGTGGGAACTTGTACAATGTAAGTTACCTAGCGGGCACTTGGATTATCTAGGTTACCTAACGGGCACTTTGACTATCTAGGTTACATAGCGGGCACTTGGACTATGTAGGTTAACTAGTGAGCACTTGGACTCTAAGTTACCTAGCGGGCACTTGGACTATCTAGGTTACCTAGCGGGCACTTGGACTATCTAGGTTACCTAGCGGGCCCTTGGACTATGTAGGTTTCCTAGCGGGCACTTGGACTATCTAGGTTAACGAACGGGCACTTGGACTATGTAGGTAACCTAGCGGGCACTTGGACAGTCTAGGTTACCTAGAGGACACTTGGACTATCTAGGTTAACGAACGGGCACTTGGACTATGTAGGTTACCTAGCGGGCACTTGGACTATGTAGGATCCCTATCGGACATTTGGACTACTTAGGTTAACTAGCGGGCACTTGGACTATCTAGGTTACCTAGCTGGCACTTGAACTATCTACGTTGCCTAGCGGGTTCTTGGAGTATGTAGGTTACCTAGCGGGCTGTTGGATTATCTAGGTTACCTAGCGGGCACGTGGACTATGTAGGCTCCCTAGCGGGCCCTTGGACTATGTAAGTTCCCTAGCGGGCACAAGGACTATGTGGGTTTCCTTGCGGGCATTTGGACTATCTAGGTTACCTAACTGGCACTTGGACTATGTAGGTTCCCTAGCAGGCACTTGGATTATGTTGGTTCCCTATCGGGCAGTTGGACTATGTAGGTTAACTAGAGGGTATTTGGACTATGTAAGTTACCTAGCGGGCACTTGGACTATGTAGGTTCCCTATCGGGCACTTGGAGAATGTAGGTTAACTAGGGGCACTAGGACTATGTAGGTTACCTATCGGGCACTTGGAGAATGTAGGTTAACTAGGGGCACTAGGACTATGTAGGTTACCTAGCGGGCCCTTGGACTATCTAGGTTACCTAGCGGGCATTTGGATTATGTAGGCTCCCTAGCGGGAATTTGGACTATATAGATTACCTAGCGGGCAATTAGACTTTGTAGGTTATCTAGCGGGCACTTTGACTATCTAGGTTACCTAGCTAGCACTTGAACTATCTACGTTACCTAGCGGTTACTTGGAGTATGTTGGTTACCTACCGGGCTGTTGGACTATCTAGGTTACCTAGCCGGTACTTGGACTATCTAGGTTAACTAACGGGCACTTGGACTATGTAGGTTCCCTAGCGGGCCCTTGGACTATGTAAGTTCCCTAGCGGGCACTTGGACTATGTGGGTTCCCTAGCGGGCATTAGGACTATCTGGGTTACCTAACGGGCACTTGGACTATGTAGGTTAACTAGCGGGCTTTGGACTATGTAGGTTACCTAGCGGACACTTGGACTATGTAGGTTCCCTATCGTTCACTTGGAGAATGTAGGTTAACTAAGGGGCACTAGGACAATGTAGGTTACCTAGCGGGCCTTGGGACTATCTAGGTTACCTAGGGGGAACTTGGACTATGTAGGTTTACTATTGGGCACTTGGACTATCTAGGTTACCTAGCAGGCACTTGGACTATGTAGGTTAACTAGCGGGCACTTGGACTATCTAGGTTACCTAGCAGGCACTTGGACTATGTACGTTTCCTAGCTGGTACTTGGACTATCTATGTTAACTAGCGGGCACTTGGACTATGTAGATTCCCTATCGGGCACTTGGACTATGTAGGTAACCTAGTGGTCACTTGAACTGTCTAGGTTACCTAGCGGGCATTTGGACTATGTAGGTTAACTAGCGAGCTCTTGGACTATCTAGGTTAACTAGCGGGCACTTGGACTATTAGGGTCCCTAGCGGGCATTTGGACTATATAGGTTACCTAGCGGGCACTTGGACTATGTAGGTTAACTAGCGGACACTTCGACTATCTAGGTTAGCTAACGGGCAATTGGACTATCTAGGTTACCTAGCGGGCACTTGGACTATGTAGGTTCCCTAGCGGGCACTTGGACTATTTAGGTTACCTAGCAGGCACTTTGACTATCTAGGTTAACTAACGGGCACTTGGACTATGGAAAGAAGTGCCTAATGGTCACCAGGACCCATGGTTAATCCAGGCGTGGTCATCTGATTCCAATCGATCAGACCTAGCTATAAATCACTTATATGTCTGGGTAATTAAAAGCAAATATAAATTTTCAAAAAAAATAACGTTGCATGGGATAGAAAGAGAATACATAACAACATCAGACATAAATATGCCTCAAGACAAACTCATTGTGCACATCCAGAATACATAATGGCTCTTGCTAAGATGCATTTCCCACTAGACCCTACCCCAAGCCAGTAAAAGCCAGAAACTCTACAGTAAACTGTGGATTGTACTACTCTGAAATGGGAGGTGTGTCTCTAGACCTAATTTGGGGCTGTTCGTGCTGAGGACTCACCAATACCTGCTGCAGTGACAACAGTCCAGGTGAGAATAAGGAAATCTGGATGACAGCCAGGATATAGGAGCACTGAGACCTCAAATTGCTTCTAGGCGAGCATGGCCTAATGGGCTTCCATTTATGCACCTCTGGCAGGAGGAGTTTGTTCTGGAAAGTAATGGTTTCTAAGGAAGTATTTCTTAAACTTTCACATGCATGCACTTACCCAGGTTCCTGGAAATCGGGCTGGGGGGCAGATTCTGATTTTGTGGGTTCAGGGTGGGGGGTCTAGGATCCAGCAGTTCTAGAGGCCCTGGTACTCTTGGGCTGTTAACCACAAGGACAGTAGTCCTAAACCACCAGCCACTCCTTGGGAGAAATATGAGGCTGTAGACTCCGGGCAAGACTGACAGTCTGGGAAACCCACAAGGGCAGTTCTACCCTGTCCTGTAGGGTCACTATGAGTCAGCATCAACTCGATGGCATTAGCATGGGAGAAGCTAATGCTGATGTTGCTGGTTCCTTGACCTATCATACTTTGAGTGGCAAAGTCCCAAGGGCCTTCCCGGATGTGATGGCCAAAAGCAGTAGTGTTCACCCTTGGTCATACTTTGGAATCCCTTAGGAGCTTTCAAGCCTCCCATTGGCCTGGCGCCATCCCAGACCAATGAAACAAGACTTAGTGGAAGCAGGATTCAGGTCACGGTCAGTGAGAAAGCCCCCTTGGCAATGCCAACGTACAGCCAGTGCAGAGTCGAACTGGTCGACGACTCCACATGACTCCATATACTTTGGTGAAGCCAGCTGTTTGGGCAAGGTTTTCAGAGTTACCACCCATGTAGACTTGTTGGTGATAGTGCATTAAATAGAGCACATGCAGTGCATTGCATGAGTGTCCTATGTCATGCAACCACATCAGGGGTATGTTGAGCCAATTTCTCTGGGAGACCAAGGGTGTTGGCTCCATCCTGAACGTTGGCAGGGTAATGGACTGACACAGAGTAAACTCATTCTCTTTGTGGTGGTGCACTAATGGGTTCTTCACAGAAGGCCAAGTCCATGGCTGCAGATGCTCACGGGGCTGAGGGAGCAGGTCAAATCTTAAGTCCGAGGTGGGTGTTTGCATATTTACATGCCCTCACTGCCATCAAGTCCATTCCAACTCACAGGCCCATGGGACTGAGTAAAATGGCCCCCGTGGGTTTCTGAGACTGTGATTCTTAGAGGAGTAGAAAATCTCCTCTTTCTCCAGAGGAGCGGTTGGTCATTCAAACTGCTGACCTTGAGATTAACAGTCCAACTCCTGACCACTCTTGCCGTCAGAATTCTATTTATTTACACAAGTATATATATATCCTTTCCCAAAAGAACTCCACATTTTCAAATCATTCTTGACACTCATGGCCTTTTTTCCTTTATAGCCATGCCTTTGGTTGAAACACAGATATAAGAGAAATATTTATCTACTTATAGGGGTACAAAAGTAGCTTTGGTGGCATAGTGTTTGCATGTTGGGCTGCTAACACCAAAGTCAGCACTTTGAAACCACCAGCCACTCCGTGGGAAGAAGAGTCTGTCTACTCCTATAAAGAGTTACAGTCTCAGAAACTCACAGGGACAGATCTACTCTGCCTCATAGGGTCACTATGAGTCAGCATCACCTCCCTGGCAGTGAGGTAGATTTTGGTTTCATAGAGATACAAGTCAGTCCTGAGCTGCTAAAGACAAGGTTGGCAGTTTGAACCCACCAGCTGCAGAGAAAGAGGAGGCTTTCTATTCCCATAAGGAGCTACAGTTTCAGAAATACCCACAGGGGAAATTTTAACCTCTCCTGTAGGATCAATATGAGTCAGAATCGACTTATCGGTGGTGAGCAAGTGGAGGGGACCCTAAACAGGTTCCGGTGGACCTTAAGAGTTCTACTAATTGTGCATGCTCTGTAAAATGTAAACCAAGATTTTACTTTTGCAAACATTATTTTTTCTAAACACGTCTAACTGTGAAACTATACTCGCATGCGGGTCTTTGAACCTGGTCTGTGGTCTGGGGAAGTGAAGGGGCCTGACATCCTTTGTTGTTGTTAGTGCTGTCCAGTCATTCTGACATCACAGGGACCTTCTTTGCAACACAAGGCAGCACTGCCCAGTCCTTTGCCAGCCTCAGGGGTAGTATGTTGGAGCCCATGGTTTCAGCTACCGTGTCCTCCAGTTCACCAAGGAGTTTCCTCTTTGTGCTGCTTACTAAACCCGTTTCTAAGGAGTCCATTCCAACTCACGGTGACGCCGTGTGGGTCAGCACCACGGGACCACACATAATGCCTTATACCATATATATATGGTATATATATATTGTGCATAATGCCTTATACCTGGTCCCTTTGGCACCTTGTGATCGCACAGGCTGGTGTGCTTATTCCATGTGGGCTTTTTTGCTTCTGAGCCAGATGGCCGTTTGCTCACCTTCAAGCCTTTAAGACCCCAGACACTATCTCTTTTGATAGCCTCTGGCCTTTACTTCGGGGTCTTCGGTCCCTGCAAGGTGGACACATGCCTGCTGTGCGGGTATGGGACGTGTCGGAGCGCAGCCTGGTGGCGGAGCTTCAGGAGCATAAGTATGGCATGGCATGTGTGGCCTTCTCATCCAGTGCCAAGTACATTGTCTCAGTGGGCTACCAGCATGACATGATCGTCAATGTCTGGGCCTGGAAGGTGAGTGGGCTGCTGGCCTCAGGACAGGCGGGGCCGGGAGGGGAGCCAAGAAACTGCTGACCGGTGGCCTTTACTTCCGCCTGCTGGCCTCAGTCCCTTTCTAGAGAACTCTGAGCAGAAAGGAGCAACTGGGTATCTAGGATGCTGAAGAAGGGGCAGAAGGAGAGGTCAAGTTCACAGCTTGTCTAACCTTCAGTGTGTAAGTTTCTTTTCCCTCAGCTCCTAGAAGCAGAGCCTTGATTTCCCTTGACTTTCTCTCCAGAAAAACATTGTAGTGGCTTCCAACAAGGTATCCAGTCAGGTGACAGCAGTATCCTTCTCTGAGGACTGCAGCTACTTTGTCACTGCAGGCAACCGGCACATCAAGTTCTGGTACTTCGATGACAGCAAGACCTCAAAGGTGAGGCAGCAAGTAGCCACTAGGGTGGGGTCTGCCCAGATATGTTCCACCTGCGCCCCCTTCTGCATGCTCAAAAGCCCCTTGGAAGTCTCAGCTGGGCCAGGTGCTATGTCAATATGCAAGGGAAGCCTTCTCCCTCCCTCCCCAGGGCCTGCTTTCCAGGGGGTAGCCTGCAGGGTGTGTGGGTGGCACCTGTGGTGGGTCTCCACAGGTGAATGCCACTGTACCCCTGCTGGGCCGCTCCGGGCTGCTGGGGGAACCTGCGGAACAACCTGTTCACTGATGTAGACTGTGGCCGCGGGAAGAAGACTGACACACCTTCTGTATCACATCCTAAGGGCAGCTGTGCGAGTTCAGTGACCCGGAGACTGTTGGACAAGTGGGTGGAGCTGAGTGTAAGTGAATGCTTTGTCGGCACCCTCCCGTCTGTCACCTCCGGGCTCCAGGGCACCTGTCTGCATGCACGCTGGGGGAGGCCCCAGGCGGAGGAAGGTGTTTGGGAACCTCTCTGCTTGCTCGCCCTCTCTGTCTCTGCCTCTTCCTCTGCTTTCCTCTTCTGCTCAGCACACAGACAGCATCACAGTAAGTGTGCTGGCCCTGTCCGCTGCCTCTGCTGCCTTTCTCTGGGCTGGCCTTTTCTGGGTGTGTCTTTGCCCAAACCTCAGGTGCCTTATAAGGCTTGCTGACTCCTTCCCCCTAATTGCAGGGGGCTGTGGGCCCTCTGGCCAGCTGCTGTTAGAGGGAGGGGCATTGAGGGGCTCTGCCCAGGGCAGCTGGCCTGCCTTGCGCTTGTCCTTGCCTCTTGGCTCATGGCTGTTGAGGTGTCCGGTGAAGGAGTGGACAGACGCCCTTGCTGACTGTGGCTTCTGTGCTCACAGACCACAGTGGCCCACTGCATCTCGGTGAGCCAGGACTACATCTTCTGCGGCTGTGCTGACGGCACCATGTGCCTTTTCAACCCCTTCAACCTGCACTTCCTCAGCACGCTGCCCCGGCCCCATGCCCTGGGCACAGACATTGCCAGCATCACAGAGGCCAGGTGAGCGGTGTGGGTGGGCCCCTGAGTCCTGTCAGAGCCCCACTCTGTGCCAGGCCATCCCTGGCATGCTGCAAGGAGAGGAGGGCACACATAGACCTCTGGGAAGACCCTTGCAGTCAAGCACAGGTGGGTCTTTTAGCATTTGTTGCTCACTGTGGGCAACCGTGGTAATCTGAGTCTGCAGTGTGGTAATGCATTGTCCTGTAAACACCACAGCTAGGACAGACGGGCAGTTCCTTAGGGTTTCTGAGAGAGGCTGGAAACCTGACGGAGCAGGCCTTTCTCCCTCAGGGTGGTCCTGGGTAGCAGCTAAGGTAGGAGGGTCTTATTGTAGCCTCGGGCCTTGGGTTGGGTGATTGCAGGAAGTGAAGTTTTGCTCTGGTTTCAGTGCTGTCAGGAAGCGGGGCAGTTCTGCAGTTGGGTATATTAATTTCTCATTCAGGGAAGGAGTGGGCTAAATCTGCAAATGGCAGGAAATGATATATGACCATGACTGGTTTGCACAGTGCCCTTCCTTTTCCTCTGACGTGAGTCTAGAAGGGCCTGACATCTGCTTGGCTGCATCACGGCCACACACTGTCCCCGCCTGATGTTGGGGGCTATGAAATAGCTTGTGTTCTTTTGCAGAGCCCCATGGCAAGGAATGCCAGGCCAGCCGCTGCGTTCTTTCTCCAGTGACTGCTGGCCAACCTGCTGCTCCTCCCTTTAGTGCCCCTTTGCATTAGCGCTAACTCACCAGTTTGCCCTGTCTGCCCTGGACACCCTGACCCCCTCTTTCCTCAGTCGCCTTTTCGCTGGAGTGGCCAATGCGAAGTATCGGGACACCATCACCTTGACCTTTGATCCTGCAAATCCGTGGCTGTCTTGTGTGTACAATGACCATAGTACTTATGTCTGGGGTGTGAAGGGCCCCAAGAAAGTGGGCAAGGTGTATTCAGCTCTCTATCATTCCTCCTGCGTCTGGAGTGTAGAGGTATGTGGGCCAGGTCTGCTGAGACTGACCGTGTTTCCTGGCCTACCATTAGGAGCTGGGGTTCCTCAAGTGTGGAATTTGTTTCCTCCAGCACCCTTGCTCCCCAAGCTGTGCCCCTGGGTCCCTTCGTATCTGTTAATTGGCTCTGAGGATGGGAGGGGATTTTAGTGCTGACTCATCTCAGACGTTTTTCAGTATGCCCCTGTGCAGTCTTAGCTTGGCCTCTTTGGACATGTTCCTGAACTTGACCAAACCTTAGTTTCTGCAATTGTGAAATGACATACCTGATGCATTTGATTTTTACGAACAGGAGACAATGTAAGTGGGAGATTTAGAATGCCTAGTACTTACTAGGTGCTTGGTTAATGTATATTCCTTTACTTGTTAAAGACAAGAGCTAATCATTATGACTTGCTTGCTATGGGACAAGCCGTTGCCTCCAGGGGACAGGATGGGGGAACTTTAGGCCCCCAAGGACAGAGGTTCAGGAGGGTTTAGCTGAAAAGGGTTGGGGACAAAATTTATTATCTCCAAGGGAAAGATACTAACTTGACAATGAAGAAACGGCAAAACCCACCCTTAGCCAAGTCATTAAGGTTAACATCCCGTGGCAGCAGCATGAATCTGGTGAGAGGGTACACTGAGAGGTTTCAAAATGTTCCCAGAAAATGTTATGACTCTTAAGAACTCCCAATAAAATGTTGAACAACAACAACCAACGTTGATGGAAAGTTTCTTTTAGTTCTGTTTTTCCATGCAGCCTCCTCCTAGCATTGTGTCTGGTATTCTTGACCCAAATGTATAAGGAACTTAGGATAGTCATGAGGAAACATCAGGCAACCTTCATTTGAGGTACACCTGCCAGAGTAACTTATCACACTCTCCCAGGTGTCAGGGTAGGAAAGACAAGCAAAGACTGAAAGCCATTCTAGACTGGGACAGATGACACCCATGTGCCATGGGGGCTCCTAGGATCCTGGAGCAGAAGAAGTCCATTCGTGGGATAAACAAACAAACTCATTGGCATTGGGTTGATTCCAACTCAGAGCAACCCCCGCTGGTGACATTTAAATAAAGTCTAATAATGTTGTTCCAGTGTGACCTCCGTGGTCCTTATCACTGTGTACTGTAGTGCATAAAACATTAATACGAAGGGAGACCAGGTGAGAGAGTTGAATGTGACATATCTTGACTCATTTTTCTAAAGGTTCAACCCAAAAGGTAAAGTAAAACAGCTCTTGATGGAGAGGAAAAGGTGGAAGGGGGTGGGTGATGATTCTTTCCCCCCGCTGCCTGGCACTGAACGGGCTCTCCTCTCTTCTCATTTTGCAGGGTCTACGAATTGCAGTTCCTGAGTGAAATGCTGAAGGTGGAGGCCCATGAGTCAGAGATTCTGTGCCTGGAATACTCGAAGCCAGACACAGGTACCTGGCCCTGGCCTGGAATGGCCTTGAGTGAGCCCCTCCAGTCTGGCCAGAGCCACTGATACTTGTCCTGCCTCTTGACTATGGGGCTGATCGTTCTTTTGGCTACCAAAAGAGTTAGTGATCCTTCTTGATGTCTCTGAAGGCTTCTTGTTGTTTCTGAAGGCTTTGGGGAGGACTGCATCTCAACTCTGCCCGACTCCATGGCTCATGTGGCTTAAGGATGTGGGGCTCAGTTTCTCTGGGTGCTCTTTGCTGGGCACTCATGTTGGGCTGCGATCCACAAGCTCAGCAGTTTGAAACTACCAGCCGCTCTGCAGGAGAAAGGTGGGCCTTTCTACTCCTGTAAACAGTTACAGTCTCAGAAGCCCATAGGGGGTATTCACTATGAGTCAGCATTAACTTGATAGCAGCAGATTTGATTTTTGTAAAGTCTTTTTAAAGCCAACCAAAAGCTGAATCAGTGAAGAAGATCTGCTTTAGACATTGTGCTCTTTTAAAGAATAATCTGTCTGTGATCAGATTGACACAGGAACTTGGAAGGTTAGGTGAAAAGTTTAAGGGGCAGTGAGCTTATGTGTGTGATGGAAATTTGGAATTGGAAAAGGACAGTGAGAATGGCTACATAATTTCAGAAATATAATGAATGTTAGCAAATTGTACATGTAGAAATGATCGAATTGGTATATATTTTTGTGTGCATTGTTTTAGATCAGGGAGAAGACTCGAAGTTCAAATATAATTTACAGAGACCCCCTTGTTAAATCTTGAATGGGACAAAGTCCAGAAAAAACAAATCATCTGGTTGAGGGAGACCGTAAGCATGAGGCCATAATGGGGACTGAAGGATTCACAACAGCTCGGTCACATGGAAAACAAAGGAAGCCCCTTTAAAAGTCAAGTTCCCAGCAGATCAGACCATCACAGTTGGAAATGTGACTACAGAAATGGGAAAGGGACCATGATTGGAGTAAATACATTATTGCAGACTAGAAAAGTTTACAGGACTGGTCAGGGCCCTCCAACCATCTTGGTCAGGGCATGAACGTGCAACCTCAGTACCCCAATTCCCATCAAGGGCATACTCAGGCAAGTTCTTGAGGGCTAGACTACTCCTCACCAGGCTGGCCAGAGGAGTGGGTGGCAGCAAACAAACTCTGCCTGAGGGCAAAGCATTTTACGTTGCTAGTTCAGAGTCATGGAGCTCTAGTGCCATAGAAGGTTATGGGTTGGGCGGTTAACCACAAGGTTTCACTCTTCAAAACCACCAGCCAGCTCCAGGGAAGAAAGATGAGGCTTTCTACTCCAATAAAAATATATAGTCTGGAGATTAAAAGCCCCAATGTAAGTTAACTGGGTTGATTCCTACTAGAGGGATAATGTGTGTGGGCCAGATGCTTGCAAGGTCCCTCAAGGCAATGCTGCCAGACTGCAGTCTCTGCTCCCTGCTGGTGGAGACAATGGATTGCTTTTCTCTAAAACTTGGAACCATTAGCTTGGTTCCAGTAGGTGGAGTTCACACCCTACTGATAATGGTTCATATGGAGATCCAGAAAACAGGTCAAAGTTAAGCTGCCATTCTAAATGTAGGATCCGCCCATTTTGTCACCTGTATACCCCCAATCCCTCCTCTTCCTATTGCATGTATGCCCCTAGACCACCCCTTCTCACCGCTGTATAACATAGTCCAAGTCCTTCCTGTGATGTATGTCTTTACCCTCCCGTTTCCAATTCCCCTTGTCCTCCTTCCCTTCCCCCTCTCTCCATGTGGACCACCAAGTGGGGCTGAGGTGAGCAATGCTACCATGATATGTGTGTGACTGCATTATTGTAATATCTCTTCTATCTCTCATGCTCCCAATGACTTTAATATTTATATCTCAACCCTTTATGTTTCCAGGGCTTTCAATGACATTAGGCATCTTTTCAATGTTTATGAATCATGCTTATGAACCTCTCTTCTGTTAGTTGTCTGTGTGTATGCATTGCCTGTATTAAAAACATATAGAACCGAGCAATTTGTCTGGAAAAATAATTTATAGAAAATTTATGTTAGATTGCCATGCGTTTTGCATAGCCAATTGTTCTTTTAAAACACTTTTCTTGTCATTGTGATACCATGCTAAAAGGTAAAAACATCTGTATATAGTCAAATAGCTTTATCTTTCCTTTAAAGACATGAACCTTCGTGTCTTGCTTAAAGTTTCCACCTCACTAAAGCTAAATTGCTACCCTCGAAAATAAATCCCTCTAAGTTTTTAATGCTTTGAATATTTTATCGCTCTAATCCTCCTGGAGTTTATTTTTGAATGTAGTATGCTCCTTCCTTTGATTTCTTGTAAATTCAGCCAATTCAACCACTCATTAACCAAAGTATTCCTTTACCACTGGATTGTTTTGCCACCTTTGCTTTGCATAGCATATAGTTCTAAATTATATCCCAGACTACTGAATTATTTGCCAGAGTGGCTTTACTAATTGTACACTGGCATCACAACACGCGGGAGCTTCGGAAAGATCGTGGGAGAAAGGAATGAAAAGAGAAGATAATTTCCCATGAATTTTTGAAGCTTCCTCGTACAGGTGCTTTACAGTAAGTCGACATTAGGGTTTATAATCAATAAAAAATTCAACTGTGATCCAAGAATGAGGGGCGTGACATTTCCTGGTTGAGACAAAAGCGAACAGGCGAGCAGAATACGAAAAGAATTGGTTAACCGATGAAACTGCAGCCAAGTGTTAGCTGTTATCACAAAAATGAACACACAGAATATTCTTGAACTTGGAAGTGGGAACTTCAGCCTTTCAACGGCCATCGACGGTGCGGGGCAACATCCCCGCACTCCTACGCTCAGGAAGGGGGTTCTGGGGTCTGCGGCGCCACGGGGCACAAGTGGGGCGAAGGGCTGCGAGGGAACGCCGAGGCAGAGGGGTCCCCGCGAGGCGGCTGCGGGCCGCTCCAGAAGGCAGGGGTCCGGGGGCTCTGCGGTCCCTCAGGACCCTCCAGGAGAGGCTCCAGAAAGGCAGCTGGAGGCCCCGGCCGGCCGTGCAGCTCGCTGGGAGGCGCGGGCGCACGTGCTCCGCCGGTCCGGGCGGCGGGGGCGGCTGAACGGGCCCTGGCCGTGGGCGGCGGGCGGCGGGCGGGCGCAGTGCGGCGCCGGGCAGGCGGGAGGTGACCGCGCGGGGCGGTCGCGGCGGCTGGGGCTACTGACGGCACACGGATCCGGAGCGCACTGCGCGGGGCGGGGCGCCGCGCAGGTGAGAGCGGCAGCGGACCCGGATGCGGCGCGGCTGAGGGCGGCCGAGGGCGGGGGGTCGCGGCGGCTAGCTCTTGGAGATCCCGGCCGGAGGCTCCGGCGCCGGTGCTGCGCTTCCTGCCGGCTCGAAGAACGAGCCCGAGCCTGGCCGCCCTCGGGATGCCTTGCTGAGGCTCCGCTGGACGTCCCCAACGGGTGGGGGGGGGGCGGGGCGGGGCGCGTTCGGGCGCCTCCTGAGGGCGCCTCAGCGGAGAGCGGCGTTGGCGCCGTGGAGTCTACGCGGGCGGCCCAACCCGCCTGCCACTCAGGTGTCTTTTTGCACGGAAGTGAGTTTTAGGAGCGGGAAACCTGTGGTGGGCGTGACTGACGTGTTTTTAAATCATTTTCTATACATTTAAAGCTGTAAAGGCAAAACTTCATGATCCAATTAATATAGCCAAAAATTCAGGCTTGATAGAAACATTTAGAATCCAGCCACTGGGGGTAAAGTCCCCTTATTCCCATCTGTTATTGGAGGAAGGTATGAGAGAGATTGGATACTGCGGTGGGAAGAAATAGAGCCAAATAGGAATGTCTGCTTCTATAGGGAGAATGTATCAGCCATGCGCTCACTTTAAGTCAGCACAGCTTTAAGGGAGAATCTGTGGAAATGATAGATTACCGCAGGAACATGAACTTGGAGTATATCTCCAACTAACAGAGTGGTGGTCTTCCAGCCATGGAACATTAGTCTCCCAGATTCCCTCTGTACCAGTCAGGGAATAAGTCCCAGTATTATTTCCCTTGGTGCTAGTATCCCACATTTCCCCTCTCTGCATTATGTTTAAGATTCAATAGTGTCACGGAGGCAACATGGTCTCTTTTCATATCTATTAGCTTCCTATAGAAGTGACATGAGACTGCAAGCATCACAATTATGATAAAAAACACAGTCAGAGTGGAACTTAAGCTATGTGAAGTACTTTGCCCCCAAGCTCGCGGGTCCAACCCTTCCATGCTACTCATCAATTGCTTAATCACATCAGAGCCAGGAGAAGCCTCAAGCTTGTCTTTAAATGTATAGAAAATATCCTTTTTAAGCTGATCAATATCTAATGAAATGTTTCCCTTAAACCCTTGCAAATGTTTCCTAATCAAATTCCAATCATGCAATGTCTTATTATAAGGATAAGTGGTTATACAGAAATCAGTTACATTCCAATCACATTATAGCATTGACAAATTCAAAATCTTGATCTTTCAGCAAAGCAGTCTGCAGTAATGTAGGGACTTTATGGATGTGCTTTATACAATTGATGTATGTATACGTATGGATTGTGGTAAGAGTTGTATGAGTCCCTAATAAAATGTAAAAGAAGAAAAGAGAAAAAAAATGATTAGGGCAAAGACTGTACAGATGTGCTTTATACAATTGATGTATGTATATATATGAACGGTGAAAAGAATTGTATGAGCCCCAATAAATTGTTAAAATTAAAAAAAAAATTCATTTAAAAAAAATAAATAAAATAAAATTAAAAAAAAATGAGTAAATGAACTTTGTCACACATAAGATTCCTCTTCTCCTTCTGTTTTAACAATTTAAATAGTAAAGCATTGCTAGATCTTGAACCAGTAAAAGTACTAGTTAGATAACCTTCATTGTTATGTAAATACCGGCTCCCATCCCTCAGAGAATTAAGAGAGCTAACTAATTGGGAGAACTTCTTATCATACTTTGAAAGACTGAAAAAATTCTTAATAAATTTGTTCAGCTGATCTTGAAGTAACTTACCAAGCAGACATTTTTTCTCCAGGCTTACCAATAAGGTTATAGGCTCAATTGAGCCGTTTTGCCTTTCAGGCTTCTCACACTGTATGATTTTACCTTGCAATATTCTGTCTTGGTTAACTTCACTCATTCCCTCTATGCTGGCTTTAGGGGAAGTTAATGGGAGGGCCTTAGGCCCCCCTGAATGCCCTAAGGAAATGACCCGGCATCCACAGTTAACAAACCTTTTTCCTTCCATTTCTAATTCCATGTGGGGGCGCTGTTTCTCCACAACAGCAGTCCAGAAGACTGCTTGATTTATAGGGTGGTCAAACTTCTCAAGTACTCTTTCCTGATAGGTATAAATTTTTACTCTAGAAATGCAAGGAAGGGAAAATTGGCTTAAGCGATCCTACATTTTTACAAACCATGGTATATCAGAACTCATTACTGCCTTAATTTCTTCTTCACAATCCTGACCAATAACTCCAGCAACACCTTGAGAATTTATGTTGGACTTTTTTTTTTTTTTTTGGACTTTCTTAATAAACTTCCTATAGTTCTTTTAGGTAGTGGACCCCAATTACTGCTCTTCGTTTCTGATTCAATCACAGTTTTGGGCTTTTTCTTACAACTCTTATCAACTCCAGTATCAATTTTAATTTCTTGAGTACTAAGGTTAAATCTTCCTGATAGAAACTGTATTAATCTTTCAATAAGAGGTCCCTGCTTTTGAGGATCAAGCTCCTGTGAAGGCTTCTGAGCCATCTCTTGGTTATTCAAACCAACTGCAGTGAGAGCAGAGACTAGGTTTTTGCCTCTTTGGCTAGGTCTGTTCTCCTGCTGTGAGGCTGCTAGATAAAGGCGATTTCTCTCAAAGATCTTCTTTGCTCCAGTAGGCAGACACCTTGCCTACCACGCTCTGCTATGAGGGCTCTGCATCAAGCTTCTTCCACTATTTTCCCGCCGGGAAGTCTTTGCTAATGGCGACCCTTCACTGTTGATTTTTGAACGACATTGGCTCGCCCAATGAGTTCCCTTCCTACAATGGAGGCAGAGTTCAGGTTCGTTTAAACCCGATCTCCATGGTCCTGGCCCATGCTCTGACATTGGCCGCAGCCTGCTCTGCCTACACTCTTTTGAAGATGACTTGTCTTCCCACAACTAAAGCACTTTCTTCCAGGTCTGATATAGTTTGCCAATGAAGCTGCCATGAGGTCTGCCTTGTATTCCTCTGCCTCTACATTCCTGCATATCCTAAAATAACCCAGCAAAGTGCCCTGTTCGCTGTAGGGATGCAAGGCATTTTTACAGTGCTTATTAGAGAAATCATAAGATAGCTTGTGCACTAGGTCTCTTACTGCCTGAACATTCTTCACACATTTGGAAATAGCATCTTCCAGTCGGGACACAAAGTCAGCGTAACGCTCATCATATTCTGTTGTCTTATAGCCCTGTAACGCGGCGTTCTCTCTTCTGATGGAATTATCTTTTCCCAGGCCCTTAAGCAAACCTCATGTATCTGTCCTATTGTCTGTTCAGTAAACTGTAGTTGAGACTCAACTGTAATATAATTTGCATCCCCTAGCAATTGATGAATTCCTATATCTATCCCATCCTCAGCATTCTTCCCAGCTCTTGCAAGGGCTGCTTCCTTCCATAGCATTTGATATCACAAGCATTCTGAAGAGTAAAGACAAATTCTCACTAAAGCTTTCCAATCTGTAGGGGTCCAGCTGTCAGACTCTGCTAGAGCCCTTATCATGCTAATTACAAAATGTGAGTCTGGGCCGTAGTCATTGATTGCCTGCTTGAGATCTTTTAGCAACTTAAAAGGCAAAGGCACTGTGAATTCCTTTTGGTTCTAACAGGATAAGACATCTTGCATTCTAAATCTTCTTCTGCAATCCCTCTTCCTACTCTGGAGAGTAAAGGTGCTTTCCTATACTTTGCTTCTTTACGTCTATTCTCTGAGCTACTCTTTTCAATCTGGATATCTTGGAGTTCCACTTCCTGAACTTCACCTTCTGTGCTAGCTCTCCTAGTTTGCATTTCTTTGGAGCTAATCTCTCTACCTTCAGGGCTGGCTTGCTTGATTGTTTTACAATCTCTGGCCTTTCTTACACTAAATTCCAGCAGGAGAGCAGTTGCTTTTACTATGTCCCCTTCTGACTCAGGCTCATTCTTTTAGCTCTGCCTAAAATCTTCTCATCTGCCTGAAACCCGTTCTCACTGCTTCTCATCTGATTTAAATTTGGGCATCTTAGACGTTGCCTGTTCTGCTTCTTGGCTTTCTCTACCTTTGAAAGCAAGGGAGCTTCCTGGGATTGTTTAATAGCCATGCTTTGGATCTTGCAATCCACTGCCTCTAGTACTGTATCACCTTTAAACCTTCGGAGTCTGCAGTCTCGCGAGAGCATACAGGCTTTGGCAATGAGGTTCTGTTCTAGAATTGGAGGCTTTAGATAACAAACCAATCCCTGCCTTTTCAGTTTTTCCTAAAGTTTCATAACCTAAATCATGCTTATTCACAGACACTTTAGCTTGCTTTGCTAGATTTGAATAGACACAAGACTTCTCACTAGACTGTTCATCCTTATTCTCTTCCTCCTGCAAAAGTTTTAAAACCATCTTAACTTGTACCCACAGAGACCACTTCTCCATAGGGATACTCTCCCCATCTCTGTGCTTCCTTTAAGTTGACAATGACCTCCTCCCAGGTCTCTAAATCAAAAGTTCCTTCCTCTGAGAACCATGAATTATACCTTTTTACTACTTTTAGAAAACATTGTATCTTTTTCTTCGTTACTTTTACACCTTGTCTTTTCAGTAAGTAGAGAGCATGGTACCATAAGTTTCAGGTTTACTTTTACCTTGCTCCCATTATCCTCTTTAAAATTCTAATTCACTATTTCCACTACTTCTCTGTCAATCCCCACACCGGATCCTCACTTCGCACAATTTTCAAATTCACTCTACGTACCAATGGGGCCATATAATTGTTATATGGGATATAACTCATATTGTCCCATGTTGTGTGCCATTTGTCTGGGGAAGCCCGCCTTGTGCTGGGGCTCCAGCCTCCAGCCCAGTCCTTGAGCCTCCTGCCTGGTCTCCATCCCACCTCCCTTCGTCCACACTGAGCGTGGGCCTGGCTGGTAAGATCATGGCCATCCAGGAGGTGAGCATGCTACCATGAATTGTGTCTGACTGCATTATTGTAATGTCTCTTCTATCGCTCATGCTCCCGGTGACTTTAATATAATATTTATATATTTCAACCATACAATTGTGCTTATTGAACCCAAGATTACTGGTGGGGGGCTGGCACCCCAACTCATACCACAGTACATACCATTTGTCTAGTTCTTCAATGCTTCCTCTCCCGCTCACTCCCTCCAACTATCATGACCTCAGCTCTACCTTACAAAGCCGGCTAGACCAGAGCATGTACACTGGTACAGATAAGAACTCTCAACACACAGAATCCAGGACAGATAAACCCTTCAGGAACAGTAATGGAAGTAGTGATAACATGAGGGTAGGGATGAGATAGAGGGAACTGATAGCAATGATTGATGTATTAACACTCACACCCCAGGGGGACAAGCAACAGAAACATTGGTGAAGTGAGACCTTGGACATTGTAAAATATGAAAGTATAATTTATCAAGGTTTCATGAGGGTGGGAGAGTGGGAGAGAAGGGGGGAAAAGGAGCTGATACCAAGGGGTCAAGTATAAAGAAAATGATGATGGTACCGTAGGTACAAATGTGCTTGATACAATTGATGTATGCATTGTTATAAGTGGTGTAAGAGCCCCCGATAAAATGACTTAATTTTTTAAAAGTGTTTAGGTAGATCTTGATGGAGGATAGATTGAGAAACAATAGTTTCAGAATTTGATAATTTTGCTTAATAATCAAACTGAAAACTCACTGCCATTGCATCTTTTGTGACTCACAGCAACCCTGACTTTCAGCAACCCTATTGGACAGGGTAGAGCAGCCCCTGTGAGTTTCTGAGACTGCAACTCTTTACAGGGGTAGAAAGCCCTAACGTTTCTCTCTCAGAGCGGGTGGTGGTTTTGAACTATGTGGGTAGCAGCCCAAGTGAAAACCACTATGCCACCAGGGCTCCCTGTGCCACATAGCGGGAGCTGTTGTTTTCCCAAACATTCACTTGGCTATTTCTTTTATAAGAAGCCAAGTAATTTGGCAGCTTATTTCTGTTCCAGTTTTCTTATATAGAAAATGTGGTGACAGTGTGAACCTGTTTGTTGTAGTTTATGTGAACATAATTGAGTGATCTAGACCAAGTGAGCTAGACCAAGTGAGCTGACTGGTCAAAAATCAGACCTGTGGATTGCCAAATTGGTTCTGCTGAGATTGGGGCTTTCCTGGATCCACAGGCTTCCTCCAAGCTGTGTCCGAGAAGCTCTGCATTTTAGAGCTACATTTTATAGTTGAAAGAGAGGCCTAAGGAGGGAGGGAGTCCTTAAGCTCTAAGACCTTAATGCTGTCATTGCTGTCCTCTTTTAGTGTACCTGCAGTTTCCACACTGCAGTGGGAACCATTGAAACAGCTGTTCTCATTCTCTGAGATGGTGTGCCACCCCACTCCATACCACCACCACCTCATCCCTTTCTCTTATTGTAGAGATAATGCCCCTTCCATATGTATCTCAGATATTCAATTAATGAAGAAAGACAAAAGTAGGAGAAATGATTTAGATGAAGGAGACCATAAGCATGAGGCCATAATGGGGTCCAAAGGCTGTGTGGCCATGTCGCTAATTATAGAAATGGATGAAATCTGCCACAAAAATGTGATTGGAGGCAGAGCAATTCATCACTCTCTCAGGCAGGACTACATAAGTGAGAATGGGGCCATTATGGAGACATGGAGACGATCACAGATTAGAAAGGCTTACTGGATTTGTTCTGGGGCCTTCCGACCACTATAACTCATGACCATAGGGTCTTAGACTTTCCCAATTTCCATTGAGGACCTTCCCAGGGAAGTCCCAGAGGGCAGATTGCTCCTCTCTGCTCTGGCTAGTTGTTGTTGCGTGCCATTGAGGACACTTGGACTCGTCGTGACCTCACATACAACCGAATGAAACACTGTAGGGTCGTGCACCATCCTCACAATTGTTCCTGTGCCTGAACCACCGATGAAGCCACTGAGTCCATCCACTTCTTCGAGGACCTCCTCTGTTTCATGGCTTCTCCACTGTACCAAATAGGATGTCCTTCTCCAGGGACTGGTCTCTCCTGACAACATGTCCAAAGTATGTAAGATGGCGTCTTGCCATCCTTGCCTCTAAGCAGCACTCTGGCCTTATTTCTTCTGATACAGATTGGTCAGTCCTTCAGCAGTCCATGGTACTGTCAGTAGTCTTCTGGTGGACCACAATTCGATGCATCTGTTCTTCTACAGCCTTCCTTATTCAGTGTCTAACTTTCACATGCATATGATGCAATGGAAAATAGCATGGCTTAGGTCATGTGCACCTTAGTCCTCAGAGTAACATCATTGTTCTTCAACACTATAAAGAGGTTTTCTGCAGCAGATTTACCCATTACAATACATCTTTTGATCGCCTGACTGCTGTTTCTATGAACATTGATAGTGGATCTAAGCAAGACAAAATCCTTGACAACTGAAGCCCTTTTCTCTGTTTATCACCTATTGGTCCAGTTTTGGGGATTTTGGTCTTCCTTATATTGAATTGTAACCCACATTGAAGGCTGCAATCCTTGATCTTCAGCAAGTGGTTCAATTCCTCCTCACTTTCAGCAAACAAATGGTGTCATATATGCACACAAGCAGGCTCCCAAAAGTTAGTGGAACAAGGAATCAAAAGAGAATGGAATTTTTCAGGGACTTTTTGAAATACCAGTGTGTGTGTGTGTGTGTGTGTGTGTGAGAGAGAGAGAGAGAGAGAGAGAGAGAGAGAGAGAGAGAGAGAGGAGATGTGGGCATAAAACAAACATCAAGCAACATAAGGGAGAATGCTGTTGGCTGCTGTTGAACTGATTCCGGTGCGCATGCACAGTGACCTGCTGTGTGCACCATAGTGACCCCTCAGAAGCAGATCATCAAGCCTACCTTTCAACTGAAATTCTGAGAATTCACAATTTTCAGAAGTATGTGGATAACAGTGAAAGCCAAAATTCTATTTGCACAGTCCCCACGTGGATTAAGCTTCCAGTGAATTCCTTCAGACCATTGACCAGGGATGTGAACACTCTTGCCACCAGGCAGAGGGCATTGGAAAGTGGATTACCCCTTAGGCAGCCCATGGTGGGGCTTAGAGACTTGCCTAAGTGTATCCTTGAATCGAGGCTGCCATTCTGGGCTGCACGGTCATGAGTCATGCCCCCAAAGCCTTGGTTGTTTGGCCCTGGACCACTCTTGTAAACTGTCCTGTTTAACACAGGTCCCAATCCTTGTCCTATTCTTGCTTCTGTAGTCCCACCTGGAACTGTGATGTTGGGATCTGCCGCCATGTCCTTTCAAGTCTGTGAATCTCAGATAACCCTTACATATCAATAAGACCTCTTGCTAATAGTTTCCCTCCCCTCATCTCGATGGCATGTGTTTGTCCTGTTTAAGATTTAATAAATTATCTTTGAGATTTGGGACATCCTCTTACCCTAAAACACAAGGCATCTCTGGGTGTATTCCAGCTGCCAACTTTTTAGGTAGTAGTCAAGAAGTTCGCTGTTATGTCACCCAGGAAGCTGGGGAAAGGATGATCACCAGAACAAATCCATTATTCCCTCCACTCGCTTCCTAGCCTTTGAATCTCCACCTTGGAGGCAACTATGGCCTTTCTGTTTCTTTTTGATGATCATGTACGCATGTCCAAGTAAAGCTTACTTTTTACTCTTTTGTATCGCCTATTTCATTAAATATTATATTTTGGAGATTCTTCCAAATGGATTCATACAGAATGACCTCATTCATTTAAGAGTGCATGCTGTTACACAATACAGCTATGATAAAATGCATCTAACCAACCTCTCTTTTTTCTCTGTGTATTTTACCAATTTTCCTGTCAAAATTGACCATATCTGAGTTTGCTTTCAGGGACACCTTAAGTCTAGTACCCCTTGAATCCTAGGGCCTGGAGTCCTCCTCCTCTTCAGAACCAATCTCTGTGCAGGTGTGCTGGTATGTGAACTGTGAACCCTCTCCCTAAAATCAAAAAATAAAACCCAAACTCACTGTCATCAAGTCACTGTTGACTTGCAGTGACCCTCTGAGTTTCTGAAACTCTGTCTATGGTAGTAGAAAAACCAGTCTTTCTCAGAGCTGCTGGTAGTTTTGAACTGCCAACCATGTGGATCACAGCATAACTGTTAGGTTTCTCGGGTGGGAAATACCTCAGTTCTTGGCATCACAGGAGAAAGAATTCATGTCGAAGACTGATTGTTGATCCAAATGGGTTTGTATTAAGGAGAGAAGGTGATAGAGGAGAAGAGAAGAGAAAGAGAGGAGAGAGGGGGAAGGGGGAAAGAAAGGATTGAGAGAGAGAGAGAGAGAGAGAGAGAGAGAGAGACCCCACAGAAAAACAGGGAGGTGGTCTCCAGGTTCGGCCTTTAGTGGCTTCGGCTGGGAGGCGTGGTTGACATTATTGGTTGACCCCATTGGCTGAATTAAGCCCACCTGGCCTGGTTTGCACCCACCTAAGTGCACTGCCTCCCTGCCTCATGTGCCTGAATTTGGAGCCTGCCCAGTAGACACCCTGGTCCCAGCTCTAGCTACCTAACATAAAACTACACCATAACACTACTCCCTCCTAAACAGCATAGCTAAAAATATGAGTTGAGCAGAGAAATTGGTTCTTAAAAGAATGCCTTCGCTTACAACCGATTGTCATTTTAAATTTCACTTGATGGTGTAGAGAGAACCAAGAGATCATTCCATCCCTCAGATTACTTGTAAAGTACTGCAGAAACCTCAGGAAAGCCAGCAATTGCCTGCAAGACTGAGGTAAGAATCTCAAGGTTGACTCCCAAAACCATACGCATTGCTATAGAGTTGATTCTGACCCATAGCAACCTTACACAGGACAGGGTAGAACTAACTACCTCTGAGTTTCCAAGTCTGAAACTCTCTATTTTTGTAAATCATTTTATTGGGGGCTCTTACAGGTCTTATAACAATCCATACATCAATTTTGTCAAGCACATTTGTACATATGTTGCAATCATCATTTTCTTTGTATGTGAGCCCTTGGTATCAACTCCTTTTATTTCCCTCCCTCCCAACCCTCCCTACCTCATGAACACTTGATAAATTATTAATTATTATTTTTCATATTGTACAGAATCCGCTGTCTCCATTCACCCAAGTTCTTGTTGTTCATGCCCCCCAGTCACCCCCTGGGGAGCGGCGTGGTTATACAGTGATCATTGCAGTCAGTTCCCCCTTTCACACCCCACCTCTCCCCCACCCTCATGGTATCACTACTCCCATTACTGTTCCTAGGGGGTTTATCTGTCCTGAATTCTGTGTGTCCAGAGCTCTTATCTGCACCAGTGTACATGCTTTGGTCTAGCCGGATTTGTAAGGTGGAACTGGAGTCATGATAGTGGGGTGAGGGCTGGGAGAGTCTGTAACTCTTTATAGGAGTAGAAAGCTTCACAGGAAAGTGAATTTGAGGCTGAGACCTTGGGAAAAGTTTGGTCAAGATAACCAGATGTGGAGTGGTGTAGGGAAGGAAAGATTAAAAATAACCTGGTCCAGGATCCTCACAAATTTTAAGTTCATTTGACGCTCCCTAGGGAGGAAGGAGGAAGAGCTATCAGCAGGCAGGCTGTGTCATGCCTACAGCCTCTACAAAAATGCTTCCTGACTCTTCTCAGAAATTCTGCCAGGTGCTACCAGCCTCCTGAGTCTGAGAATGGTTCCTCTATGTTCTTATTAAGCTGAGGAAGGTTGGCACAAAAATATTTGGGAATCCAAGGAGCATGGTGAGGTCATTTCAGGGGGTCATGAGGAATGACTAGTAGGGATTTCAGCCAAATTAAAGGGCTTAGCAATTTGAATACCAGCTGACTCTGACCTTGATCAAGCCTCTTTACCTTTCTGGGTCAATTAAAAAAATTATTTTTTACCAGGTTTCTACTATATGTCAGATATGGGGAAGCAGTAGACAAACCAATAGAAGCTAGGAAATTTGATCCCACCTGTACAGATGTTGCTTCTAAAGACAGCATTCTTTATGTATGAGTTTGCCAGTAGTAATAATTGTCGTTAATCGTGCACTCTTGCCTGGAGAAAAATCCAAGAATCTGTGTCTTTGTACCTCCCTTTTGACACCCTCAAGGAACCCAGTGGTGCTGTGAGGAAGGCATTGGCCTGCTAACCCAAATACTGGCAGTTCAAACCCACCTGATGCTCCAAAGAAGATGAGACTGTCTGTTCCCCTGAAGATATATCCTTTTGGAAACCCCACAGAGCAACTCTACTCTGTCCTATGAGAGTCAGAATAGACTAGTGAGGACAGTAGATGTGGTTTGGGTTTGGTTTCAACACCTCCTCCCTGATCGACCTCATTACATCACAGTGCCTTAATCAGCTCCCCAAGCTGGTTTGTTTTTATGGCAGATTTTCTTTCTCTCCCCAAGTGCCTGATTGTGGGAAACAGAGGGATTTCTCCCAAGCTGTCTACCCCAAATATATTCCAAACTCAGCTGCTTGCAAATGACTATGCACTTGGAGGTCATCAGGAATAGATCAGGGGTCATTCTCCCTAAGAGTTATCAGCTATCTAGTGCAAGCAGACACCACTGCTTATCCCACAACAAGTAGGATTCACTCCCTTCTGATAAGGATAGTAGTTGTCTGTTTCCTTGTAGGAGACACCAGAGAGGTCAAACCCATCCAAAGATGACCAAGGTTAGGCTGCCATCCTAAAACTAGAATCAGCCCATCTTGTCACATGTATACCCCCCAATCTCTACTCTTGCTATTGCATTTCCATAGACCATCCCCTCTCATTACTGTATCACCTATAGCACATCCCCTTCCTGTGACATGGGTCCTCACCTGTCATTAGGGGGCTTGCATGCCCCCAGAGAATATAAAAACCTGGGTTAGCATCAAATATCTCTCTTTCCACGTAGACCACCAAGCGGGGCTGAGCTGAGTATGCTACTATGAATTGTGTCTGACTCCATTTATTTCAATATTTCTCTTATGCTCTGTAACTTTACTATAATATTTATTTATTATCGCTATACAATTGCGCCCACCGGACTCATAATGATGTGTTAGGGGCTGGCTTCCCCTGACACCTGATGCTTATTCTTCTTCTGTCACCTCTGCCCCCCCACCCCCCACCTTTCTTCCCTTCCTTCTCTTCCCACTGTTGGCCACACCATTGCTGTGTGTGTTGCTCGACCTTTTTTGTGCAGGTCTCTGCAGGCAGTTGGGAGAAGAAGGGCAGTGAAAGGGACTGAACATGCCACTATCTGTGGGCAGGACAGGATGTCTGATGCTTTGCTGGCTCTTTGATATGTGAGACCAGCAGCCAAACCTACCCCTTTAAGAGCCTGGAGATGATGACTGAAGGCCTTATGCAAATATTTTTACCTTACTTTTATTGTTCTTTGTGTAAAGTGAGGGGCTGGGCAATATGTTTTTAAGACTCCAAGCTCGAACATTCCAAGAAAGTAAGCATTCAAATGTTAAATGCAGGAATTACAAATACTCCTTGACTGGGATGGGCATGCTCTGCTCCCTGCTGCTGGAGACAATGGATTAATTCTCCCTCAAGCTTGCAACCAATAGCTTGGTTCCTGTAGGTGGAGTTCACACCCTACTGAAATGGTTCATATGGAGATCCAGACCCGTCAAAGTTAAACTGCCATCCTAAATGTAGGATCCGCCCATCTTGTCACAAGTATACGCCCAATCCCTCCTCTTCCTATTGCGTGCATGGAAGGCGGGGGTCTGGGGGTCCCGGGGCCCTTCAGGGACCCGCCAGTCATACAGCTCGACGGGAGGCGCGGGCGCGCATGCTCCCACAGTCGGTGCGGCGGCGGGGACGACGGCGGCGCAGCGGCGGCGGGCAGGCGGAGTGCCAAGCCCGGCGGGCATGAGGTGACGAGCGGGGCGGGCAGCGGCTGGGGCTACTGACGGCTCACCGGATCCGGAGCGCACTGCGCGGGGCGCCGGGCAGGTGAGAGCGGCGGCGCGGGACCCGGATGCGGCGCGGCTGAGGGCGGCCAAGGGCGGTGGTTGCGGCGGCGCCTGGGCCCCGCGCTGGCCGGCGGCGAGTTCCCGGAGGTCCGGGCCGGCGGCTCCGGCGCCCGTGCCGCGCTTCCTGCCGGCTCGGAAGACGTGCGCCGAGCAGCCCACAGGACGCCTTGCTGAGGCGCGGTCGGATGTCCCTGGCGGGCGGGTGGCGCGTTCGGGCGCCTCCTGAGGGCGCCTGAGCGGAGAGCGGCGTTCGCGCCATCGCGTCTACGCGGGCGCCCCGGACCCGCCTGCCACTCAGGTGTCTCTTCACGCAGAAGTGTGTTTTAGGAGCGGGAAACCTGTGGTGGGCTTCACGGACGTGTTTTTAAATCCCAGCGCCGCCGAGGAGCCCTGGGGCCTCGCCCCTAACGCCCTACTTTGCCCAAGGGGGTAAGAATGCGTGTCCAAAAGGTTGCCTGGCCAGAGCGCAAGTGCTCGTGAATGGTAGCGACTGGGAAGGCTGCACCTCGCTCCGCTGGCCGAAGCCTGGCTGCTGGGCGGGTCACGTTTATTTCCGAGCTGCTGTGGTGTGGCTGCAAGCTCCGCTGGAGTAGCTCCTAATGTTGGAGCCTGTCGTCGGCGGGTAAAATAGCATCCCGGGGCCCCTTCCTAGAGTGCTTCCTAGCACAAGCACATGGCGACTCGGAATACCTGTCCCAGGTACCTGGGGGCTGAGGCAACCCAGTGAACGTAGGATAATTTACGGGAGGTCCCAAACTTGAAGTGCTTTGCTCTTTAAATAATCTCAAATGTCACTTTATCACTGGTTGCAGACTATAAACACACCGAAAGTATGAAACACCCACTCCCCGCACCCCCCCCCCCCCACCAACTACATTGGTACTTCTAAAGGGAGTGACAAGTGCCTTTGTAAACATCATCTTGGGCTGTTACTGTCTGGTGAAGTCGTCATAATTAAATTAGATGAGTACTTATTTTGAAGCACTGAATGGCTGTTTGGAAGTAGTATTCCTAAAAAAATCATCTCCAGAGAGTCAGAATCGGGGTTTTTTTTTTCTTCCAAAAGCTGCATTGTAAGGTTTCAGTGGAAAAGCAGAAGTGTTTGAGTGTAATGTAGCTAGCATAGGAGAATAGAATCTTAACCGAGTTTCCCAAGGCAGGTGTGAGCAAATCTAAACCTGAACCGAATTTACTTCTCTAAAGCACAAGTGATACACAAAATCAACAACTCTGCCTTACATCCCTGTTCATGGGGATGTTCTACTGGCAGGGGTGTTATTTAGAAGTGGGGAAAATGGGAGTTTTCATTTATTGTTGCTTTACACCGCTGACCTGTGTTTCTTGGAGACTTATCCATAAAGATTTTAGATCCATCTTGCTATGAATATCAACCAAACCGATTGGGAGTGGGGTGGTGGGCATATGAACCTTGTAGTCTATCCTGTGTTCCTCTTTGTGTTATTCAGACTGTCCTGTAAAAGGTGAAACGCCACAGCGGAAGCATTAATAGGCATTATAAAAGACACTGGTGTCTGAAGTCTGATCTTGGCTCAAGCTCTGGACTGGAGTTTAAACAATGTCACTCCATCTCTCTGTCTTTCTGGATATCTTTTTTTAACATTAATTAATTCAAACTGAAAAGGATACTTAATTAGCTTCCTTTCCTCGGGTCTTGCTCTCTTGGAGTTATTTAAGATTGCTTTCTTTTTTCTTGTTTAATCATTTTATTAGGGGCTCTTACCGCTCTTATCACAATTTCTGATTTCTTTCTTCCACTTTCATATAAGGTATATGAATATAGCGACTTTGTTTGCCTTCTAGAGTATCCCCAGCATCCAGAGTAGTGCCTGAATCATTTAACTAATGTTGAATATGAAATGAATGCCATGTGTAATAACATCTTCTGGTTCCACATATAGCATGTATTGAAAGGTCTCAGATTTGTACAACTGAGGAAATAACCAGGAGACCTAGAGTTAACCTCTTAGGTGTTCTTACTCAGTCTTCATTAACAGCTGCCACTTTTGTCTTCATAAAAGTACTCTATCCATGAAGAAGATAAGCATTTAGACGCTGTCCTTGATTACAAAAGCAAATGTGAATTTCTCAGTCATGCTCATGTATACTAGATTATTAGCATTTTGGCAGCCAAGGGACCAAACAAGCTTTATCAGTTTTGATTTTTTTGGGCATCAAATTTTGGTCTTGACAGTCGATTGGTTCTAGAGTGTGGTAATTTGATCAACATCACAATCCTATAGGAAACTTCAGATTTTTGCAGGGGGTAGATTTAGTTCACTTTCATTGTTTCTCTTTTCCATCTAAAAATTACCCACTGTGTGTGTATGTGTGTAACTGTGCTTGTGCACCTATGTATCCTTGGACCCACAGCCATTAAGGTGGCTCTGGTTCACAGCGACCCGATATACGAAGTGCTTCTTTGAGAGCTCTGTTTGGTTATAGTAGAGGCCCTGTGCAGCACAAACATGTACCCACTTAGCTACTACTAACTAGGCTAAGAATGGAAATATTGGTGGATCAAACCAGTGGGAAGTGACTTGCAGGCAAAGGCCTGGCAGTGTACTTAAAGAGAATACAGTGATTGAGAATCATATGGAGCAAAGTTAGGAAGCTCACTGTGAATCAGAATCGACTTGTGGCGGTGTGACCCACAGGGGCAGTTCTACCCTGCCCAGTAGGGTCATTGTGAGTGGTAGCACTGAATTTGGTTTGTTTTTGATTCAGAGGAAGATTTAAAGAGGCTATCTACTTCCCTTTACAGTTACAATCTCAGAAACTCACAGGGGCAGGAGTTCTGCCTGTACAGGGTCCAAGTGAGTCAGCATGGACTCATTGGCTGTAAGTTTATATTAATTTAAATCAGGATTTTGATCCGATTCAATCATGTCTGAAGAAGCAAAATCAAAAGAGACTCCACATTTTAAAATTTGGATGAAGTCGAAAGAAAACCGGAATGGGAAATCTTGTAGATTTTATCCCTGGATTATAGGATTTGGCAGAGGGTTAGGGAGTCCTTTTAGGAACCTAATTTAGGAGATTGGATGGGTGGTTAATACACATTCAAAATGGTGCAGCTGCCATCTTTGAGCATGGCAGTGCTGTTTCTGATTGCAGGCTAAGAGATGTGGTGGCTAGGCGTTGATTGGGCTGCCCTTGTTTTCTAAGAGGCAGATTAACTTTCCAAAAGAGCATAGACAGTAATTCTTTCCAGTCTGTTTCAGTTTTGCTTCCTTGGTTATAACTGAACTGTGAAGACGGTTTCAAATCCCTGATTAAAAGTGTTATTTTTAAAATTTTTATTATTTTTAAAGTGTTATCTTAAAAAGTGTAATTAATAATCACCGTTTTCATTTTATGATACATATATATTTGTAAACAGGAAGGACTTTTCCAGTCAGTCAGCAACTTTCTCTCTGTCACCACTGTTAGGTTAATTGATCCATTTTTATAGATAAGAGTTAAGTAATAAATTAGGCATTTTTTGCTAGTGTACCTTTGTTTGGAAGTATGATCAGCTTTCTCTTTGTTTTGGCCCGACTTTAAAAATAGAACGACTGTTTTAATGAATTTGTATATATATGTAATTAAGGAAAATGATTAATGTATGACATGATGTAGTTACATCTTGTAAGTTGTGTTGCTCATATGTATAGAATTTTCAAATAAAAACGGTCTAACCCAGTGTTTCTCAACCTGTGAGTCACCACCCCTTTCAGTGTTGAACAACACTTTGACAGGGGTTGTCTAGGACCATGGGAAAATACATGCTTCTGATCTGGTGAGAAAAAAGCTATCGCAAGCATCACATTGATGTTGGCCTTTTGTGCATACTTTTGCAAAATGTAGCATTTTATTTTACTTTTGGCACCCATGATATACCATACTTCAAGACAAAAATTCATTTATTTGTCATTAGAAAAAATATTTAGCAATATATAATTACATATTTTTGTGATTAATCACTGCTTTAATTATGTTTAATTTGTCACAATGAAAATATATCCTGAATATCAGATATATACATTATGATTCATCAAAGTATCAAAATTACAATCACAAACCAACAGGGTAGATGTGGGCGCTCCCAGCCATCTTGCTTGGCGGAGCCGCAGCACACCACTGTGTCCCAGTCTTGGTGCAACAGACTCCATTTTGAGGCCTGCACCTCCATCTTAGCTCTCAAGACTGACCCCTAACCCACCTCCCCTCCCCTGCTCTACCCCAAATTCCTGGAACCAGCTTGTCCCAAAGCCAGAATGTTTTCTGAATATATGGTCACTCCAACCCTCCCTCACATATAGATAAGATTAACGACCCCTCTGAAGCACCTATGTGCGCAGATCCTCCCCAGCCATGATCGAAATACTCTACGGACAACCTTTTCTTTTCTCGCCTCTTCCTGCAACTGATTGCCCTCTGCTAGCTTCGTACCTTCCATACTTGTCCTTGCTCCGCAACCTTCTTAGACAACACGAAAACTCCCCCATCCCTGAACCATCTCCGACCTCTGCTGATCACCAAAAACCAGTGCATCCTGGAAAAGCTGTGTTAATTAAATCCCTAGCACCCAGACCCTTAGCACCCCGGTGGGAAGGCCCTTACACCGTAGTGCTCACCACTCCCTTGGCAGTCAAGGGTCTTGGAATAGATTCCTGGGTACATTTGTCCTGAGTCAAGGCAGCAGTGAACTCTGACCATGGCTCCCAGTGGTCTGGCTCAGTCTACTGGTCCTATGTCTCTCCGCCTCACTCGCCTCACCAAGCCAGCCAGCTAAACCTAATATAATTTCCCCTTTTGCTGGCGATTTTACTTGACTGAAAACTATACCAATTACGCCCGCACTAAGCGTTATGATTATTTGCTGGCCACCGCTGACTGCCCACCCACAGGGTGCAGAACACCCATATACTTAAATTTCACTGACTTTAAGCGGCATCAAGGAAAAGCTGATCCCATCATTTGCTACCTGTATGACCAGAAGGCAACTACCCAATGTGCAAAAAGGTGAATACAGAAAAATGTAGGGTGTCCTTGGTCTTCCTGCCAGATACTTTACCTTTCCCTTTGTCCCCAGGGATGATTCTACTACCATCAATCTAAATACACTCTCACAATCCCAGACCCCTGGGATAGCCGCTGGACACCTCTGGTTCCAGGAGCGTGGTACGCCACTCGCCGAGAGAAATTTCCAGACGCCAAACTCTATGTATGGAGGTCGCTACTCCAGGTCCAATCCACCATCCACTGTAATATTCAGATCCAAGACCTTCAACTCACTAAGCAAATTTCTAAACCTTCTGAGTCTCCCTTCTCCCAGCTTACCCTGCTACAGCAGGGACTGGCCATTGCCACTTTGCTGGACTAGGCAACCTCTCCACCTGCTGCATGTGTGCAGCCCTAGAACGCCCTCCTCTGGTAGCAGTACCAGGTCCTGCCCTGTCATTTTCATCCAACGTAAAGACCACAAAACCCATAACCATCCCCAATATTCCTCTGTACATCCAACCAGAAAACACTCAAGTGCCCTTTTGCTACTCCAATCCATCGACACAGACATGTAATGTCACCCAAATCCTCCACTAACAGCGCCAGAAAAAAATTTTCTTTTGGTGCAACTATACACTAAGCATTTAAACATCAGTTCTACCTTACCCTTTTGTGCCTGCCCGTCACTCTGGTTCCGCAGCTCACTACATACACTCCGGCTGAGGTCCAGGACAAATACATCCAGGTATACAGTCGCCAAACTAAAAGAGCAGTTTTTCTTCCGATAGCAGTGAGAATCTCCTTAGCCTCAGCAGCAGGTGCAGTAGGACTCAGCGGCGGGACCCTTAGACCCTCTATCACCACAGCAGACAAGTTATCCACACGCTTCCAGCTGGCAGTCGATGCCTCTGCCAAATCTCTAGCCTCCCTGCAGAAACAAACAACCTCTGTTGCCCAAGTTGCCTTGCAGAGCCGTTGCACTTTAGACCTCATCACTGCTGAAAAAGGAGGAACCTGCTTATTCCTCCAGGAGGAATGCCGTTATTACATCAATAAGCTGGGAATTGTGGAAACTAGAGTCCAGACCCTCAACAAGCTAAACCGTGAGCTGCAAAACAACAGATTCAGAACAGACGGATCCTCTTCCTGGTGGAACTCTTCTCTGTACTCCTTCCTAGCCCCCATACTAGAACCCATAATTTTAGTAGTAATTTTGCTCTTAATTGCTCCTTGTCTCATTCAGCTCCTGCAAAGTCGACTCCGCGAAATCACCCGTATAGCAGTCCGCAAAATCACCCGTATAGCAGTCCACCAGCAACAACAACCTCTCCACCCTGTGCCAGGCCGCAACTCCCAGTACTCTGCCTGGAAAAGCCCCTCCCCTTGCTCTTCGCCCACTACCCACAGGAAGCAGTTACAGAAATGGACTAATGTTGTCCCTTTTCCCTATAGGGTCAGTCTAAAACGTCCTGTCTTGGCACAACAGACTCCATTTTAGCTCTCAAGACTGACCCCTAACTGACCTCCCCTCCTCTGCTCAACCCCAAATTCCTGGAACCAGCTCCTCCCAAAGCCAGAAGGTTTTCTGAAGATATGGTCACTCCACGCGTCCCTGACATATATAGGTAAGATTAACGACCTTCTCCCTTCGGAAGCACCTGTGTGCGCAGATCCAAACCCCCCCCCCCAAGCTATGATTCTCCCCAGCTGTGCCTGCCAGCAGTGGGCATAAAAACGCCGCCAGGATTTTTTCCCTGGCGTGGCTTCAATAGCTCAATACCCTGAGTTGCTGAACCCGCCACAAGTTCGCAATAAAGCCTGCTTCTAAAACTTAATTAATTGGGTCTTTGATTCTGTTTTCGAGTCCAAATAAACTTTTACACTGAGCCTCGAGAAGGCTTTGGGAGTCAAAATACTCCCAGCCTCCAGGCAGCAGCGTCCCAGCCCCCTCCCTAATGCAGCCCGGGAAGGCAGGAACAGAGAGGCACATCAAGTCCCGCACACCAGCAAGGAACGGCGCAAAGACCGACACCAGCAAGGAACGGCGCAAAGACCGACACCAGCAAGAAACGGCGCAAAGACCGACACCAGCAAGAAACGGCCCAAAGTCCGACACCAGCAAGAAACGGCGCAAAGACCGACACCAGCAAGAAACGGCGCAAAGACCGACACCAGCAAGAAACGGCGCAAAGACCGACACCAGCAAGAAACGGCGCAAAGACCGACACCAGCAGGAAACGGCGCAAAGACTGACACCAGCAAGAAATGGCGCAAAGACCGACACAAAAGGCTGGGGCTGCGGCAATACGCTACAAGCGTCCCCAGGGGCCTCCACCGTATTGGGTGGGGCGCCACTTGGATTGGCTCACCTAGGCCAGGTGAACTCAACCCAACAATTCTCCCAAGGGTGGTGAGGTGAAAGGAGCCCAGAGGGGCCCACATCCCGTGAGACCAGCATGGGAAGGCCCACTCCTGGGGGCGGCTTACCTCATAGCTTCCAGTCACACAGCACCGCTTCTGTTCGAACATCACCGCTTCTGTTGGACCTCACCTGGGGCAGGTGTGCCTCGGTCCGCGGCTCCACGCCAGAAACAGCTCACGCCGAGGCCTGGTTTGGGATCCTCTTGAGTTTTGTGAGCGGTTAGGGAGGCGTGGTCGATGACGTAGTTCGACCTCATTGGCTGTATTGTTGAATTGAATTCACCTGGCCTAGGTGAGCCAATGCAGGTACAGCGCCCACCCAGGCGTAGCTCTCCCTGCTGGCTGGAAACCTGAACTTCTGAGCATGCAGTGAGCCTCTACTTCATGAGCCGGTAGCTCAGACCTCTGAGCTTGTGTAATGGGCCTGCCAGTCCCTATGCTAGCTCCCTAACAGGTTTTCCAGCCAAAGGTCTGCCTTCTGGGGCTGTTCTACAGAAAGCACTTGGTTCCTGACCCCTACGCATTCGGGGTGGTGGATGCCCTTGCTTCCATGCTTGCTTCTATGTAATTCTGGAATGGTCCTTGTTTCACACGGTCGGCGAGGTCAGGACTTCTGGACTGGTTGGCTACCAGGCACAAAATAAATAGCCAACGGATTGAAATCTCAACCCCTATATTGTTTTATTATGGACCACACAGACTTGTCTTCTGGAACTTCCCTCCTCAATTTCTGAACCCTTGAACTCCTTGCCACCTCTACGTGGAAAACAAGGATTCCAAACTCCGATCACCACATCTGCCTGCCCCCCCCCCCCAGTCCCTCTGTGGTCCCCCTTGTCTTCCAGAGGTGCATTGTCAACCAGCAAAGCCGGGCCTCTCCATTTCTCAGAAGCTGCAGATTGTTACGTGACATCACCCTGTGTTTAAATGTTAGTGATTATGCTATCTAAAAAACAAATCTGAGCCAACTGGGGACAAACAAAACTCATTTCAAACACCAGCTCTGTCTCCCATAAGGTCCCGTGTACAACTGCTACAACACAACAGTGGGTCCTGCTGGGTCTCCACTAGCATCTGGGAGGAAGGCTATTTATTACCGGGAATCCTACCTTGGTCCCTTGGTGTTAATTGCAGACTCACTGGGTGACGGATTGTATCTGACACGCACCATGTTTCCCGCAGCAAACACAACACTTTGTCAAACTCCGTTTGGTATTGCTCCATCCCTCCATCATTCTCCCTAATGACAAAAATAATTAACACATTCATATAAAAGCACAGGATGAGGAGAGCTTTAATTTATTCATCTAGTTCAGGGTCATCCCTGTTATCAATATATGACAAGTTAATGTCATATATTAATTAAAAAGCAACAGTGAAGCAATTTAGGAAACTGAGGGATTGTCATGGGTCCTGGTTGTGACAGCATGTTTTGGGCATCATGGAAGATTACAGATTTGCCTTCTGTGGTATCTCATATCCATCATCCAAAAACTACCTGCTCTTAAGGGTAGAGAGAGCGAGCTTGTCTTTGAAAAAGGTGCCTGGGTCTCTTTTCCGGTTGCCGCAGCGCTAGGAACCATGAGTACCAAAGTCTCTCGCGACACCCTCTACGAGGCGGTGCGGGAAGTCCTGCACAGGAACCAGCGCAAGCGCCGGAAGTTTTTGGAGACGGTGGAGCTGCAGAGCAGCCTGAAGAACTACGACCCTCAGAAGGACAAACGCTTCTCTGGCACCGTCAGGCTTAAGTCCACCCCGCGCCCCAAGTTCTCAGTGTGTGTCCTTGGGGACCAGCAGCACTGCGACAAGCGAAGGCCGTGGAGATCCCTCACATGGACATCGAGGCGCTCAAGAAGCTCAACAAGAATAAGAAGTTGGTCAAAAAGCTGGCCAAGAAGTATGATGCCTTTTTGGCCTCAGAGACCCTGATCAAGCAGATTCCTCGAATTCTGGGCCCGGGCCTGAACAAGGCCGGGAAATTCCCTTCCCTGCTGACCCACAATGAGAACATGGTGGCCAAGGTCGACGAGGTGAAGTCCACCTTCAAGTTCCAGATGAAGAAGGTGCTGTGTCTGGCAGTGGCAGTTGGCCATGTGAAGATGACAGATGATGAACTCGTGTACAACATCCACTTGGCTGTCAACTTTTTGGTTTCGCTGCTGAAGAAGAATTGGCAGAATATCCGTGCTTTGTACATTAAGAGCACCGTGGGGAAACCCCAGCGCCTGTACTAAGCTATGGTTCAATAAACTTTATTGTTCCTGTTTAAAAAAAAAAAAAGAAAGAAAAAAGTGCCTGGGTTTGGTAGCTGCTCACAGGATGGCAGGTGTAACGTATTATGAGAATTTAACAAGGCTCTGAGAAGACGGTTATTGGAAGTTCTGGCTGGAGGGCAAGGCCATGACTCCTGAAAGATTCTGGATCCAAAAGTCAAGTCAGAACTGGATGCCACAGACTTTCTCAATCCAGCCCTCTTTGCCCCTCCCCTAAGGCCAATACATTTCTCTTTTTTTTTTCTTTCATTCTTTATTTATTTATTTTAATCGTTTTATTGGGGCTCATAAGGCTCTTATCACAATCTGTACATACATCAATTGAGCAAAGCACCCTTATACATTCGTTGCACTCATCACTCTCATAATTCACCTTCCACTTGGGTTCCTGGAATCAGCTCGGTTTCCCTTTTTTTCCCCCATCCCCCTCCCTCCCCGATCCCACCCCTGGTCCCTTGATAATTTATAAATAATTATTATATCTTATCTTACACTCCCCGGCGTCTCCCCTCACCCGCCTCCCCCTTGCCAATCTCCCAGAGAGGAGGTAACACATAGATCTCTGAGATCGGTTCTCCCTTTCTACATGCCCTTCCCTCCTGGTGTCGCCACTCCCACAGCTGGTGTTGAGGGGTTCGTCTGTCCTAGATTCCCTGTGCCTCCAGATCCCCACTGCACCGCTGTACATCCTCTGGTATAACCAGGTCCGCAAGGCAAGGTAGGATTGGGGTCATGATGATTGGGAGGGGAGGAAGCATTCAGGAACTAGAGGAAGGTTTTGAGTTTCATTGTTGCTACACTGAACCCTGAGTGGCCCATCTCCTCCTCACTACCCCTCTGGAAGGGGTGTCCAGCTGTCTACAGGTGGGCGTTGGGTCCCCATCATGCACTCCCCCTCTTTCACGGTGATGTGATTCTCACCACCACCCCACCTTTGATGTTGGAGACCTGGTCTCCTCTGTCCTTCATGATCACCTATGTTGGTGTGCTGCTTCCGTGTGGGCTCGGTTGCTTCTGGGCTAGATGGCCGCTTGTTTGCATTCAAGCCTTTAAGTCCCCAGACGCTATATCTCTCAGTAGCCGGGCACCATCCGCCTTCTTCACCACACTTGCTTATGCACACTTTCGTCTTCAGCCATTATGTGAGGGAGGTGATCACACAATGATTGTTTTTGTTCCTTTGTATCTGCTACATGGTCCATTCAACACTTTGTATTCGCTTAGGCCGTGTGCTTCTTCTCTGTGGGCTTTGTTGCTTCTGAGCTAGATGGCCGCTTATTTGCCTTCAAGCCTTTAAGACCCCAGACGCTATATCTTTTTTTGATAAGCCGGGCACCATCAGCTTTCTTCACCACATTTGCTTACACACACGGCTGTCTTCAGTGATCATGTCGGGAAGATGGGTATCCTGCAATGGCTGCTTAGCAGGGCGAGGTGCTATTGTATTGGGGGATTATGCATGAGGAGGCCCAATGTCCATCTGCTACCCTACTACTGAACCTATAAATATATGCATATAAATCTATTGCCCCCATAATCATAAATATGTTTACATATGTACATGTCTGTATTTAGGCTTCTCTGTATGCACTTTGCCTCCTACTCCTTTCCTCTATTTCCTTTCGCTTTCCTCCCGACCCATTACCATGTTTAGCCTTCATTCTGGATTCAGTAGTTCCTCTCAGTTACCTTGCTCTTGGTCACTCCCTTCCAGTCCTCCCCTCCCCTCCCTCCTCTGGTTTTGAACCATTCGCTGTTCCCTTGTCCCTGTTGTGTTGGGCGACACCTCCTCCCTTCCCCTACCTCCCACGCTCTCATGTCCCTCCAGGACCGTTGGTCCTGTTGTTTTCTTCTCTCATTATTTGTCCAGCCTATCTTGTCTAGGTGGACCTGCTGACATAGTAATACGTGCATACAAATGGATATGACTTTGACTGCGCCCAAGTGGCCCATAAGAACATGGCTTTGACAGAAGCAACATCGACACGCTGATAAGCAGAAAAGCCACTAACATACAAAATTTACTGGGTAAAAAAACAAAACAAATTTTAAAAGACTAAACAAAAAGATAGCAAATATTAAAAGAAAAAATTGCTAGTAGTTCAAGGTCCTTTCATTGGCCTTTAGGAGTGTTTTCTAGGTGTAGCTTGTGAGGCGCCACGTCCTGGCCCAGAAGACCATCCTTTCTACTCCCTCGGGCTCCCTTTGCTCTGCTTCCTCCGCTGCTCCATTGCATGTCCCCAGTGTTTGCCTCAGTGTGGCGGGGTCAGCTCAGTTGCCCATCCCCCATTGTGTCTCAGGTGCTGTCCCGTGTAGGGCCATGTGTTGGTGCAGGATGTCATATCTCGTAGTGTGGTCAGCTGAATGGTCCTCTCTGTATGATGGGCTCTTCTAGCTGGTCTATCGACTTTGGGCTTGGTGGACCCAGGTGTACTCCACTATGTCCTTTCTCCTTCTTTTGTTTCAGCTTCCTTCTGGATGTGGTGTGGTGGGTCAGTTCCTTTCCCACTCCAGACAATCTATTTTTGTTTTCTGTGGTATTCCCTTCGAGTGTGGGGGTCGGCCTAATTCTGGTTTGGGCCGGCTTGTCGTCCAGCCTCTTTGTGTAGACCTCTGTACTTTGCGTTGTCCTCCTTGTTTGGTGTGTCGTGTTGGGGTCCGTATGCATGTTCCAAATCTGTGGGGACATAACCGATACTCTCCCCCGGGTGGGTTAGTACCCTGCCCCCCCCCATACCATCCATTCGGATTCTCCCCCTCCCGGTTCTCCCTCTCCCTACCCCACTACCCCTTCTTTATGCTGGACTCTTATGTACCTCCCTAGGTGTGGCCTGTCCTCCCTCCAACTATCTATGCTTCCTCCCGTTTATTGTGGGATGGATGTTTATTCTTCTATTTCTGTCATGCTGATTGTACTTACCTCAGGGGACTCATGTTGTACCTGTCCCTTTGGGTCTGGCTTACCTCGCTTAACATAATTCCTTCCAGCTCTTCCCATGAAATAACGTGTTTCATGTGCTCATCGGTGCTTTTCAGTGCTGCATAATACTCCATTGTGTGTATGTGCCAAAGTTTGCTAATCCACTCGTCTGTCGATGGAAACTTAGGCTGTTTCAAAGTCTTTGCCATTGTGAATTGTGCCGCAATAAACATTGGAGCGCATATGACTGGTCGTGTTTTATTTGCTGCTTCAACCGGGTATATGCCCAGTAGAGGGATGGCTGGGTCATGAGGTAGATCAATTTCCATTTTCTTTAGGTATCGCCAGATTGCTTTCCACAGTGGCTGTACAAATGTACACGACCACCAGCAGTGGAGGAGGGTTCCTACTTCACCACAGCCCCTCCAACACTTGTTGCTCTCTGATTTACTGATCTGGGCTAGCCTCAGGGGTGTTAGGTGGTATCTCATGGTTGTTTTGATTTGCATTTCTCCTATGGCAAGGGACTTCGAGCACTTTCTCATATGTTTATTGGCCATATTGATCTCCTCTCTAGTGAAAGTTCTTCTCATTTCTTTTGCCCACTTCCTTAGGGGGTTAACTGTTTTCCTCTTTTTGCAGGTCACGATGGTGTTGTAGATTTTAGTAATGAGCCCTTTGTCTGATGTGTCATTACTAAAAATCTTCTCCCAGTCTGTGGGTTGCCTTGTCACCCTCTTGGCAAAGTCTTTCGAGGTGCACATGCATTTTATTCTTATTAGATCCCATTTGTCGATTTCCAATTCACCTGTGTGTGTCCCCTTCCCTGTTGCAGTGAGCCTATGTGCTCCCTGGGCCAGTACTCTGAGATTAGTCCCGATTCCCTCCTTAATGGTCCTGATGGTTTGGGGTTTGACTTCTAGATCTGTGATCCACCTTGAGTGTATTCTTGTGCATGGGGTGAGGTAGACGTCTTATTTCAACTTTCTACATGTGGATATCCATTGTTTCCAGCACCACTTATTAAAGAGGGCATCTGCTTCCCACTTGACATTTTTGGGACCCTTGTCGAAGATCAGTTGTCTATATGCTGATGATTTTACTCCTGGGCTTTCTATTCTTTTCCACTGGTCTGAGTGTCTATCATTGTGCCAGTACCATGCTGTTTTGACCACTGTAGCTGTGTAGTAGGCATTGAAATCAGGTAGGGCGAGTCCTCCAATTGTGTCCTTCTTCTTGAGGAGTTCTCTGCTAATTCTGGGTTTCTTCCCTCTCCATATGAAGTTGGTGGTCAGTTTTTCCAATTCTTTGAAGAAGGTTGAGGGTAATTGGATTGGTATAGCAGGCCAATACATTTCTAAGGGTTATGGATTCTACTTCAGAATCATTCTCAACCTCAATCCCAGGGCCCTCTTCACCATTGCTGGCTAGCACACACACACACACACACACACACACACACGGGTTTATTGTAAGTCTGGGTCTGTAGGTTTCTCGGGTGGGAAATGTCTCGGTCCTTGGCTACACACTAGAAAGAAATTCACACCAAAGCCTGGTTGGTGATCCGAGTGGGTTTATATACAGGAGAGAAGAAGGTTCCGGCGTTACAGTAAACTGAACACGGGCACCCTCATGACACTGTACACCCAGCCCTGCTGAGCGGAAGGCAGAGAAGCAGCTGAAGGGAAGGTTCCAGCCTTTTAAGGGCTTTCAGCTGTGAGGCGTCAATTAAGCTCTCCTGGCTTGGCCTTGAATTGGTGCATGCCCTTTAGCCTGCATTGGCTTCCAACCTCCTGTAGGGGGCCCCCTAAGCATGGAGAGGAACAACCCCTTGTCTTGCTACCTAACAGGTCTACATTCCTGTATGGTTACATTGAGATGGAAGTAGCCCCTTTAGACAGCCTGTGAGGTTCACCAGGAGCCACAGGCCCCAGCGTTCCCTGTTACCACCTTAACCTTAAACTACTGTTGGAGTTTATATTATCTGTGCGGGTCTGTGGACATGGAATGTTTCCATGCCAGACCCTGAAGTTGCACAAATAGGCATCCAGAACAGAACTCATACAGGCTCTAATAAGATGCTCAGATGCTTCTTGCTAGGATGAGAATTCATCGAAGTTTGTGAGCAGTTCAGATCTTGTAAGGGAGAACAGGTCAGTAGTGTATCCAGAGAAGAGAGCAAAGGTCAGGGGAAAGGGAGGAGGCCCACAGACATCTGTGCTCTGTGTTTGGCCACAAGACAAGAAACCAGGTCTCCCTGAAAAAGAAAGCAGAACAGCAAGTCCCTCGGAACTAGGACATCTTTAAACCTGACCTATACAACACTCGGCTCAGGGAGGCGCCTTGGAAAACCGTAAAAGCCCAAAAAGAGGGACAAGGAGGAAGCCCAAGTCTTTGGTTTTCCCTGCTGTGCTTTCAGTGTTGAAATGTCTGTGCACGGAGCCTTTGAAATTTCAGAATCAGAGAGTGGATTCATAAGCCAAGCTCCTGCTTTATTCTTCAATGCATTTTAGCCCAACTCCTCCTTGGTGACACATGTAACAGAAATTCTGGACTTAGGAGCCACTTGGTCCTTGGACACTAGGAGATTACAGTGGAATCTGAAACAGGGCTCTAACCACCAACTGGACTGGCCTAGGAAGCCCAAGTATTCAGTCTCCCAAACACCAACCTCCCGTTGCTCTTCATCTGCCTCCACCTTGTTCAGCTTTAGTTGTCCGTGGAAGCGTTTGGCACCCATCTGATGCTTCAGAACCCAGAAAGGAGGAAAGGTAAAACTGGGATTCAAATGAAACAAGATGTGCCCGGGGCTCCTCGTGGCATTTGTCACCTTCAGTTCCCTCTTCGGACGCAGATGTGGCAAGGTTCACAAACAAGCTTTACCAGAAAGAACAGCCTGCTTCCAAGTGAGAAAAAGCCCTTTACACGTGAGTTCCTGAGGTCAGCCCAGCCCTGTGCGCCCCCCACCCCTCCCAGAGTCCCCTGCTCTCCGGCGAAGCATTAAAGCAAGTGGAAGCAGAGATTTGCTCAGAATAAAAAATCATTTTTCACAATAGCATGCCACATTCTGGATGGCAATCACGGCTGCACAAACCGTATCCGTCCCCCAGTCATAATGTTGCCGCCTCAGTGACCACACACACACATTGTGTGGTGAGACTCAGAGTCTATTCCATTTGTGATCAATTGTTTCCTCCCTCTCCACACTTTGCACTTAGGAGACATGCTCTCTGGAGGCGGTTGAGGCTTGTCTTGTGGCCAATAATCATCTCCTACGCCTTCCTTTCCAGTCACTAATTTGATGTCTTCACTCAAAGAAATGCCCATAAGTTGAGGTTTCAGAGGAGAGCTCCTTGAGCTCCCCAGACAACAAGGGGGCCGAGTGTCACCGTCATTATCCTGAGCTGGGAGGGAACACTAGTGTTCCGGAGGCTGGGAATCCGTCACTGCCTGCCCATCGCACAGACAGAGCAGGTGCTGGTTATAATTGCTTCTAGACGTCCTGCCATGCTCAGTTGAACGTCAAAGCCATAAACGCTGCCCGACTACAATAAAACTGGAGTACGCAGACATTTCTGCATCATTGCCGGGTGAAAATACACTGAGTGGAGTTGGATGAGATGGCAGCAAGCGCTTAAGGAGGGGGTGCTGTGGGAATACCAACAAGATGACTGCCAGTCTCCGTTTCCTCCTCTCGTCTGCTTTGTGTTTTCTTTCAGGACCAGAAGAAATGATGCATATGTAAGGATAAAAAAATTTTCCATTTCCAGAGGAGTTTTCCACCCCCCAATCTACCCACAGCCTCCTTTGAGCAAGCCAGTAAAAGCTTTTTTTTTTTTTCTTTTAAACCTGCCTTCTCACTATGGCAATTTCCGGAGCTGCTATGTGGCTGTGTTTAAAAGTCCCCCTTGGGATCCAGAGTGCAATCCATATCACAAAGGCATCCTCCCAGTCCCAAATAGCAATGCGACCTCAATTCAGAAGGTTGTTCTTGTTTCCATAGACCCAGAATGGAGTTTAAGCTGTTGATCTTGACTGTGGTTGTCGCGTCAGCCTCTCATGGGCACCTCATGGGCAGTGGAGCAAACTGTGCCTATCTGTGCTACCACCAGGACTGGGAGAGGAAGCCAACAGTGGTGGGCCATAGGTCAATGTGTGGATGGGGATGATCAGGTCTTTCTTCATTATTCTGTTTCAGTCTGGAAACACCACTGAAGCCTGCTCAGTGTCATAGCAACACACAAACCTTCACTGACAGTCTGGGGCACATTGGCTGCAAATCAAACCCGGGTCTTCCCGGTGAAAGTCGATGAGAGGTCTACCACTGAAGCACCGTGGCCCTCACCTCAAACCAGGGCAGTCATTTCCGGAGTTCAAACCAGACCACAATGCAGGATGACTGAGATTGCCACCAGAATCTGATACTGATGCAGAAAAAAACCTAACTACCATTTTATTGACTCCCAATAGGACAAAGATCTGCCCCTTTGGGGTTTTGAGACTTTAAATCCTTACAGCAGGGGTCGCAACCTGTGGGTCGCGACCCCTTTGGGGATCAAATAACCCTTTAACAGGGGTCATCCAATTCATAACGATAGCAAAATTACAGTTATAAAGTAGCAATGAAAGTAATTTTATGGTTGCAGGTGACCACAACATGAACTGTATTAAAGGGTGGCGGCATTCATAAGGTTGAGAACCATTGCCTTACAGAAATAGACAACCTCATATTTCTCCCACGGACGGGCTAGTCAGTTCAAACCCCTGACCTTGCGATTAGCAGGTTAATGCATAGTCCACTACACCACCAGGGCTCCTAATGATATAATAAGAGATACTATTGTTAGATCTCTCGTGGGAGAAATATACCTCAGTCCTTGGCTTCGCGTGAGAAAGAATTCACTCCGCAGCTTGGATTGTGATCCAAGGGAGTTTTTTGAGAGAAGAAGTTTCAGGTTTACACAGGCACCTCAGGGCCCCTCACCCCTGCACAGCTTGCCTAGAAGCTGCTGGGGAGAAAGTCACTACGTGGGCTCCAGGATCCTGCCTTTTTTTTTTTTTAAATCGTTTTATTAGGGGCTCATACAATTCTTATCACAATCCATACATACATCAATTGTGTAAAGCACATTGTACACTCACTGCCCTCATTATTCTCAAAACATTTGCCTCCACTTAAGCCCCTGGCATCAATCAAGTCCTCATTTTTACCCCTTCCTCCCCGCTCCCCCATCCCTCAAGAAACCTTGATAATTTGTGAGTGGTGATAGTGGGAGGGTAGAGGGAGGGTGGATTGGAAAGAGGAAACCGATTACAAGTATCTACATGTGACCTCCTCCCTGGGGGACGGACAACAGAAAAGTGGGTGAAGGGAGACATCGGAGAGGTCAAGATCCTGCCTTTTCAATTCCTCCATAGGGAGGCATGGTTGATGGTCCTGGTCAACCCCATTGGCTGGATTGAATTCACCTGGCCCAGATGGGCCAATCCAGGTGTAACACCCACCTAGGTGTACCACCCCTTCCTGGCCGGAAGTTTGAACCTGAGCATATGTAATGGATGACCCAGTCCCTATGCTAAGCTACCTAACAGTATTTGCAAGATGCCGAGCAATGTTCTAAGCTTTTTGTATATAATAATTCAATTATTTCACTTAACAAGCCTATGTGTGGACTCTATTCTTGCCTCATTTTACAGATGAAAAATCAGTGGCACAGGATGATAAAGTCATGAGCCTATGACCACACAGTGAGGAAGTGGAAAGGAGAGATTTGAACCCAGGCTGCAGAGTCCATGCCTTGGGTGCCTACAGCGCCACATAGGACACAGGAAAGCATGGAGCAGACTCGGCGTAAGACCTAGCATGTATGTGCTAGCACTGCATGAGAGTAGCTGCTACTCAGATCCAGAAGAGAATACAAGGCTATTGCAAAAATTATTTTTTCCAAGAGAGGGTGGAATTCTGCATCTTGTGCGAAATCCCCCAACCTGCACATGGCACAGCTACTTCAGAAGGTTCCCAACAATGTGTGCTGTGTGGCAAACCAAACTGAGCTCAGGGGGAGCTGGTCAGTGGGTTATGTTACCCAGAAGGTGAGCAGTTTGAACTCACCAGCCACCACTCCAAGGGAGAAAGAGAAGGCTTTCTGCTCCCATGGACTTACAGTCTTTGAAGTGGCAGGGAGCATTTCCATGCAGCCTATGATTAGGATCTAGGAGGGTGAGGGTGGATGGAGTTGGTTGAGACCTGGCTTCAGGGCATTTCCCAGAAGGGCTTCCTGCAGTGACTCTGCCTTCAGGAATGTCTGGTGACCCTGAGGGCAGCAAAGTCCTAAGCACACTCAGGCAGTGGTTCTCAACCTTCCTAATACAGGTCCTTTTGTTGTGGTGACCCCCCGACCATTAAATGATTTTCTTGCTACTTCATCACTGTAATTTTGCTACAGTTATGAATTGGACGAGCCCTGTGAAAGGGTCATATGACTCCCAAAGGGGTCGCAACCCACAGGGTGAGAACCACTGCACTAAGGGTTCCCCTTCCGGGCAGCTCTACCAGTGTCTGGTGTGCATAGTTCTGTGAGGTGAGAGAAATGAACTTAGTGTCTGCTTCTGGTGACAGTTGATGTGGGTGGGCTTTCTCCCTATGTCAAATCCCTCTCAAGCCATTTGTCACCACAACATAAAGCAAGAAGAGGAGGCAGCATAGCAGGACGGTAAGCAGAACAAAGATTGAATAAACACAATTCACTTCAATCATGAATCGGGTGCCCTTGAGATGTGAGGAAGACCCCAGTCTAGTGACATTAGATCAGGTTTAGGGATTGAGTGACGGGACCCTCTTGGCTCCCCTCAGCCCCTATCTTGCTTTCCCATTGACCCTGCCCCTTACATCGTGATTGGTCCTTATTCCAGCATGATGGTTGGTTTCATAAGCACGACATGTGGGAATGTGTTAGTCGATAGGTTATACAGGCACAGTCTCTGGAATGGGTAAGTGAGGAGGCGTGACTGGTGACATGACTGGTGGAATGGATCATGTGAAGTGATTTGAGATCGTTGTTCAGACCTGATAGGTCATCCAGGCCTCTAGTTGATCCTGGCAGTACTCTAGTTTAAGGAAACAGAATGTTAGGCATTTAAGTCATATTTGAGCTTAAATTTTGAGCAATAGGCTGTGGCTCACAGTGAGAGTCTATGTGGAGACCCTGAATCCATTTTGAGGGGCCACACATTCAGCCACCATTGAGTTCTTTCCTACTGCTGACTGGCAGTAGAAAGCTTGTCCATCAGGCAGTGTGCTTGCGTCCACTCCCCGGGCCAGACTCAGCGATATACGGTCGTGTGCACATCCCAATGAAGGTCCCGCTCATGCTCTCACAGGCCCTCCCGCAACTCCATGAATTGATCCGTCTTCAGGGACAGTTTTGTGACAAAGGTGTTTGTTTTCCATGTCTCATTTAAGCTTTCAGGAGCTCAGGTGGTGATGCTGGATAGTGTTGGACTATTAACAGCAAGGTCGCTGGTTCAAAGCCACTAGTCATTCCACAGGAGAAAGATGAGGTTATTGCTTCCTGTAAAGGTAGCAACTTCAGGATCCCTACACAGAGTTACTATGAGTCAGAGTCAGCAGGACAGAATAGGTGTCATTTTATTTAAGTAACTGTGGCTGTGGGTCCTTCCGACACCATTGGGGCCTCATGCAGATGCCCTCCTTCATCCAGAACAGCGGTTTGTGCCTTTTTCTTGTGTAAAACATAGCAAAGGAGTTCCTAATAAAATATAGTTGAATTGGGAGTCTTTTTTCCCTCAAACAAAGTAAATCCATAAATAGAAATGAGACTATGGTGCTAATAACCAGTTGGAGAGTTGAGAGAGCTGAACTCTCAATCCTGGTAGAAACCCATTGTGACTTTAAAAACTTGCTCAAGGTCATCCATAGCCTATGAGGTTGAGTTGAGCAGACACAAAACAGATGTGTTGGGGAGTAATTGTGTACATTAAGTAAACAATTTATCTTTCTAAAGATTCTGTCTAAAACTTACTTTAAATAGTAAGTTTTCCCCTGGGCTAGGGAAAGGTCAGGGAGCTTAACCCCCTAGGATCCACCCCCTCTCAGCATTCATCATGTTAGGCCAGAGGAGCCAAATCACACCCACTACCCAGGGAGCACTGCTTCCAAAAGCCCATTGCCTGTGCCGGGGCAGAGGGCAGGTACCCGGACCAGAAATGCTGACGGAGTGGAACCAGTGGGCTCAGCCCCCAGCTTCCTGAGAGAGCAGCTGTGATGGTTCACTTTTGGAAAAATGTCAATGCATGACTTGGGCAGCACGAAAAGCAGATGTGCAGAGGTTGTTCGCTGTATTCCAGAAGTTCACACACTCTCCGGAGGCTCCTTGGCTCAATGGCAGGAAGTCGTTGGTGGCTTCCACCTTCAATCCCAAAAGGCCACTGCCGTCCAGTGGATTCCAACCACAGTGACCCTATATGGAGTTTTCAAGACTGTAAATCTTCATGGGAGCCAGCAGTCTCATTGTCCTCCTTGGGACAGGGAGCTAGCAGCCCGTTTCACCTCCAGCACCCCTTCCTCTCTAATTCTGGATCCAGTCCCTCCAAATATCCTGCCCTGCCCTTGTCTAGGCTTCTTAAATGCGTTCCATGCTGCTTATGTTAGTCTGGGTGCCTTAGCGAAACAAATCCACAGAAACGCGTATGTATAAGAGAGAGTTTTATGTAAAGGGTGAGTGCACATCAAGAAAACATGCCCACATTTGCTTATGCACCCGCTTTGTCTTCAGCGATCATGTTGGGGTAGGCTGGTGTGCTTTTTCCATGTGGGCTTTGTTGTTTCTTAGCTAGATGGCCCCTTGTTTATCTTCCAGTCTTTAAGACCCTGGATACTATATCTTTTGATAGCCGGGCCCCAGGGTGCTTAACCAATACACCACAAGGGTTCATTAGCATGTGACTTATCTCCTGCCATTCACACTAGATGCTCAAAATAGCAGGAAACCAGGTTTCTCCTTTGTGGCCACACCAGGTACTGACAGAACCTAGAACAGAGACATGCTTAGTTATATATCTTGACTATCATTAGCATATTATATGCCAGGCAATCTGTAAGCCTTCGCTCCCCTGACCTCTCACAGCCTTGGTAAAATGAAGCTAACAAAAGTAGTGCTCTCACAAGCTTGGTAGGAGATTAAACAACTCATGTAAGGCTACACAGCCTATCAACGAGGAGGCGAGATGAGGCAGTGTGTGGCTGCTGAACCCACACCCTTCACAACACCTCCATTAAAATGACTGAGGGCTATGAGGAACCAGACAGAAGCAGGTTCACACCCCAGATTGAGTCAATTTAACTGCCTATTGTGCCTGACCCTTCTATCTCTGATCTTAGAAATGGGGTTAACAACAACAAAACACTGTAGAAGAAATGTCCAGCAGATGACAGGCATGCGATTAAACAACAAAAAATAAATCACTTAAGTTGAAATTCGAACTCCTGGAAACCCCTCACATGCGTGCAGAGAAGGATTGAGCCCATACGGTGTTTCCAGTGCCCCCGTCCTTCCCACCTAAAATGAGCAGTTGATAAGGTAATGCCTGGATTGTTCCAAGCCCAAGACTGTGGAGAACTAAAGGAAAACCCAGCATTATGAATCTTTGAGCACAGCCCTGCTGGGAAACCACCCTGCAGTCACTTGTTGAAGACTGGAGGAGGGACAAGAGTAGGGAGAAGAACGAGGACTGAATGTGACACATAAGCAGGGGTGGCCTACATTCCATAAAGGAAAAAACTCAAGGTCTGCTTTTCTGGTGCCGGAAAGTTAAAACCCATCTGGTGCAGTTGAAAAGGTGTGTGTGTGTATTGGGGGGGGGGGGGGGGTGTGTGTTAGGGAGGAGGGGCGATGAGTCCAAAGGATGAACTCTCCATCTGCAATTGTGTCCTCAACTGCTTTCCCCTGCTAGCCACACGATATTTGTGTCTGGCCTGCCCTGCTTTTGTTATCAAGCCCAGAGAGGGCAAGAGACTAGCTCGAAGTCACACTGCAAGTTGGCAGCAGAATCAGGCCGAGAACTCTGGATGCTTAGAAAGCTTCACACAGACCTGAGAAAGTACCAAGGGAAGACCTGTTCGCTAACTGGGCAGCACTCACTGCATGCCAGCGCTGTTCCAGTGCCCCAGCCAGGGCATTGCTCCCTGTGTCCGTGTGTCTTCAGTGATGCACACAGGTGACGGATTGGCTTTTAATAGCATGCTTGGAAGGTTGAGGCCACCCAGCGGCACATAGAAAGAAGGGCCTGCAAATCTACTTCAGACCAAGCAGCCTTTCAAGACCCTGGGGAGCACAGTTCTTCTTGGACACACAAGGAGGCCAGGAGTTGAAGTTGATTCCATGCTGTAGTTGATTCCATGGTTACCGGTTGTAGCTATACCTAGAGTCACATCCACATTCATGTTTATATCTCTTCACTCCATGGGGTGTTCATGGCTCCAACTCTTCTGAAGCAGACCACCAGGATTTTGTTTAAGAGGCCTCTGGATAGGTTTGAACTGCCAACCTTTTAGTTTGTAGCTGAGTGCTAAACAACTTGTGCCATGCAGGGTGCTAAGCTCAGAAACTCAGTCGGTGCTTCATGATCTCAGTTGGAATTATAGAGAGGGTCAGTGATGACCCATTGACTGCTGGGTAATTGTTGATGTAGTCTCCCTGTGCAGACATGTAAAGTACCTGAAAACTTAAAATCCAACTCATTGAGTGCATCATCCTGCCGTGCGCCAGCCCAGCAGCATGCTCTGCTGGGGACATTTGCCATGCCTGGAGACATTCTGAAGAAGGGAGCCCCACTGCCATCTAGTGGGCTGAGACCAGGGATGCTCGCTTAGCATCCTGGTGCAGGGAACAACACAGCCCCACAAAAATGATGTTGACCAAAATGTCAGCAGAGCTGCCACTGGGAAAATGGTCTAGTCCAAGCGCTGACCTTCATAGAGGAAGAAAGCCAATCCAGAGCAGCTAAGTGACCTGCTGTGGGTTGCACAGCCTGATTCCAAGCCCAGTACTATACCCATAGCTGTTACCACGCCCAAAATTAAACATCAATAGCTGCCCAAAGGCCTCTTAGTTTGAGGACCAAGTAAGACAGTAAATGAGAAAGCCCTTTGACAAATGTGGCATGCTGCACAAACATGAGATGTTATTACCCAGGATCTTTTGATATATGTAAATAGATCTTGTACCAGGTCAGTTAATTTTCCAACTGCTCTATCTGAGCTTTCAGATGGCAGCACCTCTGTCCAACCCAGGAAAGGACTCCTGTGCAGGCTGAGCAGCCCTGGAAAGCCTCATGCCTGGCTTCTCCCACCCCTCAGCTAATCTCCAAATGATTAATAAGGGCTCTCACTATGTTGTGGTTCCCAGCTGACAGATACTAGGCTATCAATGCATTCGTATCACCTCCTTCATGCCAGAGGGACTCAGTTATTCGAGGGGTTCCAAGGAGGACCCAGCCTGAAAGAGAAACGGGCGAGAGAGAGGAGCGAGACCAAGCAGATTCTTGTCAAGGTCTGAGTTTATTGCTACACTAGCCTCTCTATAAAGGGTGAGACAAACAAGGGAGTTCAAAGGGGAGATAAAAAAAAAGGAAGGGCGGGGGTGTAGAGCACACAGGGCAGGCGGCCGCAAGTCTGCAGTTGGAATGTCCGGTGCTGGAGCAGACAAGGGTGGGCCATCTGGTGTGTGTCAGGGTAAGATAAGGTTGAGGTGACGTGGCTTTAGCCCTGCTGGGCAGGCAATATGGCCTTGGTTTTGTCAGGCTGATTATGTCCGGTTCCCAACATGAGAGAAGCCAGGAATATCTCCTCTCACAACTGTGCAGCAAATGAGATCAGATCTCCCAATCTGATTTTCAGCCCTCCTGTCTTTCCAAGTGAAGTGGATGGTCCATTTCACGTTGTCTCAAGTCTTTGCACATTGCATGCCAACATTGCAACACAGGGCGCGGCTGTGGGTCTTAGTAGACAAAGCCGCCACCCAGAACCCTGCCCCCAGAGCTCCTTAGTCACCCTTCACAACGCAGGTCCAGGCCGGGCTCCACACTGCAAGGCGATCAACCCTGACCCTCCAGTGTGGCCGTCCTCACACGCTCCCACATCCACCTAGAAGGACTGGAGATGAGAGATTCCGGAAGCTCCCTGCCTCATCTGCCTCCCTCTCCAGAGTGACAGAGCAACTGTAACTGATTAGGCAGGATGCAGCCTCGTTCCCAGTCCCCACCCTCTCTGGGAAAGCAGGGCTGTCTGGCACCTCATCCAAGGCCTTTCCCCTGTTATCTCATTACTGAGTAGCTGCTCCTCTACCACCCACCTCCGTCACCTCATCTAAATACGGGGGAGATGAGTATGTCTTCTTTGCTGCTCCTTCCCTGAGTCCACCCCAGGAGCTCCCTGAACAGATCATCAATCACTTCTCATTACCCCTGCAGCAGCCGTCAGATACTGCTGAACAGAGACAGGCGCCTCCCCTGCTGCTGCCAGGCTCCAGTGCACATGTGCACACACACGTGCACACACATTGTACAGGCCCACTCACATGGACACACAAGCATGCACACCCATGTGCACAAACTTTGTTCAGAGGTGGGAATTCTGCCCATTTTAGCCTCTAATATTGCAATCAGAGAGTGATAGAACAATGAAAGATGAAGGTGGATGAAGGAAGATCTATTTATTCCCTTACTTGTTACATAACCATTCAGGGCTCTTTTTTTATCCGTACAAACACACCACCACCACCATCAACAATCATCAAGTAGCTGTCATGTATGCAGTGCTGCCCTATTCAAGGCAGTGCTGAGTATGTGAGGAGGATTCTCTCTAAAGCACAGCTCTGAGGAAGTCTGTCTCCTTCGCACTTTTACACACACAGGGTGAGGAGCCTGCAGGAGGCTCCGTGCGTTGGGTGAAGCCACACGATGAGTGAGGAGACCGAGGGTGAAGCCAGGGGAGTGAGAGCGCAGAGTTCACCACTTCACCACCATGCTGGTGTGCACAATCGATGAAAGGGTGGCTGCCAGCAGCAGGACAGAAAAAAAGTAAAGCATGTAACTTGTGGTTTTAGCTCTGGCTTACTTCCAAAAGGAATTGTTTTTGTTGTTCTAAAAAGCTTTATACCAAAAAAAAAAAAAAGAAAGAAAGCTTTATACCTCTATAAAAACAAAAGGCTACTGCTGTCAAGCACCTTCAGACTCAAGCCAGAGGAGAGCTCTCCCAGTGGGCTTCCAAGCTGTATATCTTCACAGAAACACAGTACCTCCTGTGGAGTAGCTGGTTGGTTCAAGCCAGCAACCTGGCAGTTAACAAGTACGTCCCTTGTACCTGTAATACCTGTATAAAGTGTATTAAATATGAACTACTCCTGGTGTGTAATTTTAAATTGAATTATTGTGCCTGGAACTTTTTTTTTAATAGCTAAGAATGGTGAAATCAGACTCCTTTAGATGTTATGAGAAGAATAGACACTACACAGGGCTTGGACCCAACCCAGCTTAATTCAAAGGAAGGCAGATTTATTTTCTTCTGCTTCCCAGAAGGTTCCTCAGCAGAACGTGTGTTAAACAAAATTGTTTAGCTATGGAAAAGAGCAATCTCCTCTTGGGAAGATTCTGGTAGAAAGGGGCTTTGGTTACATATCCAGCTCAACCCAGCCCCAGAGCCCTCGTCATGTTTTATTTTGTTTTGCCCTTGACACTGATTGTCTTGGGAACTGTGGCCCCCGAGCAATGGCCAGGAAGTCAGGTCTTCTTGATGTAAATCCTCTAATATCCCCTACAATGATTTTCAGTGCCAATGGTAAGGCCCGCCCAGTGGCTGCCACATGCCCCTGAGCAGACACGTCAGAGCAGATGAGAGCATGAGACAGCATTTAAGAGAATGGTAGGCTGGCCTTGACTTAGCTGTTTGGCCTCTCCTCAGAAGTCATTTGTGACACTGACTGTCATGGGTTTCATTAAGAACAAGTCTATCTCTACCAAAGAAAACTGCAAGGTAAGAGGACTTTCAGCTCCAGCTACATATGTCTCCAAACTTACTTACATATTGTCCTGTTTTCAGAAGAAAAAAAATGTACTCAGTGCCTCCCGGGCAAATAAAAACTTTGGTACTACAACCTACAATCCCAGATAAAGTGTAGGTATCTGCTTTGGCAGCTCCCCTGGATCGAGCTGCTCCAGTAGCTCTCCACAAAAACCCTGTGAAGAGATGATCAGGCAGGGTAGCCTAGTCTGTTCTGCAGAAAGAAGCTACCCCTGGAACCTCAGTGGCTTAAAATCTAGAAGTTTATTCTTGTTCATGCAAATTCTGACACTGGAAGGGCAATTCTACAGGGTGTTTGTCCTGCACACCGTCCGTCAGTGATTCGGGCTGCTTCACAAATATGGTGCCACCAGATCAAAAGGTGGATTCCAGGTCATCACAGAAGAGGAAGAGAGAAGTGGGGGTTGTGGATCAGTCTTTACATGCTTTGACACTTTAGTTGACATAGATCGCTGGATAGGGCTGCTTATATAAAGGTTATCAGTTCAAACCACCTAGCTGTACCACAAAAGGAAGGAGTCATCTGCTTTCATAAAGGGTACAGCCTAGCCAACCTCATGCAACAATTGTACTCTGTACCACAAGGGGTGAGCATGAGTCAGAACTGACTTGAAGGCAACAGGATTTGGGGTTTTTTTTGTTTGTTTGTTTGTTTGTTTGGTTGGTTGGTTGGTTGATTGGTTTGGTTTGGTGAGTGGGAGCTGGTTCTACCTACAGCATATTAATCTGAAGTAGTCACTTTAGGTTTTTTTGTTTGCTTTTTGAGAGATGTGGAAAAGCTCATTGGCTTTAATGGGGAGTTAACTCTGCCGCAGACGGCCTCCTCAAAATTTCCCTCCCGCTTCAGAAACTAGCAGAGATTTTCAATGAAGGAGCCTGCTGGCACCCGCTGGACATCTCCTTGCAAGGTCAGTCCTTTGGAGCCATTGGGAGGGAGAAAAAAGAGACTTTTATTCCTGTAAAGAATTCCAGCCCCAGAAATCCTGAGGGGGAAATTCTGCCCTGTCCTCTCGGGTCGCTATGAGTCCGAATTGAATTTATGGCTATGAGTTGAGTTGTAATTCCATTCACTTACTGCTCTTGACAGGTTGCTAGATTAGGGCTTGTCTTCCCAAATGCCAGCACTAAACGAAAATGAGCTGTCCGGGCCACAATAAAGGGGTTGGAAATACATCAGGCACACTCATTAGACACCTATGGCAAAATTCAGAACTGAGCATGCTCTGACCCAAGTCATGTAGACCCAGGTGGAAGGTCCACCTGGTCATACAGAATAGGACTTCACAAAAGTGCACCGAAATCAACCAATACGATCGACCAATGTCCTCCAGTGGTGTTGGGAGGTGATAGAAGTAGGCCTGGGCTCCTTGTCGCCCTCCCTTGTTCACGTGCTCTGCAAGTGGAGGGTGAGGCCCTTGGGGGTTCCTGCCGTGGCTCCTCAGCTGGTTCTGCACTCCTGCTCAGGTATTCCTCCCATGAAACCGCCATATTCAGCTGCAAACTTTCCCCACCCCTGCCATGCAGCCCGGCGTGCTTTCCGGAGATACTGGGGACTTTTGGGGACTGCGATACCTGAAACTTTCTTCCATAACATTCACTTGGATTTACAAAACTGCTTCTGCCATATGAATTCTTTCAGCGTTGCTAAGCAAGAACTGAGGTCAACCACCCCAGAAACCTAACACTATCAAGTCAATTCTGACTTATATCAATCTAGGGGGTCCTCAAACTATGGCCTGCGGGCCGCATGGCCCTCAGAGGACATTTATTCAGCGCGCCGGGTGTTTTTGCCCCGTTTTTTTTTTTTAACTTCAAATTAGGTATGTGCAGTGCGCATAGGCATTTGTGCATAGTTTTATTTTTAAACTATCGTCCGGCCCTCCAGCGGGTTTGAGGGACAATGAACTGGCCTCCTGTTTAAAAAGTTTGAGGAGCCCTGAAAGGACAACGTAGAACTATGCCTGTGGGTTCCCGAAGTTCTAAATCTTTACAGGAGCTGAGAACCGCATCTTTCTCTGTGAGCCACTAGCGGATTCCAACTGGCCGGCCTCATGGTCACACACATTCCACCAGGCTCCTTGAGCCTTAACTTGATAATTTAATGAAATGATACTTCTCCAAGTCACACTGTATCATGGTCTATAATCTTGCTATTCTAATATCAAATTTAAAATAAGGAATATAGTTAAGCTCCAAATCCATAAGCAATAAGATCATTGAATCTCTTTGGACACTATTACTTAAAAAAAGAAAAAACTCTGTCCAATTATTTTCAGCACAGAAAAGCTTCCAGTGTTTACAGCTTAGTATTTAATTGCTTTTTCTCTTCTTCTTTTGCATTGGTGAATCATTTTGAGCTTATAATAATGTCAAAATAAATAGTTTCCAGAGCCTCCAGGCATTCACTGTGTAATGATCATTTAAAAGATTTCTTGGTTAGAGGGTCCTCAAAAGAATAAAAAGCGTGTCCGCATCCCTGGTCATTTCTATATTCAAAAGAAGAAATTGCTCATCAAATGCTACAAGCCAATTTCTTTCTTCAGCCAAACTGCCCATTTTAGCATCACTGAATTAAGCAAATGGTTCTACATTTCAAAGTCAACAATGATACTCTTTTCCCTTTAACACGAGCATCTTAAACAGCTCAAAAAGTAGTCGAGCTCTTTATTATGGCTTTTCCTGAGAAAGCTGTTTCGTTGTTTATTTTATTTATTCATCTAGACTTTCATTTTAAGATTTGTGTATTTTAAGTTCTGCTAGTCAGGACATTTTAAATGGAGCCAGATTTTTTTTTATACTTTGTCTTTTAAAATATAATGAGGCTGAGCCGTACATCCCTTAATAAAATATAAAGTCTTCCTATTTCTGTTTGTTTGTAATTTCCCTAAGGATAACTCTTAAAGTAGTAAAACCAAAACCCGCCATAATGAATTACAATTGGTCTACTGGGGGTTGTGGCCAACCTTTAGATAGAAAAATCCAGAGACTCCCTTCTGCATCTCCTTTCCCAACCAAACCCCGGTGGCTGGAGGCTGGAAGGAAGAAAGAGGCTGGGCTGCTGGGGCAGGGTGGGGAAGGGATAACCTTGCAGATTATTTCAAATTCTACTCTGAAGGCAGAAAGTTATCCCAATGAGATAGCTAGAGATTCACTTCCTTAGAAAAAGATTGAAATTAATGTGTCCCTTAGAAAAGCCAAAGGAAAAAAGTCGTTATTAATTTAGGCAATTGAAGAACTTTGAAAGCCATGTCTAGTACATAAAAACACCTGTCCCTAGAGCCCATCGGCCTAGGAAACTGAATTTTTATACCATGTAAAATAAAGGAAGGTCATTTCTTAGACTTGCTCAACAGAAGATTGTCATTTTAAACCGGTTACTGTAATGAGAAGCTGGGTTTTCATAAAAAGGACTGAATGCTTGAGTCAGTGTGAAATGAAATTAGAGATGCATGTTCTGCGCATGGCAGCATTTCTGGAGGAGTCTGTGTTCCCGTGACTGCTCTCAATCTGTGTCGTGCCTTCTGGGAAACTCACAGCGTGGTGCCCACATCTAGTCTCTCGGACTTTCATGCCAGCTTTGGAAAGGTGTTGAGTCTGTTGGATCTGCTGCACAGAGACAGCATGCAAGTGGACCCTTCCCACATTCCTCAGAGAGCAGCCCCCCAGTGTAAAGCTGTGGGTGAGGTTTGATGACCTTTGCCCCTTCATCATCCCGCATTCTTTGACGGACCCAAGCGCTCCCCTGAGGCATTACCGGAGAAGCAGCTACCCCATAGTTTCCAGATGGTGGGTATCAGCCTGTGTGCTCATTGGGATCGCCAGAGAGCTGTCCAAAAGACATCTTTGTCCCATCTCCACTGAGTCCGATTTTATTGGCCTGGAATGCAGCCTAGGTGCTTGGATATTTTTCTCTCTCATTAAGTTTTTATTGTGAATTGGGTGAAGGTTTACCAAGATCATCAGTTTTTTATTCAACAATTCATACACATTGTGTTTTATGCCACTTATTGCAATCTCCACAATATAATGTGACTTATTCCACTCCCTACTTATGTCTTCTGTTTCCCTTCCTCCTCTCTTCCTACCCTTCTGAACTTGGGCCTTGGATTAATACTGCCCTTTTGAGATCAAATGGTTTGCTGTTTTCAGGTTTGTGTGCCTCACTTGTGTAATTGCTCCCATTGTAGACCAATCTATTATTTGGCTGAATATTGAACCACAGGTAGGAGTTCATTTTCAAACTTAGTGAATAAGGACCATCATTTCAGAGGTTCTGTTAGTCCCTATCCAGCCAATAAGCCTGGTCTCTTTTATGACTGTGAATTTTGCTTCACTATCTAGGACCTTTTGATGTGATCCCTTTCAAAGAAGTTGGAATTGATAGTTGGAGATCATCTAGTTATTCTGTGCTCAGAGTCATGAAGTCTAATGTTCATGTGGTCCACTCACCACTCTTTCCTCCAGAGTGAGGGTGACAATACTTGCCACCTAGATGGCCACTTGTGAGCTTCTGAGATCCAGCTGCTACTCACCAGCGTGGATGTCGACCATAGTCTTTACAGTCTAGGTAATGACAATTGTTCTTGGTGTCCTTCACAACTATAATCCCCAGCCCCCAAGCCCAATAAAGCACTCCCTCCAGTTGTTCGGTTATGCCTAAGGAGTTTTGATAACTTCATCTTCTGTGTGCTCCGGAATATTCAATTCCCTGGATGATCAGAATGCTCAGTCAGGGCTCAGAATCTTGGTGTTAAGGCTCCTGGTGAGATCCTGGCACATCAGACACAGAGGTTGTGAGGCTAGAGGATGGGCAGAAGGGGATCATACTGAGTCTAACAAGGAAAGAAAAGGAAATGAAGGATATAAGCAATTAAAAGCAAGCGCATAAATAGATACAAATACACAGATGGCCCTTGCAACATTATTCCCAATCTCGCAAACGTGTCAACGGTCTAAATACCCATCAATAGGTGAATGGATAAGTCAAACATGTTGCCTACGGTATATACAATGGACTACTACTCAGCCATAAAGAGAAATGAACTCTTGACACAGGCTACAAGAGGAATGAACCTCATAAGCATTATGCTGAGCGAAATAAATCAGCTTCAAAAAGGACACATTTTGCTTAATTCCACTTACAAGAAATATCTAGGCTAGGAAAATGAATAGAGACAAACATCTCCCAATTGTTTCCAGGGATAGGTAGGAAGGTAAGTATGGTTGTTACATAATGCCATGTCAATTGGACAAATAAGTGAGGTGGAGTCTTTCTTATACCTATATGAGTGTCCTTGGATTTATTTCTCTAGTCAACCCAGCCTAACCCAGTAGGGCCTGGAGGGGAAGTGCCATCCCTGAGACGATACTGAGCTTCCATAGGGTGATGACATAATTTTGGAATGGGTAAGGATGATAATATGAACAACATGCAGAATGCCACTTAGTTATAATCTTGTAGAGCGTGGAAGTGACGAATGTTTTGATGCATGTATATTTAGTACGATTTTTAAAGAGTGTACGCAAAAGAGCAATATGGCAAGTCTGTGTTGCCATTTGCTGTTGCTCAGCTAAAAGCGATTCGGGCCTGTGTAGTCCAAAGGGAACCACAGAGGCTCAGGAGGAAAGCTGGTACCATCTCCAACTAAGACTTGTCTGACCAAATGCAGAGTCTCCCTTCAAGTAACTGACAGGTCAGAGGCAGCTCATCTCTGCTGCAGAAGCAATGATTTGTCTCAATTCCCAGACCACTGTCACAACCATGTCTTGTTGCCCTCGGTGCCCCCCTTCCCCACCACAATAAGTCACTAGAAAGCCATGCTTCATTTAAAAACAAACAAATAAACCCCTTCTGCCTCCATCCTGGCACTGTTTCAGCTTATTTAGCATCATAACATATGTCATCTGTTTCCCTAAACAATCTAACATGGACATGGCACGATGGGACTGAGGAGTTAGGCAAATGAGTACCAGCCTGCCCTCTGAACACACACAATGGCATTTGACTTGCTGTCAGTAGATGCTGTCGCGTTTCTTCTCCTCTTTCCTGGAAAATAAATATAGAAAAGAAAGAGGCCATGAAAAGGGCTGCAAGATGTTTAGCTCTGGTCTTTCTAGAAAGTGTAGAAAAAAAGCATGTGACCCCTGCCTGCCTTTAGATGCCCCACTCCTCTGGCTAACAAGGACTGCGCACTGACCATGGACAAGACATCTGGATCTGGGGGGAGGATAAAACAATTGCCCCCACCAGCAAAGAGTTTCCAGATTTACGGGACTGCACAGGCCAGGGAGCAGCTCATAAAAAGAACAAGAAGAATCGCAAAGGAGGGTGTGCTCCAGCACCACTTCGTCCAGCTGCAGACACATGAAGGCAAAGTTTCCTTTGCTTTCAGTCAAGTTTATGATTTCCGCGGCATCCCTTACCAACACCTTCACAAAGATCTAGGTTCTTGGGTTGTTTCGTTCCAGGGCGGACATCACCTTGGTAAAGCCACACTTTATGGACAGCTCATGGTCCAAGAATTCCACCTATATGTTTTGAAAGGGGCCACGTTAAAACCCCTGGCTCAGACTTTCAGGACTGGGCACAATACAGCTAACCCACCATGGGGACAGCAGGATTTGGTAACACTCTCATCTCCATCACAACCTGGACCTGGCAAAGCTATTTTCTTCCACTCACCATCTTTCAATCAATATTTACTCAGCTATTAGTTGCTCCCCAGGCTCAGCATCAGAAAAGTGTTCAAACGTTACCGAATTGTCCATCTAATGGTAGAGGTCTGTGCAAGGGATATGAGAGCAAGAGGCTCAGAGATGATCAGTGGGTAACGAGAGAGGGATTCACCTTTATCATTTGTAGAAAGCCCCTGAGGCTTAGTCACATTGGCAGACTTTCCCTGGAGCAAGCAAATAAAGCTGCTCCCGGCTCAGCTCCATTCCTGATCTGGTCTTGCCATGAGACTATCCAGGCTTTGTCCCAACCCCACATTCTGGAAAGCACGAGTGGAAGGAGGTGGATCTTGGGGATACCATGGAAAAGAATGGGCATTGCACAACACTTCATTGTACTCATATGGAGCTTATACAAAGGCCAAGAGATAGAACCAGGTGAGACTGTGAACAGGACAAGGTGATACTGCATGGTTTAAAATCAGAAAAGGTGTGCATCAGGGTTGTATCCTTTCACTGTTCTTATTCCATCTGTATGCTGAGCAATTTATACAAGAAGCTGGTCTATGTGAAAAAGAACATGGCATCAGGATTAGAGGAAGACCCAAGTAATGTCATTAGGAACATTTTCTCACTAAAAATTTTAGGTCATGGCATCAAAAAAGTGTCATTTTAACCTAAATGGGTTTTTAGACCAGTGAAATAACAGCGAGAGTGAGTCAGCATTGTGCACAGAATTGAGCGATACTGGTTCTTTGGGAAATTCATAATCCAACACTGACACTGCTGAGATAAAGGATGACAGTGAGGAAGATTCTACACCTGAGCTCTGTGATGGGCCAACGTGGTGCTCTACTCTCTTCAGGAATGGATGAGCCAGCTCCACCAAGATTCCCCTTTACTGGAGCACCTGCTATGTATGTAGACGTTGAACACAAGAACGCTTTGGCGTTCCTACAATGATTTCTGACCGATGAGGTCATCGAAAAATTGATTATGATAGCCCGGAGGTTTACTTTCAGGTTTTAACCCCTCTTCAGTTAATTTCTGTGCATGGGGGAAGGTTTGGGGCTTGCTTCATTTTCCTACATACGGTATCTCAGTTTGTCCAACACCATTTGTTGAGCAAGCAGAATTTGTCCCTTTGGATATTTCTGTGTCCTTTTTCGAAGGCTAGTTTCCTGTTGACTGGTGAATATATGTGTAGCTTTTCTGTTCGAATCCATTGATCTATATACCTCTCAGTGTACCAATACACTGCTCTCCCTTAGGGAAAAACAACAACAAAAGTTGTATGAGCCCCTATATAATGATTTTTTTAATGGACGATGAACTATTTTCCAGGCCAGCACTATCCTATGTTTGAGCACATTGCTGCAGCCACTGTGTCAATCCATCATGCCTTATAGCCTGCGGTACTCATGTTCAGGTATAGTGTTCTGCCATTCACAAGGTTCACACTGGCCAGTTCTTTCAGAAGTGGAAGACCAGGTCCTCGTCCCTCGTCTCTCTGTCTGGAAACTGCTGAAGTCTACCTGCAGTGAGTGACCCAGCAGGCATTTGAACTACTGGCTGCAAAATTTCCACCATTACAGCCAAATGCAGGCCACCACAGTACAACAGACAGTAACAGCATCTTAACACCACACAAAGGCTCCTCCCTGGGGAGACCACGTGTTCAGGCAATTGCTGCTGTTACACATGTAAGTGGGGGCTACATGAAGTCGCACCATCTCCCGTGGCCCTTCCAGGAACAGGCCATTCTTCTGTTGTTTCTACTGGACTTAGGCTCAGCTGCCAACCTGCCCTCTGCACGCATTCTTCTCCTTACCCTTCCATGTCACCTTCTCTTTGCCCAAGTCAATACTGCTGGTCAGTCACCTACTGGTGGATGCTTGCTTCTGAAGTTTCTGAACCACATTTCCCCATGGTTATGAGACATTGCTGCTGCCACTGCGAGCATTTAACAGGTTACTTTACACCTTCAATGAGAAATCTAGGGGAATAGAAAGAAAGCTTCTTCTTTCTCCCAAGGAGTGGGTGGTGGTTTTGAACCATTTCCCTTGAGGTTAGCAGCCCAATGTGTAACCCACTACACCAGTAGAGCCTTGGTGGCACTGTCCAGCAATTATTAGACTGCTAAACATGAGGTCAGGGTTTCAAACCTACCAACTTCTCCTTGGGAGAACGATAAAGCTGTTCCCATAAAAGACTGACAGCTCCAGAAGCCCACTATAGGCTGGCTATGAGTTGGAATTTTGCGGTCATTTAGGGCTTTTTGGTGGCATGTGATTTTTTAGGGCTTTTAGGTTGTTTGTGGACGTTCAAGGTGTGTTTTGGGCATTCGGGTGGTTTGGGGTTTTTAGGGTGTTTTATAAGATTTTAGGGAGTGTTTAAGGGATTTAGGGGTGGTTTTTTAGAGTGTATAGGTATTTTTCAGCACAGTATGGTGTTTTTAGTGATGTTACAGAGTTCCTTAGGGATTTTAGGGTATTTTTAATATTATATGTGTTTTTTTCCCCCAGCATTTTAGGTTTTCTTAGGGCTTTCATGGTGTTTTCAGGGCATATATGGGGTTTAGGAATGTTTAGGGTTTGGGAATCTTCTAAGGATGATTTTTTGAAGTTTCACATGTTTGGGTGGGCATTTGGTGTTTTTTTGTGACTTTAGAGTGTTTATGGGATCCTGTCAATTTGCAGCTTTAATTCCACAAAGAAAAGTCAGACAGCAAGCCAGAAAGGAGCAGGAAATGAAGGGGAAGCCCAGGCCACATGTTACAGCTGCCAAGTCCGGAGAACCTAGGTGTGGTCGTTGGCTACCTGGGACCGGGAGTGGGGCTGTGCTCCTGCCCAAGGGTGCTAGGGAGTAAACCAATCTCAGCTGGACGTTTGGCTTTTCTACTACTTAGCCGACTCCATGAACTTTCCCAAGGGCAGCTGGCGAATTGCCAGGGGAACCCAGCTAGACCCCCCACACAAAAGCACAGGGATGGTTACAGGAACAGGAGGTTTCACACAGTGGATGTGCAGGGCTTGGGGTCGGGATTGGGGGCCAAGGTGAGGAAGGGGCAGCAATAAGGCCTGGTCCCAAATAATCAGACACTGAGCAATAAAAGTACAAGGACTGCCAAGAGAACATGGGGAGAAAGGATGGCTGGACTTCATTTGATATCTTTGGACGTGCTGTCAGGAGAGACCAGTCCCTGAAGGGACATCAAGTCCATGAAGGACATGATGCTTGGCAAAAAGTGGAGGACGGGCAATAAAACAGCTCGAACCAGCGGCTACATCAGTGGGCATAGTAACAATGGTGAGGATGGTTCGAGACCTGGCAGTGTTTTATTTTACTGCTTGTGTTTTTCTAGAACTGTCTTTCCTGGATGCACGAGGAAGGATAACTGTGCTTGTGGGAAGCAAATGCACAGTGGGCAGCGCTTTGGCCAACATAGGTACACCACCGGCACACAGTGCCCCCTTACTTGGCATCCAAAGTGACAGGATTTGTCTTTCCCCAGAGCTCTCCAGCCCTGGGGGAAGTGGCCCTGCCTTCGGCGCGCCGCCAGGGGGCAGCACTGCTGCTCTCTCACTGGCTACATCTGTGAGGACCCAGAGAGCAGCTCCTTTCTGCTGCTCTCCTCTCAGACTTCTGCCAGAAGCCTTGGCTCCTCCTGGATCCTCCCTTGATTCCCACTCTGCACCTTTGGGGACGCCCAGCCCATTAACTCTCTCCCATCCTTCCTTGCTGCCTCTTCTCCAGATGCCTGAGCTGGGCTTCAAGTAGTTGTAATGTTATGCTTAGGTGAGATGTGTTCAGCTTGTTTACTGTCTGTATACAAGAAAAGAGTGCAGCCCAAGACATCCACCCTTTTGTTCCTCTATGGAAAGCCTGTTACGTGTCATAGTCTTCTCTCTGTGCAGTGCTTTCCTCTGCTGCTGATGCTTTTACATGAAATAGGACTCGGTGTGTCACCGCTACAGGAAATTATCTCTGAAAAAATAATATGCCCAGAACTCAGAAACAGTGTCAGCTTGCATCTGGCATCATGGAAGCATCATGGGTGTGTTTCCATTCATTCGCTCCTGAGTGTCACATGTTAAACTCAGTGCATAGCATAAACAGCAGCAGGCACAAACTGAGACAAAGCACACCCTTTGCTGTGAAGCACATTCCGACTCCTGGCTGCCCCTGTGCCACAGAGTAGAACTGCCCCGCAGGGGCTCCCTAGCTGTCATCTTTACAGAGGCACATGGCCACACCTCCCTTTTGGGAAGCCACTGGGTAGGTTTGAACTTCAGGGTTGTAGTAGTTGATATTGTAGAGCCCTGGAGTCAGTTCGGATTCATAGGGGCCTGTGCACTAGAGAGAGAAACAAAGCCCAGTCCTGCGCCATCCTCGCACTTGTTACTGTATTTGAGCCGATTCTCGCAGCCACGGTGTCAATCCACCTAAGTAAGGGTCTTCCTCTTGTTTGCTAACCCTCTGCCAAAAATGATGCCCTTCTTGCAGGACTGGTTCCACCATAGTAATATGTCCAAAGTACCTGAGACAACGTCTCCGCATCCTCTTTCAGATCTCCTGCCTTTAGTTTGTCAGCTCACTTCGATGGAGTCGATGCTGAGCCATAGCGACTCTATGAGATCAGAGCAGAACTATCTCTGTGGGTTTCCCAAAGGCTAACTCTATGGGAGTAGAACGCCTCATCCTTTTCTTCTGAGGACTGACTGGTGGTTCCCCACTGCTGACATTACAGTTGACACCCAAGGCATAAGCTACTATGCCACCAGAAGTCCCTTGCCCCTGTGCAATAACCAACACCACCTACACACAAAACCCACCCCTTCTCTGTCAGTTTGATGTATGGTGATGGCTTGAGTTGCTATGAAATTGGAAGCTACTAGGGGGAACCCGACAAAAACTACAATTTTTTCAAAACTATGCATTTAAATTTTTTATCCCCTTCATAGTACTCTCCATTACACTTCACACATTTGTCTAATCTGTGATTACATTCTTGGAAACATTTTTCAAACTCAGCAGTTTGGGTGACACCCTTGTTTTTTTCCCCCCCTCTTCTGTGTTGTCAAACCACTGTCCTTCATTCATGGAAACAGAAAGAAGTCACATGGAGTGAGTTCAGGTGATTAAGATATGAGGGACAAGAGAGGCATGCTTTTTTGGGGGATGTTTTCATACTGTTATTTCTTTTCTCTTTTTTTATAATCATTTTTTGGGGCCTCATACAACTCTTATCACAATTGATACATACATCATATTTGTACATTCATTGCCCTCATCATTCTGAAAACATTTGCTCTCCACTTAATCCGCTGGCATCAGCTGATAATTATTCCCCATCCCTCATGAACCCTGAATAATTTCTAAATTATTTTGTCATATCTTACACTATACAATATCTCCCTTCAGCCACTTTTCTGTTGTCTGTCCCCCAGGGAGATGGTTATATGTAGATCCTTGTCATCGGTTTCCCCTTTCCATTCCTCCCTCCCTCTACCCTCCTCGTATCGCCACTCTCACCACTGGTCCTGAAGGGATCATCCGCCCTGGATTCCCTGTGTTTCCAGTTCCTATCTGTACCAGTGTACATCCTCAGGTCTAGCTAGATTTGTAAGGTAGAATGGGGATCATTTTAGTTGTGGGGGAAGAAGCATTTAGGAGCTAGAGGAAAGTTGTATGTTTCATTGTTGCTACAGTGCACCCTGACTGGCTCCTCTCCTCCCTGCTACCCTTCTGTAAGGGGATGTCCAATAATCTACAAATGAGCTTTGGGTTTTCACTCCACACTCCCCCGTATTCACAAAGATATGATTTTTTTGTTCCGATGATGTCTGATACCTGATTCTTCCGACACCTCGTGATCACACATGCTGGTGTGCTTCTTTCATGTGGGCTTTGTTGCTTCTCAGCTACATGACCACTTGTTTAACTTCAAGCTTTTAAGACCCCAGAATGTATAACTTTTGATAGCCGACCACCATCAACTTCAGTCACCACATTTGCTTATGCACCCATTTGCCTCCAGCAATTGTGTTGGGGAGGTGAGCATCACGGAATGCCACTTTAATACAACAAAGTATTTTTGCATTGAGGGAGTACTTGAATGGAGGCCCAATGTACATCTGTTACCTTAATACTAAACCTATAAATATATGCATATAGATCTATTTCCCCATCGTTATACATAAATATATTTACATATGCACATGCCTTTATTTAGACCTCTATAAATGCCCTTTGCTTCCTACCTCTTTCCTTGATTTCCTTTTACTTTCCGATTGTCCCACTCTCATGTTCAGCCTTCATTTGTGTTTCAGTAATTCCTCTCGGTTACATTACTCTTGGTTACACTCTACCAAGCCTCCTACACCCTCCTCACCATCTATTTGGATCACTTGGTGTTCCCTTGTCCCTGGGTTTGTTAACAGCACTTCCTTTTTCCCTACATCCCCCTTTCCCATCTCCCCCCCCCCACCAGCTGTCAGTCCCATTGTTTTCTCCTCCAGATTGTTCATCCAGCCTATCTCATTTAGACAGACCTGTGGAAATCATAGCATGCACAAAAACGAGACAGAGCAAACCCAAGCAACAAAATGAAACAAAAGAACACCACCACCACCAACAAGCCAATGACAAAAAGCAAAACAAAACACAAGAAAGAAAAGCTTTTAGTTAGTTCAAGGACTGTTTGTTGGCCTTTAGGAGTGTTTTCTCATAGAGTATGATGGGTCAGCTAGCCCTGGCCCCAAAGTCTATTTTTGGTATTCCCTGGGGACTTCGTTGCTCTGTTCCCCTTCCTGTTCTGTTGTACACCCTTAGTATTTTGCCTCGGTGTGCTGGGATCAGATCGGGCGATAGAGGCATGCTGTTTTTTTTGTGTGAGCAGGTGCAGTGTCATGGTGGCAAAACCAGTCCCCTGTCTACCACTAATCAGTCCTTTTTATTTTAAATAAATCATTTTATTGGGGGATCTTACAGCTCTTGTAACAATTCATACACCAATTTGTATGAAGCACATTTGTACATACATTGCTATCATCATTTCCAAACATGTTCTTTCTCCTTGAGCTCCTTTTTTCCCCTCCTCCCACCCACGTGAACCACTGATACTTTATACATACTTTTTATTTTTATATTTTACGCCTCTGCTGTATCCCTTCACCCAAACTTCTGCTGTTTGTTCCCCTGGTTGGTGGAGTGGGGCTGTATGTCCATCATTGAGATTGGTTTCCCCTTTCTTCTGCTTCTCCCCCCTACCTTCCCTCGTGGTGTTGCTACTCTCAGTATTGGTCCTGAGGGGTTTATCTGTCCTGGATTCTGTGTGTCGGAACTTCTAGTCAATAGCAGTGTGCAAGCTCTGGTCTAGCCAGACAACTCAGACCTTCTTACACAATATCTTCAGAACCTCTATATAGGAAGCTTGATTAACAGTCTGACCTAGTGCAATGACTAAACTCCAAATGCACTATCACCCTCACATCAACAAAACCAAACAAATGAGCATCTTCTTGAAGTTTGAGTTCACTTGACGAGGTGTATTTGAGTGAGGTGATGATGGCGTCTTACACTGACTTGATTTATGTTTGCATTCTGGCTTGTGAGAAGAGCACAAGGTCTTGTCACCAGCAATGACCTTGGGAAAAAAGTGTGGGTGCACTAGCTCAGAGCAAGTTGCCAGATGCCTGCCCAAACAGGAGAATGTATATTTTGAAATGTGTACCCAGTGGAGCTTTGTACCGCTTGGTTTTTTGGCGGGGGTGGGTGGGGGTGGGGGGAAGGCCGGCTACTCCTTTGTAGGTTAGATAATCTGAGATGTGCTATTTGAAATTTCCTGGGGCCAGTTTTAGACAAAACTAGAAAAGTTAATTTTGCTGTATGGAAAAATCTGACAGTCTGGAAGTATCTAATTTTCCTCACATGCCATCATTCCCCTAGTAGCATTATTCCTAGTTAAAGCTCTCCTCTGTTCCTCCTTAGGGTTTCCCCCACTACCTGATGTTCCTTTTCTCCTACTCATCATCAAGGGACTTGTGTCCAAAGTGAGGACAGCAAATAAGAGACCCTCCTGACTCTCTGTTAAGAAGGGTGCTCTGGTGCATGCGTGTGTTTATGTGTGCACATACAATCGCATTTGAATTTTGTTGGAAGAGGCTTCATAGAGACCGAGAGTGACATGGTTAGAGCTGCTGCACATGTAGAGCACTGTACTCTATGGTGTTCTAATTCAAATGCATGTAAGGTCCAAGAGAGGTAATAGAAGCAAGTGACCAGGGTCAGGGAAGGCAGTAGGAGGAACTGAGGGAGCCTGAATGCCTCACACCCTGCCAGTTTCACTGATTCTTGGATGGGAGAGTACCAACCTAGTGCTGTGAAATCTTCGCAGTTTTCAGAGGCTTGGGGGATTTTAATTTTGTATGTAAAAAATAGACATCTAAATGCTTGTAATTTATTGATTTCGATAAACACACTGAATGCCAGTACTCAAGTCAAACAAACCAAACTGACAGCCATCGAGTCTTTGCCAACTCATAGTGACCCTATTAGACAGGGTAGAACTGCCCCTCAGTTCAGCTCCCAGCCCTGGAGGCCCACCAGTTCCTCGTTATTATCATGAGGAATACTATTTTCACAAGAGCGTTACATACCCCTAGAGACTAAACCATAAAGCCATATAGGCTTTGACCATCAATTCTGATATGCTTTTTCCTCAAACTGATGGGTCATTTGATGGAATCCTTGTATTACTTCCCTAACATAAAAATTAATCAAGCAAAGGAGATTCAGTGCTCAGTACTGCAGCCCCCTATTTAGAGATTAACTCTTAAAAACCACCACCACCACCACCACCACCACCACCACCACCACCACCACCACCACCACCACAGGCACCTTATCTATGTTGATAAAAACTTGAGTAGGCTGTATAAATATCTCAAGTATTTAGGATAAAATGGATTCTTTTTCTACTGTCACATATTTAGTTTGAGTTATGTGTTTCCATCTGAACACAAATTAAATAGACCTCATTGACATCTTTTCAAAATGCCATAAAAATTAAATGATTACCTTAAAAGATACTCAGTATAATTAGGCATCAGAAAAATGTACATCAACACTAGAGCGAGATAGTGTTTCAACCCATCAAGATGACACTAGCCAAGAATATTAAAAATACCATTGAGTGCTGGAAGAATGAACAGATTTGTGTCAGAAGAACAGTCTGAAAGGTCCTTAGAAGCAAGCACGGGGAGACTTCACATGCTTTGGATATGTTATCAGGAGATGCCAGTCCCTGGAAAAGGCTGAAATGTTAGGTTCAAGTATAACAACAGTTTTGAAGATGGTGTAGGACTGCGCAGTGGTTCATTCTGCCTTGAGTTGGAACTGACTCAATAGCACCTAATGCTAAAAGCTAGATGCTTTTGATCCTAAATGAAAAGTGGATGGTCCAGCCTCCATACCAGCTACGTGGACAACTGCCCCTCCCCCCAGAAGAATTTACCTTAGAAGACGGCACTGAACCTGTAGCTAGGGGAGATGCACATGTCTGATCAGAGCACACAGGGGCAAATGAAGGGGGAGGAAGAGAGTGGAGCACACACTGGTCCACCAGGCTTGGAGGATGATATTGGCACTCTGAACAGCCAATGTACAGAGTGGACCATATGGCTGATCCCACTATGAGACATGCCATCCCTTGCTGGCCCAGGGCCCTATGGGGACAATACCGGAGACTCTGTGTTGGGACTGACCCGGCTGGCCCTCCAACACGGAGGCAAATCACTAAAAGCATGCAGCAGAGCAACCATGGGAGCAGAGCGGGTAGCCCCTGAGGGAGTACAAAGGACAGACTCTGGGGCCAGAGCATGATACGCCATCAGACCTGACTGAAGGACACACCTATAGAAAAAAAAAATCAGACCTTGATCTATTTACAGGTTTTTCTTTCTTAAAAAATTTTTTTTGGCTTTTAATTAATTTACTCTTTTATTGATCATTGGTTTTCTGTTGTTGTTTTTTGTCATCACTGTGTTCTCACCCATCGCCTATCTTGCTATGGTTTGATTTTTGGTGCATATTATTATCTCAACAGATCTATCTAGATAAGATAGGCTGGAAAAATAGGCTGGAGGAGAAAACAACAGGACCAATGGTTCCCGGGGACATGGGAGAGAGAGAGGAGGGGGTAAGGAGGTGATGCTGACCAATCCAGCGACAGGGGAGCAACAAGTAATCCAAAATCCGTCGCAAGGAGGGTGTGAGAAGCCTGGTAGGTATTCAGCAAGGGTAATGTAACCAAGAGAAATTACTCAAACCCAAGTGAAAGCTGAGCACGATAGTCGGACAAGAGGAAAGTAAAAGTAAATAGAGGAAAGAACTAGGTGACAAAGGGTATTTCTAGAGGTCTACATACTGGCATGTACATATGTAAATATATTTATACAGGAGGGTTCGTAAATAGATCAACGTTCATATATTTATAGACTTAGTATTAAGGCAGTAGATGGACATTGTCAAGTACTTACTCAATGCAAGAACACGTTATATTAAATTGGCATTCCATGATGAACACCTTTCCAACATGATGGTTGAAGAAAAATGTGTGCACTAGCAAATGTGGTGAAGAAAGCTGATGGTGCCTGGCTATTAAAAGTTATAGCATCTGGGATCTTACAGGCTTGAAAATAAAGAAGCGGCCATCTAGCTCAGAAGCAACAAAGCCCACATGGAGGAAGCACACCAGCCTGTGTGACCATGAACTGTTGAAGGGATCAGATATCAAGCATCAAAGAACACAAAAATCATGTCATTGTAAATGAGGGTGAGTGCAGAGTGGAGACTCAAAGCCCATTGGTAGGTAACTGGACACCCCCTTCCTGAAGGGATGTGGGGAGGAGATAAGCCAGTCAGGGTGCAGGGTAGCAACAATGAAACATATGTTTCCTCTAGTTCCTAAATGCTTCCTCCCCCCACTATCATGACCCAATTCTACTTTACAAATCTGGCTAGACAAGGGGATGTACAGAGAGATCGCCTTGGAGATTGGGTGGATGTTCCCACAGTAGCGTGGAGCCCCACAAGTGCTGGTCAGGCGTTTCCCCCAGTCACTTGTAGGACCTCAGGATTTAGGCTGGGGATGCCCCCACTTTTTATAGGGGAGAACAACCTGTGGCCTGGTGTGTGGGAGAGGACCAGCGTGAATTCCCCAGCTGCTTGCCACACCAATAAGTGGGGGGTGGGAGCTCCCTCAGTTGGGCCTTCAGGTTTGCCCTAGGCAGAGGGGAGTGGCCTGGAGACCTCTATTGTCTTGTGATGGGAAAGAGAGTGAAAGGAGAGGAAAAAGAGAGAAAGAGGAAGACACAGACTGGGGCAATAATGCCAACCAGACTGACAACCACTCACCCACACACAACTAAAATGCACAGAGTAAATAAAGGTGACAACAGTAAAAAGAAAGAAAAGAAAACAACTAAAAAGGAGAACCAAATCTGTGGAGGCTGTGGTAGGAAGTAGAGAAGAGCTTGATGGAGCGGAGAAAAGCAGAAAACCTGTAAGAAGAGCCCAATAAAAGGGAAAAGAGAGAAGAGAAAAGGAAGGAGAAGAAGAGAGTATTTTTTAAATGGTTAAAGAAATAACTGACCCTGTGTTATGCTGTGTGTAGCTCTGACTCGTCCTGTGTGCAGTACTGTCTTAGGGGTCAGGCTGCCCACTAGGAGGACAGGGTTGCCCTAGGCTGAGTGTAGGGCTCTGGAAACCAGCAGTGGTATGTGCAAGCAATGAGAGGGAGCAGAGAGAATCGTACAAGCTAAGAGAGAGGTGAAGAAAGCAAAGACAGAAAGAGGAAAGAAAGAAAAAGAGAATAAAGAGAAAGAAGGAAATAAATCCAACTGAGTTCACTAAGGTTGGCTGTGATGGTAAAGAGCAAGGAGAGAGAGAAGGAGGAAATAAAGTATAAAGTAGTAGCTGATCCCTGATTGCTTGGATGAGGGGCCAGAGGGGTTTAGACACTGCTCCAACATGGCAGGTCAGTGTGCCCTTTTAATGCCGGGACCCAGTGGTGCTGGGCAGAATTGCCCTAGTTGACGAGATCACCTTAGAGGCATGACGGAGGTTTCTTCAACGGTGCAGCGCACTGTAGGTGTTTGTCCCAGGTGCCTTGTGTGGTGTACAGCACTCCCACAGAGGGCAGGCTGGAGTGCCTCCTGCTATTTGGGTTGATTTGCCCTAAGCGGAGGGAAGTGACCTGGAAGCCTTTAGTGGCATATGAGAGGAGAGAGTGGGAGAGAAGAGGAAAAAGAGGGGAAAAGGGGGAAAAAAGAGGGATAAAGAAGAAAGCGAGTAAATAAAAGCCCAACACCAACCTGAGCACGTTGAAACTGAGTGCGGTGGAAAAGTTAGAAGGGCTAGTGAATAAAGTGAGAATAAGTAGAGCAGTGGGTAAGGAGGTAATGATACTTGATCACCTGTCCTTGAGGCCAGAGGAATTCCAACTCTTCCTCAAGGTCACGGGGTCATGGACTTGTAAGGTCTCTCTCTCTGGCCTAAATTCCAACCCCAGTCCTTGGCTCCCCGCGAGAAAAATTTCATGCGGAAGCCGGGTTCGTGATCCAAGTGAATTTAATGAGAGTTAAAAGAAGCTTCAGGTTTTACAAGGCACCCATAGGATTCCTTTGACCATGGGGCCTGGCAGAGACTGCCTCAGGTCATGCAAGGATCTCTCTCCTCCCAGGAAGACGACCAGACCACCCCTCTCCCTTCTGGTCCCTGCCTTTTCAAGGGTTCCCGGGGAGGCTGGTGAAGGACCCCAGGTCAATCCCATTGGCTGAACTGCAATCATCTGGCCCAGGTGGGCTGCTCCAGGTGCAACATCCATCGGAGCCCACGGGCAGGAAAATCCAGCTTTCCTATGCTGGCTCTCCTGGGCATGCGTTAATGGACTTTCCCATCCCTGATGTAGGGTTCCACAGATGCTGTGTGAGATTACTTCAAAAGCAAGATCGCGCCCGTGGCCAGGGGTCACTTGGGTGCTGGAGTACCTGCCTTGTGCTGCATGTAGCACTGCAGCAGGGGCTGTGAGGGGGCACTGGGGGGCTCCCTCAGCCCCGTCTAGGGCTCCAAGACCGGCAGGGCCTCCCCAGCTATGTGTAGAATCACTGAGAGGGAAGCTTGTTGTCCTATCTAGACTGCTGATGCTTCCTAGATCAGAGGATTTTCTTTTTTATCCCTCTGGCCAGCTAGAATGAAATTGTCTCCCACAGTCTCTGGGCTACAGCTCAGTGCTGTTTAAGGCTGACACTGCTACAGCGGGTCTTTGTTATGGTAAAAGCTGCCAGGCCCTGTGGCTGAGTTCTGGCATTCCTTAGCTAGGTTGCTTCTTATGCTGATTTATGTTAAGGGACTCCCCTAGGTGGTGCTTGGAGCTGAGCAACCAGACTTGGGTTTGAGTTTTAAACCAATCATTTATGTTTCACCCTTAAAAAAAATTCTACTTGTGATGTGCTCAGATTTGGTGGCTGTCAAGCTGACCCCCAGAGGGGGAGATCCAGCTTATCAGGGGGGTTGTTTACTAGTCGGCCAATTGGAACTAAATTTGCTCCCTGGACTCCCGACTTTCTGCCTTTTTCTCCCACACCATGATCTTCTTAAGGTAATAATATATTTTTTCTTCTACTCTAAATTATAGCTACCCACCACCAACCCCTGACCGTGAGCTCAAGGCATCCAACCGCATGGAGAGCTCAGTGTGGGGTTCCCCTCGTGTCTGAGATTCTGCCCCCTCTCAGGGCGTCCACCTGCAGGGATCCCTGCTCCAGGCAAGGGCATATCTGGCGCCTGCCACTTCGTCAAAATTATAGTGCTTTAAAGCATGCTTGGTTTGCTTTGTGAGTGGAAATCCCACAAAAGAAGGGGTTCAGGAGAAACCCTGTTACCCTAGTTCTAATTTCAGAACTCCACCTTCCCGTTTCCTTCACCTAATTTCCTATTTTTCTGGTCTGGCAGCAGGAGCTCCAGATAGATGGGTCCTATCTGGTCGCCATTTTCTCTGAATCCCTCCATCTATTTTTTTTACACTCTTAAAAAGTACAAAACATTTACTCTACAAGCGCAAACAGATTTTCAAAAGCAGGGAAAAACCTGAACGTTCAGTACATGGTTCAATCGTCTTTTCATCTCTGCGCCCTAACTATGCTGAGCTCCATGGAACTGCATGGAGGGGAGCTATTCTGGCGTCATCGAGCCAAGTGAGTGTTTTGAATTACCTCAAGTGAATATTTGACTGGAAAGCATAGGGTGTAAAAAAACCCTGAAATCAGATGGTGCACATCTATCACAAAGAACAGGGCCTTGTACTTAAACCTTTTTTCTGAAAATAAGCAGCCATCTAAGTGAGATGTCAACTAAGTCCGCCCAGAACAAGCAGCACAGCCAGTGTGATGCCAGGGTGATAAATAATAGAATCTCAATCTGCAGGTATGAACAAGAATCAGAGCTTAAGTTCGGAACACCCAGTTTGCAAAAGGACTCAAATGCACATGCGGGGTGAATTCCCTCTGACCACAGTCCATGGACATGAACAGATACAGTTAAGTTCAAATGTAACACCTCATCATTTGATCTCTTCAGACTAATTTTAATTTGGTTCCAGTTTTTAGTATTTTTCACTTTCTGTTCGATTGAGGTTTTTCTCTCTTTTGTCATTGTTAGTTTTTCTTTTCTACTTGTTTCTTGATTTTGTTTTGTATTTTTTTTTAATACATATGAAATCCAGGAGAGGTAAATCCAGAGAGACACTAACAGAATTAACAATCACCTAGGGACAGGCAGGGAAGATTTGGGGGAGTGAGGGGGGGGGGGCTAACAAAAATGAATATAAAAGAAGGAAATGATGTAAACCTGATTGTGGTGACGATTACACAAATCTTAATATGACTGAAGTATTGAATGATATATGTGAATTATATGAGAATTAAAATAAAACAAAAGCTGAGGTCAGAGATAGGGCAGCAATTTAGCCCTGAATCTCTTGGTGAAGATTAAATGTCATTTTGTGCCAAGAGCCCATTTTTCCACTCATGAAGTTTGGGGAACCGGCCATGCTCCTTCATCACTTTTCTTACCTCAATAAATGGGTACAGTTCACTCTTCTCCCTTTTCTTCTCTGTCACATACTTTGCAGCAGTCAGGGGAACAGAATTTACAGTCCTGAAAGGGATCCATGAGTGTTAGTCCAGGTAGACTAGAGAAACAAATCCACACTCATATGTGTATAGGAAAGACCTTTATATACAAGAACAGTTGTATATTGAGAAAGCATTCCAGCCCAACCAAGATCAAGTCCATAAGTCCAATATTAGCCCATGTCTGATATCAATCTATAATGTTCTCTTCAGACTCATGAAACACCTTCAATGACCCCAAATGCAGGAAGATCACAGGTCAGTAGTTGCAAAGTCTTCTGCATCCAGTGGTGGTAGAAGCATCTCAGCTTTGGCAGGGTCTCCATGTGGCTCCTCCAGTTCCCAGGGCATGGGTTCTATCAGTGTGGTGCCATGTGTCTTGTTAGTAGGACATCTCTCAGGGAATGAGCAGAAAGATAGTCTGCTGCCTCCAAGGAGGAAATACCAGATTTCCCAGAACCCTGACGGGAAGGCCAGGCCCACAAAGAGGCCTCATTGGCCATAACCCAATAGAGAGACTAGAGTCTACCCCTTCACTCTTAATCCTCTCAAGTCCCAAATTGACACCAGATTGTATAACTACAACAGACCACCCCTTGTCCATTTGACATTTTCACAAAATTCTTTAGCCGTATATAATTTCAAAACAATAATAGAATCATATCAGTATCTAACAGTATAATATGAAAATGCATACATTTCACTCCGTGCCACCCTCCTTTAAACATAATATTCTGTAAGTGATGAAACAAAAATATCCTATGCTTAACAATTGCAGTTAAGGTACACCCACATATTAATCCTATAATTCTATGAATATATTCCAGTATCTATGAAATCTTGTAAGCTAGCCACTTCACGCCTTTATCTGGCCCATTTTGGCTATCCAGTTTCTCTACTGCCTACTTCCATCAACCCAGTGCTCTGAGGAGACCATCATATTCTTCAATATAAAGAGTCTTCATGCCAGTTGGAACCTTGTGAAGTCCACATCCACAAGAAAGTCAAAGCAGGACAGATCGTCTATACAGTCTGCAGCAGTATATACCAGTGCACAGGCTCAACATTCTTCTCTTCATCTGGTCGGGTTCGGGTCAAGTCAATGTGGGCTCCCTCTCTTGGCCTCACCTCAGTGTCCATTGGTCGCATTGCCTTTAGGCCTTGGCCCCATCACCAATTCTCCACAACTCTAGTCCCCTCAGAGTAGGTCATGGACTTCAAACCAGTCAACCTGCTCTCATCTTCTTCTCTACTGCCTGTAAACCAGGTCCACGAGTGTCAGTGGTCAGAATGAACCCACTGCTCTATTGCTGCTATTCTGCCACTTTCACTCAACAAGCAGATCCAGGTGGTCACCTAGCAATCATTTCAGGCTTCTACAGGCTCCCTTGAATGTTCAGTACTAGAAAGGAGTTTCTTCAGGCTTTGAGATTTTTTCCAGTTTCTGACAAAAACCACTATTCAAAATTCAAATATTACAAAAGTTCCCTTTTAATGCACATGAAGCTCTTCCTCACAGTGGGAGCAGTGCACAGAAATGGAACTTGATGCTGGGCTGCTCTGTGCGTGCTTTGGTCAGTTGGGAGCTGCTGATTCACAGATTCACTTCACGTGGATGAAGATGCTTGTTTGCTTCCCCGTGAGTTTATCGCGCTTCAACAGAGAAGAACCCTGTTCTTGGGTTTTGCCTCTGCCTTGCTCCTAGCACCGCTGGAATAGAAAGATTACAAATGATTTTTTTGTTGTTGTTTTAAAAAACAGAAAAGAAATGCCATGTACCTGTTAGGTAAGTAGAGGCAGAACTGAGGGTGGTCGCTGTGCATGCCAAACCTCCTCCCCATCACAGACAGTTGAAAGCTGCTTCAGGCTGGAAAGATGCACACATTTAGGTCCTTGTGACAGGAAGCAGGTCAACCTGGGCGGGCCCCCATCTAGACCAGGTGGGCTTAATTCAGTCAATGGGGTCAAACAGTACCGTCAGCCATGCCTACCAACAGGGTATGGGTGGGGGCCTCAAACCAGCTGTCATGCAACCCAGCGTGCGTGGGCTGTCCAGTCCGCCCCCACCCCCCACGAGCATATTTGCCTCTTCTATCCTTTATAAAGTCACTTGGATCACAAACTAGGTTTCTGCGTCAATTGGTTCTTGTGTGAAGCCAAGGACAGAGGTACATTTCTCCCAGAGAGAGCCCTCACATAACCAAATCAGATTATAGCCTTCAGTGTTAGGGTTCCAACGAATTTTGGGGGAATATCTCAAGTGGTAGTGGTAAGGACACAACTCAATCCATATTATCTCTTTATTTTGCTCAGCCAGATGCTTGCCCTTTGAGCCTGAATTGTTGCAAGGCTTATTACCCCATCAAGTGTTCCCAGAGCAAGCCCTAAATGGGCAGTAGTCACACACAAGGAAGATTTGCAGGGGACACTGTTAAGAATGATTAATGCTTAAGTGTTCCTTGTCTCCCCAAATGTACCATTTGGCAGAAAATTTGTTAGATCTCTCTCCTGGGAGAGATATACCTCAGCTCTTGAATAACTCTCCTGGTCATAGAAGTCAAATTCCAAGCTTTTCATCCAACATTCATAAAGCTAAATAAATGTTACATAAACCTAAGTTCTCTATCTTGGATAAGACAAAGTAAAACCATGACTTGAGAAGGTTTTCATTGAGGACAGAGACAACTTCAGATATTCTAAGCCTATGAAATTGGTCATGATTCAGGCAACTTGCCAAGGAAGCAGGTAATACCTAGGTGGGAGGTGGAATGAATAAGAACTTGCACTAAGATTCCATTCCATCAGGCGCAGCTGGTGACTTTGGAGGCCCAGAGCAGGCAGTGGGAGAGAGAAGACCAGAGCAGGGGAGGGATGTGATGAGCTGGAGGGTAGAGGGAGGGATTATGTGTTGTCCTGCTGTCACCTCCCACCCCACTGTGACCCTTTAGTGATGTGGGCCCAGGTTTGTGATGCAAGTGGGTTTGAAGCCAGAGGGGACTCAGAGTGCTCAGTTGCCTGAGTGCAACCGCTGTATCCAGAAGATGGAGGAGATTCTCTTTCTGCTGGAACAGAAAAGTGCTTCCTGGCTGACCTACCAATACCCCACCTGGTTCACTGTTTTGACCTTGGGCATCCTGTATGGAGTGGGTTGCTTCTTCCTGGTCCTCCCCTTCCTTCCAAATACTCCACCTGTGCGACCACCCAGGAAAAGGATAAAGGTAAGAAATTCTCAACCCAGCCATAGGAGAGATTGATTTTTCCTTGTTTTATAAATTTTTCCTTTCGTAATTAATTTCCTGATAGGGGAAATCTCAAGAAAGAAGAGACCATCAGCCCTGGCTTTGGAATGTTGATGAGGGCTGGTGCGTCCTTACTCACTGTTAGGACTTTGTTCACTGCATTGGTATCATTTTATCCTTGCCGGCTTATGTTGATTTTCATTATTTCTGTTGGCTTTCCCTGTTTGTGAAGCACAGGAGGCGTGGATGCATCATGATCATGGACACAAGGGTTGACAGAGTTGCAGGTGGAGAGATCTCATGGTAGAGGGAGGGATTGTGAGATCAGCAGTGTGGAGAACTCCCCCATCGGGATGCTAGAGAGTGAAGGGGGATTGATTTCAAGACGAAAAAATGAAGGAGGCCAGAGGGGACAGAGAGCTTTAGACCTGACTGTGATTACACAACTCCTTTTGAAGGCAATTTAACCATGGGGGGGGGGGGGTGTTGTTCTAAAATGGATATGGTAATCATTGATTGTACCATTGCCCTTGATCTGATTGAACGACTGAACTATTGACTCGTATGATATGTAAATCATTTGCCAGTAAGATGAGCATTCAAAAATATTTCTCTTTGAAGATCTCAGACCTCCCATCTCTAGTTGTTATAGAGGGCAATAGGTAAAAATCCCCAATATAGTGACGCAGTGGCTAAGGACTAGATGACTAGACGTTTCAAAGGGCAGCTCTCATCACTGGGTCCTCAGTCTCTTTCCTTGAGCTCCAGTCTCTGGGCCAAGACTCCTTTTCTGTCTGGGCTAATTGAGAAAGCATGGCTGACCCCGGGGAGGAAGTGGTCAAGGGCTGGCCCAGAGCTTCAGCCTCCATAATCAAAATCTTTCCCACCAGAACACTGAGTGCTGAGAGTGTGTGCTCTCCGTGAGCAGAGGAAGGCTGACGGAAGAAATGCACTCTAGGTCTCACACAGAAGCTGGTTTCTGGGCTTTAGTCATTCCATGGAGATTGTCATTCTTCTAATCACCAGTAAATGCCTGCAGTTTGTCACAAAGAACAGACGCAGGATTGGATTCCAGCCTGACTTCCTCTCTTGTGCCCCAGCCTCAGGTGGAGACAAGGAGAAGCAGCAGGTCAAGGGACAAAGGTGACGCTCTGAAAGGTAAGGTTCTGCCCATTCAACCAACCTCTGTAAGCTCTCCTGTCCCCTCCTCTGCAGGATGCCAGTGGCAACAGCCCGTCTCTCTCAGGTAATAATCCTGAACAAAAGGATACTGGGGATGGAAACAGAACCCAGATATTTCCCAGATGTACAGGAGGGGCCTAGGATGGGATGAAGGCTGGCCAAGGTAGGACCCAGTAGGGAGCAGTGGGGGTGTCAGGAGCAGATTCTGGTGGATTTGGAGGTGGAACATTGAGGGGTAACAGCGATAAGCTGTGTAACTTTGCCAAGGTTCAGATTGCTCACTGAGACCCCACAGACAATATTGGAAACCGATGCTCCTTGAAATGCCAAAGCACCTCCTGCCCGTGGGAGTAAGCTATCGTTTGACCTTGAGCTCTGGAGAGTCCAACGTCCTAAGTGCACAGCCCGTGTGACATTCCTTTCGGTCCTCTGGGAGGGCTGCACCATAACGGTTCTCTTGATTTCCAGTTTTCCGAAGTTTCCTGCAAGAACTACATGGCGCTCAGAACCTGCGTTTGCGTCTTAGGCAGAAGTAAGTAACCTTCCTGCTTCACCGCGGGGTGCATCTTCCAACCAGGGTGCCTGTGTGGCCTCGGGCTGCAGAGCAGCTGGGATGCGCTGGTTTGGGGTACACTTTCAGGGATGGGCAGAGAATGACAGGAGTCCCGGGCAGTGGGGTGGGGCAGGAAGAGCAGGCCATCAAGACTTGGGGAGGGGCTGAGCTTGCACCGACCCTTGCTAGCCTGCTAGGTCTCTTGCCCCTTCAGTCCTGGCTGTAATCTGGTCCTTCTGTCTCCTGCAGCCACTTGGGAAACCCACTTGACACTGGCAGCTTTGGTCAACAGAAAGCTCAAGCCCTCTCTGGTAGCTGGCGAAATAGAGGTACGGCTGAAGTCCATGTCGGTACGCGCGCCCCACACGGTTCTGCGGCTCATCCATTCTGGACACCTAGGTCTCAGAACTCCACCCTTCCACGGGCCCAGATGTGCATCTCAACTTCTCATGTCTTACCCGCCTTGAGTCAATCACCAGACTGCGCACATTCCCGTGAACCTGACAGTCTTTCACCCACACCACTGGCTCTTCCCTCACCCAGTGCCAAACCCCCGGATTCAAAGGCCTACCTGCAGCCTCCAAGCACTCTCTGGGACTCACCAGCCCCGCACCCCACAGGGACTCATTCTCAGAATGACTTGTTGGCAAGGCCCAGGCAGAGCCCATCTCCACACAACCGCTGCTCCACACCTGCCATGGCAGCCATCACAAGTCAGCATCCCACAGGCCTCCCTACTGCCTCCCCACCCCAGTGTTGGGCAGCTGCCAAGAACTTACAGCTTCCCTCCTTGGAATACTTTGGGTCTCTGAAAGAGCACTCTACCTGGCACCCCCAAGAAGACACCTTTCGGGAAGGACCCACAAAGAGGCAGGGGGAAGTAGGGAGGCCCACCTTGCTCAACCCCAATGTCCACAAGCTGCTGGAAATAGAAATCACAAAGGCAGAGAAATGGAATATTTGGGAAGAAAAAGGAAAGGGTGTATCAGAATACCATCTGCAGGCCTTAAATATGTTGAAGGCACTCGATGGGGAGCAGATCACTGCACCTCCCCAGCCCTTCTGGAATGCCAGCATCAAAGCAGAGCAGGTACCCAGCCCTCAGAAGCATTTTCCACAAAAATTCAGTGAGTTTTTCTGGGGTCTACCTTTTCTGCACAGCGAGTCTCTGGCAGCTGCTCTCAGGGTCTCTGGATCCACCCTAGAGTTTCCCACTGTCTTATTTAATGAAATTCCTAATACCTTACCAGCTCAAATGCAAGCTAAAGAGTACCCACTCTTGTTGCAACGTCACTCCTTGCCCTACACTGAAGGCCGATTCCAACTTTTACTTCCAACTGCATGCCAAGCCCAGGCCCCACCGCCGGCTACAGTCCTGACTCCGCCCGGTCCACAGCCCCGTGGCCCACTCGCAGTACCTTTTCCTCCTCCTCACAAGAGTCCCTGTGATGAATCCTGTCTTACCGTCCACACTAAGTCCCAATCACGCATTCCAAATTAACTTCAACAGCTGGAAAGCCGTTTTTTAAAGAAACAACAGGAAAGTGAGAGTTCTTTACCCTTTATGATGCCACGACCCCAGGAAGCTTTTTGTCTTCGCAACCCCACTCATCCCCAGGACAATCAGAAGGTCCAGACCCCAAAGACAGACCCCAAGCTTCCTGGCTGCTTGAAGCAATCGGAGCTCCACCGCCAAGAGAACTTCCCTCAATTGCAGGGGCCCCTCGGCAATGGGACTCTTGAGTCTCTGACACTAAAGCAGCCTCAGGAAAAATGGCCAGGGACTTGTCTGGATATGAAGCAGCCCGAATGCTCCTGCTCCACACCTGGAGACAAGCAGGGGAAGAATGTAATGAAGACGGTGTCCCCAGGAAGATGCACACACCCTGGACCGTCGCTTGCGTGCTGCAGAGCCGGTGTCCAGCTGAGGAACAACTCGGTCAATGGACAAGGGAATTACTTGAGGAAAATATCCAAATGTAATCTATCTATCAATGGATCAGGAAACTACTGCCCAAAAGGAACTCCGGGAGCCGACTCAAAGGAGTTAAGTGATTTGAGGATACACAAGGGAATTAACGCAGGAACTTACACCCTAAGGGTTCCAAACAAAATCCTACTGGAAAACACCCTGAATGTCCACATGTGCAGGAAGGTGGAGCAGATTAGAAAGGATCAGATCCCTGGCATTGTTTGCCGTTCATGTCTTGCGACCACGCATGCTCTGTCTATTTCCCTGACCCACCCACATGTTGTCAATGTGGCCTCCTGGGGAGAGCTGGAAGATCTCCTGAACACAACGCAGAGCCTTTCCTTTCTCAGCCCGGGCACTCAACAGGTGCTGGACTCGCATATCGTAAGGCTCCAAATGAGGCAGAGGTGGTGCATGCCCCTCAAAGTCCTTGAGCCCACAAACCTCTGTAGGACAAGAAAAGACAACGCAATGTCCTTTCCACAGTCCACCTGCTTAGCCACCCCTAAGTCTTCAACTAACCCAGTAACTGAGGCTGTCAAGGTCCTGGGAGAACCCTGTCAGGCAGACTGGGGAGAGAGAGTGACCCCAAAGAAATCAAGCCCTACCCTGGAGAGTCCTTTTGCTGATTGCTCCCCTACAGAGGAGCCTGTTCAGGGAACCCCAGCCTACCCCCCACTTGATAATGACAGTGGATGCTCATTGGCCCTCAGGCAGCCGTTTCCAGCCTTCATGCCCAGTATCCTTGGCAGAACCTTCCAGAATGAAAGTGTCCAGAGAGAGAGCCTAGAGCAAACCTCAAATCCAGTACTGACCAGCAAGGGGTCAAGGAAAGAGGGTGCTAGTTGTGCCCCAGGAGGCCCCAGATTGGAAGTGAACTCTGAATGTCCATCTTCAAGAGCCAAAGAGACAGGGTTGGTGGTGGTCAAGAAGTCCTCTTCAATAGAGCTAGACGATAGAGACACTTTCAAAACCAGTGTGCTGGCAAAATCTCAAACCAATCATGTGGACCGGGGGTGCTTCGAGGCTCTAGGATGTAGTAAAAGTTTCCTGCTACCTGGAAAGTGTGCTCCAGTTCCTGAAAAGCCAAGCCTTACAGCACGAGTGTGCAGTGAGATTAAGCTCCAGGTGGAGGTAGAGGCAGAGGGTGGTTCTCCATGCTGTCCTGTTGACGGGCTCCTTCAGGACTGCACCACTGATGTGCTCACTGCCACCAATGTTTTGCCTTCTCAGGTGGTCCATTGCCGCCCCCAGCATTTGTTCACTGGGGATAAGCCAATATGTCAAGGGCCAAGTGGCTTCGTGGTGGCTAGAGCAAGTTACATGGGGCAGCAGAAGCTCAAAAGCCCCAACCTTCAGGACCCCTCGACAAGGAGAAGGAAGGATGCTGTTCCCACTGACAAGAGGGAGACTCATAAATGGCCCAATCCAGAAGAGCATGGAAAAGGATTAGCGGGAAGAGGCATCTCCCAAGTCTGTGGGTTAAGCCAGCCTGTGCAAGACAAGGCATTGGCTGAGTGCCTTGAGATCAAGTCCTCACAGCTCCCACCAGAGAAGGGACAGCTTCCTGCTGAGGGCCACTGCAAAAAATGGAGGAAGCACTTTGTCCAGTGGATTTGCTCCAGCAAAAAATCTACAGGACACGGTGATCCTTTGCAAAAAGGAAAGCCCGTATTACCCTGTGGTCACAGCCTTGGGCCCCTTCAAAGACAAGCAGTGTCTCCTAACAAGGTCACGGAGGCTCAGGTGCTCACGACAGATGTTGGCCAAGTCCTAGAGGGGACACCAGGCTGTCATCAGGAGTATCTTGCGTCAACGTTATGTCCACGAAAAGAAACGCAGGCCTCAGTTAATGGATGTTCCTCCAGCTGCAGGGCTCCTCTCTTTGTAGAACACAGGAGAGTGGCAAGTGTGAGACCCTGCCTCCACCAGGCGATACCTGACTGCCAGAGCCTTCCCACCACGAGCACCTGTATCAGGGATGTATTCACAAATTTCTGTCCGTTCAGGGGATTCAGTGTCAGAAGCCACACTCAGCCATTGCCCCCCAGGGTGTTTGTGTGCCCAGTCAGCTTGCAGCAGCAGAGGCGGAGGAGGTGGGCTTACTCCAGTTACCCTTACCACTGCCCACGTCACTGTCTTCGAGAATATGTCTTATCTGGCAAATTAGAAGACGCTTCTTCTGCTCTGATTAGTAGGAAAGTATCCATGCCAGCCACTTTAGCCTGTTCTGCACAGGCTAATGGCTTCTCTCAGCCATGATATTCATTGTTCCATAATAGAGATTTTCCCCCTCCTACATTAAAGTGTGACTTCTGTGCTGCATGGCGGGATCTAGAGGGGGTGTCATGTGTGTTAGTCTGTGTAGACTAGAGAAACAAAATTCATACACTCATATTTTATGAGTTTTATATAAAGGTTAAGTGAACATTGAAAAGCATCCCAACCCAGTTCAATCTAAGACCACCAGTCCAATAGTATCCCATGTGTCTGACACCAATCTACAAAGTCCTCCTCACAATCCAAAAACACACGGGGAGACAATGACTGCAGGAGGAAATTGTAGTCCGTGCGCTGGCAGGTTCTCCATGAGGCTGCTGCAGAAACCAGGGCTGCAACAGGGTAGGTCCATGCGGCTTCTCCTCAGGGATCTCCCAGGAAATGAGTCTTTCCAGCTGCTTTAGGGACCTAACAAATGCATATCCACCCTGGTGGCACTATCAGAGAGCAAGAGACCAGAAAGGCTAGGCTCACAGAGCCATTGATCTCCCTGCCCTTCAATTAACCCCACATGAGTTCATTGACGAGGTTGGCATAATATACCTTTAACTATGTTAGATACTGCGTCTCCTTCTCTGAGTGCTAGCTTTGACTTCTCAAAGGGCAGGGCTCTGGAGGAGGTTTTCAGCAGTGTTTCCCACCCACTTCCATCCCAAGTTCTTCATTTTGCACCTCTTATGATTTATGGTAACACCCCTACTGTGAAAACCTCAGAAGGTCCCAACACAGTGAAGAATGTTCCCTGGTGCCATTACTTTGTCTTCAACGTTATGTGGCTGCAGTTGATAGGTTTTGAGAGGCGCAATCCAGCCAAGAAATTCCATCGCAGGCTCCAGAAGAGGTTTAGACCAAAGTAGCGTCTCATGGTACCAAGCAGGCATGAGACATGTGGCGGCCTGTCTAAGTCCCACATGTGCATTTGATGAAGGCTGCCAAGTTTGGCATGGAGGTTCCGCCTCAATACACCTGTCACAAAATGTGAAATGACATATTTTGCTACCTTTGCCTCTCTCCCAGCCTAGGGTAGCCTCCAGGATGGAAGTCCCAGGTCTGACACATGTGGGTGGGAACTGCTAGGGAGGCTGCCAGCGGGGGACTCTGCTCACCCACTGCACCAAGGGAAAATCCGGTTCACAGCTCACATGCCTTCCTCTGTATATAAACCCGGAGAAGGAGCAACAGCTTAGGCTGAGTGGTACAGGATGAGCGTCTGTGTAATAACCACTAATGGTTAGGCACCATGGACACAGGGTAGGGAAGGATACAGTGAAGAAGAATATGAAGCGTTGGACGTAGCAAAGGGGGCCAAAGAGCATGAGGATCCCCAGAAATGATGCAAGACACAAGCGGAGCTAACACAGGCTTACAAAGGGGAATCGGCCAGGTGCTTCACCCCAGCTTTAGCTAGCTGCCCCCACAGCAGAACTTTATCTCCTACAGAGAGCACTGGGTTGTATAGCAAAGGCACAGCTTTCAAGCAGGGAAGGTTACTTTCTCAATACTATCTTTAGTGGGGCGACAAACTGTTATTTTACTTGATTTCCATCTCCTGACTGGGGGAAGGATGAGTTGATAGCCAGGGTGGGGTAGAGTGGGGATGAGTCAATAACAGGGTGCCAGGACTCAGGAAACATGACCCCAGGTTTTTGGGCTTCACACATGCATACACACACGCGTCCGCGCTCTAGGAATGTTCTCACGAAACATGACCCCAGGCTGGTGGTCTTCACATGCACACACACGCGTGCGCACACACACACATACATGCTCTAGGAATGTTCTCAGCAAACATGACCCCAGGCTGGTGGTCTTCACATACACACACACACGCACACGCACGCACACACACACACACGCTCTAGGAATGTTCTCAGGAAACATGATCCCAGGCTGGTGGTTTTCACACACACACTCATGCGCACACTCTAGGAATGTTCTCAGGAAACATGACCCCAGGCTGGTGATCTTCACACACACGCACACACACACACACACGCGCGCGTGCACGTGCTCTAGGAATGTTCTCCGGAGAGAGTGGCTTCTAAGGATTGAGTGCTGCAAAGAAAGTCACAACTGGGAGCAGCCTTCCCTTCCCCTAGAGACTCCTGGGAAATCAGGATGTGCATGGAGATTAGACATCACCTGTCTTGATAAGGGAAACCAGTTCAATAGTGGTCAGTGTTTCCTCTGTGCTTCTAACACAGGGTTTTATTTCCTGGGCACCAGATTATAGAAGGAGGCAGGAGGGCCCCCCAAAATATGATTAGTTGATCCGCTAGAGTAAATTCTCATGTGCTTAAAAGAACACCCCTGGTGGGCCAGGGTTTACTGTTTACTGAACTAAACAGTAAAGGATGGCGAGGAAGACATCCACTGAGCCTTGACCTCCATGCCTCAGTCAGGACACCAAGTGTGTGTGTGGGGTGGGTGGGGACTGACACCAATGGTGGAGGAGGGAAGTGGACATAGGCCCCAGAGACTGCTGGTACAGCAGCATGATGTTGTTTCTGGAGTCCTGATTGTGCCAAGGCAGCCTCTGGAGTGACTGTGGCAGTAAAAAATCAGATTCTGGATCTGCAGAGCCTGGATCTGGGGCCTCTTGGGTAGCAGGTAGCTTGGGTGTGTTCCTAGAGAGAGTGAAGAGCTGGACACCGGACTACCCGCTGCTGAACCCTACCGTTCGTGCTAGGTAAGTGCACGGAGATGGAGAGAAGACCCTGAAAGAACAGCAAGGGGTGCATGGACCAAGCCCCTTCCCTTTCCCCTGCCACCAGGTCCTCTTATATGGTGCTGTGAGGTCAAACAAAGGGAAGCCCACTCAGACCTGCAGAGACCTCAGCGAAACAACTGCCCCCCACCCCCCACAATTCAGCAGACATCTCACAAGGACACTCACACATACCCGAGAGAGAAACCTCACACACATACTTCCTTGGAGACTTCCAGAGAGACTCAGAGGCCTTGCACAGAGACTTCATATGAAGTTCTCAGCATCCTTTATGGAGACTTCTCAGAGACCCCACAGGGACCTCACACAAAGCCCTCCCACATAGCTCACTGCCAGCACGGGAGAATTAGCAGCCGCTGTCCACCCCTGAGCTCCTGGAAACTTTCACACATTGTCTGCAGTGCCCCCCATGCTTGTGCATCTTTGTCCTCATAGCCTTGCTTGGGAACAACAGAATCACAAACTGCACGTAGTTGTGTGCAAATTTTTTCCACTGAAACGTTTTCACTAGCCTGAACTCTGAAGTGTAGTTTACAATTGAAATACAAGTAAAACTGCCAACACCAAATGAGAGTGTGATTTTAGATGGTGTGCAGTCAAATGTCGTACGCCACACTTTTACTTTTGCTTCGGACAAATTCTCTAATTGGTGGGGAAGTGACTGACTACTTTGGAAGCAACAGAACAGTCCATCAAATGGGCTTCAGGACTCAAATATATAAATAGACATCTGATCTGAACTCAAACTCATTCCCCAAGGGGCTCATGAAACTAATTTTTTTGGAAGAGTGAAGGAACCCACATGAAAATAACAAAATTTACATCACATTGTGTCTGTCTGGCTTAATTTCTCAATGAAACAGCTGTCATATCTGAAGATATTCAGGGCAACATTCCTTTTATAGCTCTGTCGACATTATAATTAATATGATTTTTCTGTGAAATGTAATATTTCTAAGTTATGCAAAGTCCTAATGTTTATCTACCACAACAAACTGATAATATTTCGAAGGATTAAGAAATAGATGAAGAAGTAATAATTAATGAAATACACATTTTCAGGTAGTACCATTTACAATAGCCAAGCGTAAATGAAAATATCTATATCTATACTTGAATAAAAAAACAACAGATTTATATGAGGAAAACTACAGAAATTACAAGAAATCAAGAGTGACCTCAGCAAATGGGATAATATCCCATGCTCCTTGACCAGACGACTCAATGTAGTACAGTTATCAGTTCTACTCAAGGCACTAGACAAGTTTAATTCACTCCTGATAAAATTACCCTCATCTTTCTTCAAAGAATTGCAAAAACACTGATTACTAACTTCATATGGTAAGGGCATAGGTCAGGGGTTGAACCTACAAACTTCTCCTTGGTAGAAAGATAAAACTGTTCTCATAAAAGACTTGTAGGCTGGCTTTGAGTTGGAATTTTGGGGTCATTTAGGATTTTTTTGTGGCATGTGATTTTTAGGGTTTTAAGGTCATTTGGGGTCATTTAATTTTTTTGCGCATTAGGGTGGTTTGGGCTTTAAGGGTGTTTTATAAGGTTTAAGGGAGTTTTTAAGGGATTTAGGGGTGATTTTTTTGGAGTGTATAGGTATTTTTTAGCAGGTAGGGGTGTTTTTAGTGATCTTACAGGGTTTCTTAGAGATTTTAGGGTATTTTAAAATATTTTATGTGTTTTTCCCCAGCATTTTATGTTTTGTTGGGGCTTTCATGTTGTCTTCAGGGCATTTATGTGGTTTTGGAAGTTCATGGTTTGGGAATCTTCTAGGGATATGATTTGGAAGTTCCACATGTTTTGGGAGGCATTTAGTGTGTTATTTGTGGCTTCAGAGTGTTATTTGAATTTTAGGGAATATTATGGCTTTTCAGACATTTTAAGGCTTTTAGGGTGATTTTAGTGTTTAAGGGTGTTTATTAGGCTTATATGTGTTTTTATGGCTTTTAGTGTTTTGTTAAAATTTTAGGGTGCTTCTTAAGGCCTTAGAGTGTTTGGGGGGATTAGGTTTTGGTTTTCAGGGCTTTAGGGTTTTGTTGGATTATTTTTTGCTTTCATGGTGAATTCATGTCTATTAGGTTGTTGGACTTTTACAGGGTTTTATAGTGCTTCGGGTTGCTTTGTAGGGATGTTCTTGGGGTTTTAAAAGACTTTTAGCGTGTTTTTAGGGCTTCACGTGTTCTTTATTTTGCGTTTTAAGGCATTTGCATAATATTAGGGCATTTATTATGTTTTTGGGACGTAAGGAGTTTTTTTTTAAGACTTATGGTGCATTAGGGTGTTTTAGAAAGGCTTTTACCATGTATTTAATGGTCTTAAGATGTTTTAGAGAGTCTTTAGGGGTGGTCTTAGCATTTTAGAAATATTTTAGACGTTTTAGGGTTTTTAAGGCATTTATAGTGTTTTTACGACTTTTAAGGTGTTTTTAGAACACGCCTGACAGGTACACACTATTTCAATCAGGCTCTGGTTAGTGCCTCTCAATCAATTGGTGACATGGGAGTCTGGATAATGGATTACCTTTACTATGCAGATGAGAAAACTCACTCAAAAAGACACAGGTGTTGACCCACAGGCACACAACTGGTTAACAACAAAGACATATTCACAACCAGTGTTGGGAGCCAGAGCCCTAAGCCCCACATACCTGTCCCCAGCCGAACAGTCAATCTATCCTGAACCATCAAATGATCTGAGCAGATCCTCCCACCCAACTCCCCTTCCCATGCCAAATATTTTATTTCAGAAGGTGGCAGTGAATCTGCAGCTCTGAGAGAGAGACATATCTGATCGGAGCACATGGAGCAGATGAAGGGGGAGGAGGGGAGTGTGGAGCACATCCTGGCACACCAGGACTTGAGGATGATGTTCCCACTCAGAGAATCCAGTCCACATAGAAGACCACATGGCCAGCCCCACGATGAGACAAGACACCCCTCAAAGACCCATAGCCTTAGAGGGGACAACACTGAAGACACAGTGTGGGAAATGCGCCCGAACTAATCCTGCCACACCGAGGCATAACACTAAGGGGGTACAGCAGAAGAGCAAGAAAACGAAGCATCAAGGTCCCCAGGGAATGCCAAAGGATGACTTTGGGGCCAGTACTTGGTACACCACCAGACTGGACTGGAAAACACTCTTAAAGGCCAACAAACTTGGACTATCTAGGTTAACGAACGGTCACTTGGACTATGTAGGTAACCTAACGGGCACTTGGACTGTCTAGGTTACCTAGCGGGAACTTGGATTATGTACGTTCCCTAGCGGGCACTTGGACTATCTATGTTAACTAGCGGGCACTTGGAATATGTAGGTTAACTAGCGGACACTTGCACTATGTAGGTTACCTAGCAGGCACTTGGACTATCTAGGTTAACTAGCGGGCACTTGGACTATCTAGGTTAACTAGCGTGCACTTGGACTATGTAGGTTCCCTAGTGGGCACTTTGACTCTGTATGTTCCCTACGGACACTTGAACTAGGTAAGTTAACTACCGGGCTCTTGGACTATGTAGGTTAAATAGCGGGCCCTTGGACTATCTAGGTTACCTAGCGGGCACTTGGACTATGTAGGTTAACTACCGGGCACTTGCACTATCTAGGTTTCCGAACGGGCATTTGGACTATGTAGGTAACCTAGCGGGCACTTGGAGAGTCTAGGTTACCTAGCGGCACTTGGACTTCTAGGTTAACGAACGGGCACTTGGACTATGTATGTTGCATAGCAGGCAATTGGACTCTCTAGGTTAGGTAACGGGCACTTGAACTATCTAGGTTTCTTAGCGGGCACTTGGACGATCTAGGTTAACTAGAGGGCACTTGGACTATCTGTAACTACCGTGCACTTGGACTATCTAGGTTTCTTAGCGGGTACTTGGACTATGTAGGTTAACTAGCGGGCCCTTGGACTATGTAGATTAACTAGCGACACTTGGACTATCTACGTTAACTAGCGGGCCCTTGGACTATGTAGATTCCCTAGCGGGCATTTGGACTATATAGATAACCTAGCGGGCATTTTGACTTTGTAGGTTACCTAGCGGCACATGGACTATCTAGGTTACCTAGCTGGCACGTGAACTATCTACGTTATAGCGGGTTCTTGGAGTATGTAGGTTACCTAGCTGGCTGTTGGACTATCTAGGTTACCTAGCGGGCACTTGGACTATCTAGGTTAACTAACGGGCACTTGGACTGTGTAGGTCCCCTAGCGGGCCCTTGGACTATGTAAGTTCCCTACCGGGCACTTGGACTATGTAGGTTCCCTAGCGGGTATTTGGACTATATAGGTTACCTAGCGGGAACTTGGACTATCTAGGTTACATAGCGGGCACTTGGACTATCTAGGTTAACGAACGGGCACTTAGACTATGTAGGTAACCTAGCGGGCACTTGGACAGTCTAGGTTACCTAGCTGGCACTTAGACTATGTAGGTCAACTAGCAGGCCCTTGGACTATCAAGGTTAGCTAACGGGCACTTAGATTATGTAGGTTACCTAGCGGGCACTTGGAGTAGGTAGGCTAACTAGGGGGCCCTTGGACGATCTAGGTTACCTAGCGGGTAACTGAACTATCTAGGTTAACTAGCGGGCACTTGCTCTATCTAGGTTACCTAGTGGGCACTTGGACTATGTAAGTTCCCTAGCGGGCACTTGGACTGTCTATTTTAACTAGCGGGCACTTGGAATATGTAGGTAAACTAGCGGACACTTGCACTATGTAGGTTACCTAGCAGGCACTTGGACTATCTAGGTTAACTAGCGGGCACTTGGACTATCTAGGTTAACTAGCGTGCACTTGGACTATGTAGGTTCCTTAGCGTGCCCTTGGACTATCTAGGTTACGTATCGGGCACTTGGACTATCTAGGTTACCTAGCGGGCACTTGGACTATGTAGGTTAACTAGAGGACACTTGGACAATCTAGGTTAACTAGCGGGCACTTGGACTATCAAAGTTAACAACTGAGCTCTTGGACTATGTAGGTTACCTAGCGGGCACTTGGACTATATAGGTTACCTAGCGGGCACTTTGACTATGTAGCTTACCTAGTGGGCACTTGGACTATCTAGGTTAACGAACGGACACTTGGAATATGCAGGTAACCTAGCGGGCACTTGGACGGTCTAGGTTTCCTAGCGGGCACTTGGACTTCTAGGTTAACGAACGGGCTCTTGGACTATGTAGGTTGCCTAGCGGGCACTTGGACTATCTAGGTTAGGTAACGGGCACTTGGACTATCTAGGTTACCTAGTGGGAACTTGTACAATGTAAGTTACCTAGCGGGCACTTGGATTATCTAGGTTACCTAACGGGCACTTTGACTATCTAGGTTACATAGCGGGTACTTGGACTATGTAGGTTAACTAGTGAGCACTTGGACTCTAAGTTACCGAGCGGGCACTTGGACTATCTAGGTTACCTAGCGGGCACTTGGACTATCTAGGTTACCTAGCGGGCCCTTGGACTATGTAGGTTTCCTAGCGGGCACTTGGACTATCTAGGTTAACGAACGGGCACTTGGACTATGTAGGTAACCTAGCGGGCACTTGGACAGTCTAGGTTACCTAGAGGGCACTTGGATTATCTAGGTTAACGAACGGGCACTTGGACTATGTAGGTTACCTAGCGGGCACTTGGACTATGTAGGATCCCTATCGGACATTTGGACTACTTAGGTTAACTAGAGGGCATTTGGACTATCTAGGTTACCTAGCTGGCACTTGAACTATCTACGTTGCCTAGCGGGTTCTTGGAGTATGTAGGTTACCTAGCGGGCTGTTGGATTATCTAGGTTACCTAGCGGGCACGTGGACTATGTAGGCTCCCTAGCGGGCCCTTGGACTATGTAAGTTCCCTAGCGGGCACATGGACTATGTGGGTTTCCTGGCGGGCATTTGGACTATCTAGGTTACCTAACTGGCACTTGGACTATGTAGGTTCCCTAGCAGGCACTTGGATTATGTTGGTTCCCTATCGGGCAGTTGGACTATGTAGGTTAACTAGAGGGTATTTGGACTATGTAAGTTACCTAGCGGGCACTTGGACTATGTAGGTTCCCTATCGGGCACTTGGAGAATGTAGGTTAACTAGGGGCACTAGGACTATGTAGGTTACCTAGCGGGCCCTTGGACTATCTAGGTTACCTAGCGGGCATTTGGATTATGTAGGCTCCCTAGCGGGAATTTGGACTATATAGATTACCTAGCGGGCAATTAGACTTTGTAGGTTATCTAGCGGGCACTTTGACTATCTAGGTTACCTAGCTAGCACTTGAACTATCTACGTTACCTAGCGGTTACTTGGAGTATGTTGGTTACCTACCGGGCTGTTGGACTATCTAGGTTACCTAGCCGGTACTTGGACTATCTAGGTTAACTAACGGGCACTTGGACTATGTAGGTTCCCTAGCGGGCCCTTGGACTATGTAAGTTCCCTAGCGGGCACTTGGACTATGTGGGTTCCCTAGCGGGCATTAGGACTATCTGGGTTACCTAACGGGCACTTGGACTATGTAGGTTAACTAGCGGGCTTTGGACTATGTAGGTTACCTAGCGGACACTTGGACTATGTAGGTTCCCTATCGTTCACTTGGAGAATGTAGGTTAACTAAGGGGCACTAGGACAATGTAGGTTACCTAGCGGGCCTTGGGACTATCTAGGTTACCTAGGGGGAACTTGGACTATGTAGGTTTACTATTGGCCACTTGGACTATCTAGGTTACCTAGCAGGCACTTGGACTATGTAGGTTAACTAGCGGGCACTTGGACTATCTAGGTTACCTAGCAGGCACTTGGACTATGTACGTTTCCTAGCGGGTACTTGGACTATCTATGTTAACTAGCGGGCACTTGGACTATGTAGATTCCCTATCGGGCACTTGGACTATGTAGGTAACCTAGTGGTCACTTGAACTGTCTAGGTTACCTAGCGGGCATTTGGACTATGTAGGTTAACTAGCGAGCTCTTGGACTATCTAGGTTAACTAGCGGGCACTTGGACTATTAGGGTCCCTAGCGGGCATTTGGACTATATAGGTTACCTAGCGGGCACTTGGACTATGTAGGTTAACTAGCGGACACTTTGACTATCTAGGTTAGCTAACAGGCAATTGGACTATCTAGGTTACCTAGCGGGCACTTGGACTATGTAGGTTCCCTAGCGGGCACTTGGACTATTTAGGTTACCTAGCAGGCACTTTGACTATCTAGGTTAACTAACGGGCACTTGGACTATGGAAAGAAGTGCCTAATGGTCACCAGGACCCATGGTTAATCCAGGCGTGGTCATCTGATTCCAATCGATCAGACCTAGCTATAAATCACTTATATGTCTGGGTAATTAAAAGCAAATATAAATTTTCAAAAAAAATAACGTTGCATGGGATAGAAAGAGAATACATAACAACATCAGACATAAATATGCCTCAAGACAAACTCATTGTGCACATCCAGAATACATAATGGCTCTTGCTAAGATGCATTTCCCACTAGACCCTACCCCAAGCCAGTAAAAGCCAGAAACTCTACAGTAAACTGTGGATTGTACTACTCTGAAATGGGAGCTGTGTCTCTAGACCTAATTTGGGGCTGTTCGTGCTGAGGACTCACCAATACCTGCTGCAGTGACAACAGTCCAGGTGAGAATAAGGAAATCTGGATGACAGCCAGGATATAGGAGCACTGAGACCTCAAATTGCTTCTAGGCGAGCATGGCCTAATGGGCTTCCATTTATGCACCTCTGGCAGGAGGAGTTTGTTCTGGAAAGTAATGGTTTCTAAGGAAGTATTTCTTAAACTTTCACATGCATGCACTTACCCAGGTTCCTGGAAATCGGGCTGGGGGGCAGATTCTGATTTTGTGGGTTCAGGGTGGGGGGTCTAGGATCCAGCAGTTCTAGAGGCCCTGGTACTCTTGGGCTGTTAACCACAAGGACAGTAGTCCTAAACCACCAGCCACTCCTTGGGAGAAATATGAGGCTGTAGACTCCGGGCAAGAGTGACAGTCTGGGAAACCCACAAGGGCAGTTCTACCCTGTCCTGTAGGGTCACTATGAGTGTGTTTTAGGAGCGGGAAACCTGTGGTGGGCTTCACGGACGTGTTTTTAAATCCCAGCGCCGCCGAGGAGCCCTGGGGCCTCGCCCCTAACGCCCTACTTTGACCAAGGGGGTAAGAATGCGTGTCCAAAAGGTTGCCTGGCCAGAGCGCAAGTGCTCGTGAATGGTAGCGACTGGGAAGGCTGCACCTCGCTCCGCTGGCCGAAGCCTGGCTGCTGGGCGGGTCACGTTTATTTCCGAGCTGCTGTGGTGTGGCTGCAAGCTCCGCTGGAGTAGCTCCTAATGTTGGAGCCTGTCGTCGGCGGGTAAAATAGCATCCCGGGGCCCCTTCCTAGAGTGCTTCCTAGCACAAGCACATGGCGACTCGGAATACCTGTCCCAGGTACCTGGGGGCTGAGGCAACCCAGTGAACGTAGGATAATTTACGGGAGGTCCCAAACTTGAAGTGCTTTGCTCTTTAAATAATCTCAAGTGTCACTTTATCACTGGTTGCAGACTATAAACACACCGAAAGTATGAAACACCCACTCCCCGCACCCCCCCCCCCACCAACTACATTGGTACTTCTAAAGGGAGTGACAAGTGCCTTTGTAAACATCATCTTGGGCTGTTACTGTCTGGTGAAGTCGTCATAATTAAATTAGATGAGTACTTATTTTGAAGCACTGAATGGCTGTTTGGAAGTAGTATTCCTAAAAAAATCATCTCCAGAGAGTCAGAATCGGGGTTTTTTTTTCTTCCAAAAGCTGCATTGTAAGGTTTCAGTGGAAAAGCAGAAGTGTTTGAGTGTAATGTAGCTAGCATAGGAGAATAGAATCTTAACCGAGTTTCCCAAGGCAGGTGTGAGCAAATCTAAACCTGAACCGAATTTACTTCTCTAAAGCACAAGTGATACACAAAATCAACAACTCTGCCTTACATCCCTGTTCATGGGGATGTTCTACTGGCAGGGGTGTTATTTAGAAGTGGGGAAAATGGGAGTTTTCATTTATTGTTGCTTTACACCGCTGACCTGTGTTTCTTGGAGACTTATCCATAAAGATTTTAGATCCATCTTGCTATGAATATCAACCAAACCGATTGGGAGTGGGGTGGTGGGCATATGAACCTTGTAGTCTATCCTGTGTTCCTCTTTGTGTTATTCAGACTGTCCTGTAAAAGGTGAAACGCCACAGCGGAAGCATTAATAGGCATTATAAAAGACACTGGTGTCTGAAGTCTGATCTTGGCTCAAGCTCTGGACTGGAGTTTAAACAATGTCACTCCATCTCTCTGTCTTTCTGGATATCTTTTTTTAACATTAATTAATTCAAACTGAAAAGGATACTTAATTAGCTTCCTTTCCTCGGGTCTTGCTCTCTTGGAGTTATTTAAGATTGCTTTCTTTTTTCTTGTTTAATCATTTTATTAGGGGCTCTTACCGCTCTTATCACAATTTCTGATTTCTTTCTTCCACTTTCATATAAGGTATATGAATATAGCGACTTTGTTTGCCTTCTAGAGTATCGCCAGCATCCAGAGTAGTGCCTGAATCATTTAACTAATGTTGAATATGAAATGAATGCCATGTGTAATAACGTCTTCTGGTTCCACATATAGCATGTATTGAAAGGTCTCAGATTTGTACAACTGAGGAAATAACCAGGAGACCTAGAGTTAACCTCTTAGGTGTTCTTACTCAGTCTTCATTAACAGCTGCCACTTTTGTCTTCATAAAAGTACTCTATCCATGAAGAAGATAAGCATTTAGACGCTGTCCTTGATTACAAAAGCAAATGTGAATTTCTCAGTCATGCTCATGTATACTAGATTATTAGCATTTTGGCAGCCAAGGGACCAAACAAGCTTTATCAGTTTTGATTTTTTTGGGTATCAAATTTTGGTCTTGACAGTGGATTGGTTCTAGAGTGTGGTAATTTGATCAACATCACAATCCTATAGGAAACTTCAGATTTTTGCAGGGGGTAGATTTAGTTCACTTTCATTGTTTCTCTTTTCCATCTAAAAATTACCCACTGTGTGTGTATGTGTGTAACTGTGCTTGTGCACCTATGTATCCTTGGACCCACAGCCATTAAGGTGGCTCTGGTTCACAGCGACCCGATATACGAAGTGCTTCTTTGAGAGCTCTGTTTGGTTATAGTAGAGGCCCTGTGCAGCACAAACATGTACCCACTTAGCTACTACTAACTAGGCTAAGAATGGAAAATTGGTGGATCAAACCAGTGGGAAGTGACTTGCAGGAAAAGGCCTGGCAGTGTACTTAAAGAGAATACAGTGATTGAGAATCATATGGAGCAAAGTTAGGAAGCTCACTGTGAATCAGAATCGACTTGTGGCGGTGTGACCCACAGGGGCAGTTCTACCCTGCCCAGTAGGGTCATTGTGAGTGGTAGCACTGAATTTGGTTTGTTTTTGATTCAGAGGAAGATTTAAAGAGGCTATCTACTTCCCTTTACAGTTACAATCTCAGAAACTCACAGGGGCAGGAGTTCTGCCTGTACAGGGTCCAAGTGAGTCAGCATGGACTCATTGGCTGTAAGTTTATATTAATTTAAATCAGGATTTTGATCCGATTCAATCATGTCTGAAGAAGCAAAATCAAAAGAGACTCCACATTTTAAAATTTGGATGAAGTCGAAAGAAAACCGGAATGGGAAATCTTGTAGATTTTATCCCTGGATTATAGGATTTGGCAGAGGGTTAGGGAGTCCTTTTAGGAACCTAATTTAGGAGATTGGATGGGTGGTTAATACACATTCAAAATGGTGCAGCTGCCATCTTTGAGCATGGCAGTGCTGTTTCTGATTGCAGGCTAAGAGATGTGGTGGCTAGGCGTTGATTGGGCTGCCCTTGTTTTCTAAGAGGCAGATTAACTTTCCAAAAGAGCATAGACAGTAATTCTTTCCAGTCTGTTTCAGTTTTGCTTCCTTGGTTATAACTGAACTGTGAAGACGGTTTCAAATCCCTGATTAAAAGTGTTATTTTTAAAATTTTTATTATTTTTAAAGTGTTATCTTAAAAAGTGTAATTAATAATCACCGTTTTCATTTTATGATACATATATATTTGTAAACAGGAAGGACTTTTCCAGTCAGTCAGCAACTTTCTCTCTGTCACCACTGTTAGGTTAATTGATCCATTTTTATAGATAAGAGTTAAGTAATAAATTAGGCATTTGATGTTAGTGTACCTTTGTTTGGAAGTATGATCAGCTTTCTCTTTGTTTTGGCCCGACTTTAAAAATAGAACGACTGTTTTAATGAATTTGTATATATATGTAATTAAGGAAAATGATTAATGTATGACATGATGTAGTTACATCTTGTAAGTTGTGTTGCTCATATGTATAGAATTTTCAAATAAAAACGGTCTAACCCAGTGGTTCTCAACCTGTGAGTCACCACCCCTTTCAGTGTTGAACAACACTTTGACAGGGGTTGTCTAAGACCATGGGAAAATACATGCTTCTGATCTGGTGAGAAAAAAGCTATCGCAAGCATCACATTGATGTTGGCCTTTTGTGCATACTTTTGCAAAATGTAGCATTTTATTTTACTTTTGGCACCCATGATATACCATACTTCAAGACAAAAATTCATTTATTTGTCATTAGAAAAAATATTTAGCAATATATAATTACATATTTTTGTGATTAATCACTGCTTTAATTATGTTTAATTTGTCACAATGAAAATATATCCTGAATATCAGATATATACATTATGATTCATCAAAGTATCAAAATTACAATTACAAACCAACAGGGTAGATGTGGGCGCTCCCAGCCATCTTGCTTGGCGGAGCCGCAGCACACCACTGTGTCCCAGTCTTGGTGCAACAGACTCCATTTTGAGGCCTGCACCTCCATCTTAGCTCTCAAGACTGACCCCTAACCCACCTCCCCTCCCCTGCTCTACCCCAAATTCCTGGAACCAGCTCGTCCCAAAGCCAGAATGTTTTCTGAATATATGGTCACTCCAACCCTCCCTCACATATAGATAAGATTAACGACCCCTCTGAAGCACCTATGTGCGCAGATCCTCCCCAGCCATGATCGAAATACTCTACGGACAACCTTTTCTTTTCTCGCCTCTTCCTGCAACTGATTGCCCTCTGCTAGCTTCGTACCTTCCATACTTGTCCTTGCTCCGCAACCTTCTTAGACAACACGAAAACTCCCCCATCCCTGAACCATCTCCGACCTCTGCTGATCACCAAAAACCAGTGCATCCTGGAAAAGCTGTGTTAATTAAATCCCTAGCACCCAGACCCTTAGCACCCCGGTGGGAAGGCCCTTACACCGTAGTGCTCACCACTCCCTTGGCAGTCAAGGGTCTTGGAATAGATTCCTGGGTACATTTGTCCCGAGTCAAGGCAGCAGTGAACTCTGACCATGGCTCCCAGTGGTCTGGCTCAGTCTACTGGTCCTATGTCTCTCCGCCTCACTCGCCTCACCAAGCCAGCCAGCTAAACCTAATATAATTTCCCCTTTTGCTGGCGATTTTACTTGACTGAAAACTATACCAATTACGCCCGCACTAAGCGTTATGATTATTTGCTGGCCACCGCTGACTGCCCACCCACAGGGTGCAGAACACCCATATACTTAAATTTCACTGACTTTAAGCGGCATCAAGGAAAAGCTGATCCCATCATTTGCTACCTGTATGACCAGAAGGCAACTACCCAATGTGCAAAAAGGTGAATACAGAAAAATGTAGGGTGTCCTTGGTCTTCCTGCCAGATACTTTACCTTTCCCTTTGTCCCCAGGGATGATTCTACTACCATCAATCTAAATACACTCTCACAATCCCAGACCCCTGGGATAGCCGCTGGACACCTCTGGTTCCAGGAGCGTGGTACGCCACTCGCCGAGAGAAATTTCCAGACGCCAAACTCTATGTATGGAGGTCGCTACTCCAGGTCCAATCCACCATCCACTGTAATATTCAGATCCAAGACCTTCAACTCACTAAGCAAATTTCTAAACCTTCTGAGTCTCCCTTCTCCCAGCTTACCCTGCTACAGCAGGGACTGGCCATCGCCACTTTGCTGGACTAGGCAACCTCTCCACCTGCTGCATGTGTGCAGCCCTAGAACGCCCTCCTCTGGTAGCAGTACCAGGTCCTGCCCTGTCATTTTCATCCAACGTAAAGACCACAAAACCCATAACCATCCCCAATATTCCTCTGTACATCCAACCAGAAAACACTCAAGTGCCCTTTTGCTACTCCAATCCATCGACACAGACATGTAATGTCACCCAAATCCCCTCCAAACCACTAACAGCGCCAGAAAAAAATTTTCTTTTGGTGCAACTATACACTAAGCATTTAAACATCAGTTCTACCTTACCCTTTTGTGCCTGCCCGTCACTCTGGTTCCGCAGCTCACTACATACACTCCGGCTGAGGTCCAGGACAAATACATCCAGGTATACAGTCGCCAAACTAAAAGAGCAGTTTTTCTTCCGATAGCAGTGAGAATCTCCTTAGCCTCAGCAGCAGGTGCAGTAGGACTCAGCGGCGGGACCCTTAGACCCTCTATCACCACAGCAGACAAGTTATCCACACGCTTCCAGCTGGCAGTCGATGCCTCTGCCAAATCTCTAGCCTCCCTGCAGAAACAAACAACCTCTGTTGCCCAAGTTGCCTTGCAGAGCCGTTGCACTTTAGACCTCATCACTGCTGAAAAAGGAGGAACCTGCTTATTCCTCCAGGAGGAATGCCGTTATTACATCAATAAGCTGGGAATTGTGGAAACTAGAGTCCAGACCCTCAACAAGCTAAACCGTGAGCTGCAAAACAACAGATTCAGAACAGACGGATCCTCTTCCTGGTGGAACTCTTCTCTGTACTCCTTCCTAGCCCCCATACTAGAACCCATAATTTTAGTAGTAATTTTGCTCTTAATTGCTCCTTGTCTCATTCAGCTCCTGCAAAGTCGACTCCGCGAAATCACCCGTATAGCAGTCCGCAAAATCACCCGTATAGCAGTCCACCAGCAACAACAACCTCTCCACCCTGTGCCAGGCCGCAACTCCCAGTACTCTGCCTGGAAAAGCCCCTCCCCTTGCTCTTCGCCCACTACCCACAGGAAGCAGTTACAGAAATGGACTAATGTTGTCCCTTTTCCCTATAGGGTCAGTCTAAAACGTCCTGTCTTGGCACAACAGACTCCATTTTAGCTCTCAAGACTGACCCCTAACTGACCTCCCCTCCTCTGCTCAACCCCAAATTCCTGGAACCAGCTCCTCCCAAAGCCAGAAGGTTTTCTGAAGATATGGTCACTCCACGCGTCCCTGACATATATAGGTAAGATTAACGACCTTCTCCCTTCGGAAGCACCTGTGTGCGCAGATCCAAACCCCCCCCCCCCAAGCTATGATTCTCCCCAGCTGTGCCTGCCAGCAGTGGGCATAAAAACGCCGCCAGGATTTTTTCCCTGGCGTGGCTTCAATAGCTCAATACCCTGAGTTGCTGAACCCGCCACAAGTTCGCAATAAAGCCTGCTTCTAAAACTTAATTAATTGGGTCTTTGATTCTGTTTTCGAGTCCAAATAAACTTTTACACTGAGCCTCGAGAAGGCTTTGGGAGTCAAAATACTCCCAGCCTCCAGGCAGCAGCGTCCCAGCCCCCTCCCTAATGCAGCCCGGGAAGGCAGGCACAGAGAGGCACATCAAGTCCCGCACACCAGCAAGGAACGGCGCAAAGACCGACACCAGCAAGAAACGGCGCAAAGACCGACACCAGCAAGAAACGGCCCAAAGTCCGACACCAGCAAGAAACGGCGCAAAGACCGACACCAGCAAGAAACGGCGCAAAGACCGACACCAGCAAGAAACGGCGCAAAGACCGACACCAGCAAGAAACGGCGCAAAGACCGACACCAGCAAGAAACGGCGCAAAGACCGACACCAGCAAGAAACGGCGCAAAGACCGACACCAGCAGGAAACGGCGCAAAGACTGACACCAGCAAGAAATGGCGCAAAGACCGACACAAAAGGCTGGGGCTGCGGCAATACGCTACAAGCGTCCCCAGGGGCCTCCACCGTATTGGGTGGGGCGCCACTTGGATTGGCTCACCTAGGCCAGGTGAACTCAACCCAACAATTCTCCCAAGGGTGGTGAGGTGAAAGGAGCCCAGAGGGGCCCACATCCCGTGAGACCAGCATGGGAAGGCCCACTCCTGGGGCCGGCTTACCTCATAGCTTCCAGTCACACAGCACCGCTTCTGTTCGAACATCACCGCTTCTGTTGGACCTCACCTGGGGCAGGTGTGCCTCGGTCCGCGGCTCCACGCCAGAAACAGCTCACGCCGAGGCCTGGTTTGGGATCCTCTTGAGTTTTGTGAGCGGTTAGGGAGGCGTGGTCGATGACGTAGTTCGACCTCATTGGCTGTATTGTTGAATTGAATTCACCTGGCCTAGGTGAGCCAATGCAGGTACAGCGCCCACCCAGGCGTAGCTCCCCCTGCTGGCTGGAAACCTGTACTTCTGAGCATGCAGTGAGCCTCTACTTCATGAGCCGGTAGCTCAGACCTCTGAGCTTGTGTAATGGGCCTGCCAGTCCCTATGCTAGCTCCCTAACAGGTTTTCCAGCCAAAGGTCTGCCTTCTGGGGCTGTTCTACAGAAAGCACTTGGTTCCTGACCCCTACGCATTCGGGGTGGTGGATGCCCTTGCTTCCATGCTTGCTTCTATGTAATTCTGGAATGGTCCTTGTTTCACACGGTCGGCGAGGTCAGGACTTCTGGACTGGTTGGCTACCAGGCACAAAATAAATAGCCAACGGATTGAAATCTCAACCCCTATATTGGTTTATTATGGACCACACAGACTTGTCTTCTGGAACTTCCCTCCTCAATTTCTGAACCCTTGAACTCCTTGCCACCTCTACGTGGAAAACAAGGATTCCAAACTCTGATCACCACATCTGCCTGCCCCCCCCCCAGTCCCTCTGTGGTCCCCCTTGTCTTCCAGAGGTGCATTGTCAACCAGCAAAGTCGGGCCTCTCCATTTCTCAGAAGCTGCAGATTGTTACGTGACATCACCCTGTGTTTAAATGTTAGTGATTATGCTATCTAAAAAACAAATCTGAGCCAACTGGGGACAAACAAAACTCATTTCAAACACCAGCTCTGTCTCCCATAAGGTCCCGTGTACAACTGCTACAACACAACAGTGGGTCCTGCTGGGTCTCCACTAGCATCTGGGAGGAAGGCTATTTATTACCGGGAATCCTACCTTGGTCCCTTGGTGTTAATTGCAGACTCACTGGGTGACGGATTGTATCTGACACGCACCATGTTTCCCGCAGCAAACACAACACTTTGTCAAACTCCGTTTGGTATTGCTCCATCCCTCCATCATTCTCCCTAATGACAAAAATAATTAACACATTCATATAAAAGCACAGGATGAGGAGAGCTTTAATTTATTCATCTAGTTCAGGGTCATCCCTGTTATCAATATATGACAAGTTAATGTCATATATTAATTAAAAAGCAACAGTGAAGCAATTTAGGAAACTGAGGGATTGTCATGGGTCCTGGTTGTGACAGCATGTTTTGGGCATCATGGAAGATTACAGATTTGCCTTCTGTGGTATCTCATATCCATCATCCAAAAACTACCTGCTCTTAAGGGTAGA